>NW_026898387.1:150000-510228 GCF_033153095.1 Gastrolobium bilobum
AATGCAGGTCTGTTTTGTTGATTTCGACTGCACATCAACAGCATACAAGTATGTGTGTATTATTCTCTGCCTATACAGGGTTCATGAATGTTCCAACAATGCAGTGTTCCAGCTGTTCTGTTTTATGTTTTTTAAACCCTGAGTTATGAAAGTGTAGTTCTTGGACCTCCAAGTCATGTGTTATGCACTTTTGTTTTGTAATCTCGGACTGCAAGTGTTTCAATCCCTCATGTCCTATTTTTCTCTGGTCAGGGACCAATAAGGGCCCCGAGCTGTTTGTCAGGGACTAAAATGGCCCTCGTGTAGTTTGACAGGGACCAAATTGGCCCTCGTGTTTTGGAATGATTAACAAATGTGCATAACAATATGGAACTTCTGTATCAGCTTATGCATCTATATCTGTACATGGATGGTTTGTGATACAATGTAGCAAACTAGCATCCAGTACTGCAGTAGTTGTTACACAAAAATATGATACTATACACAAACAGATTCTAACCAGATTCAAACCAGATACAATCTAGCATCCAGTACTGCAGTAGTTGATACACAAATATATTATACTATACACAAACAGATTCAAACCAACACAGAATGCTCCATATAATACAACATTCTTCATTAATTGGTATAACAACAGAACTGATAACTCATTACACATCATTGAAGGAAAAATACATTGAGGTAACTTCTTTTGACTGTTACCACACTAACAAAAAACATACACAAGATAAACAAACCAACACAAACATCATCTAAGACCCTAGCTTTCCTACCAACATTTCTAACTTGGTTGTCTATCCTATCTAACTCCTCCACCATCTTCAGGTATACATCATTCAGTTTTCTTTCCTACCAACAAATGTCACGACAGTCATATTGAAACAAACAATCATCAACGTCCACAGGTTTTGGGGGCTTATTTCATGTTTAGGGTTAGCTTCATCAATTCGGGGGGTTTTTGTCTGTTGAAGGTTCGATTCAGCATTTTGGGGATTTTATTTTGTAGGGTTCATCATCAACCAAGAAACGACGTCGTGATCTACTTTCCAAAGTTGGGAACCCATTTGCACAAAAGGTCGTCGTTTGCCCATCCACGGTGTCAACCGTCCAAGCCCCGTCATCACACTAACGTGCCACATGGGCACCGTTAGTTTGACCGTGACAGAGGAGTTGACAGAAGGACTAACGTGGCCCCTTTTTTTTGTAATTTTAGGGACCAATTTGGTTCTTTTTTATTGCGAGGGACTAAAATGGATTTCGTGGATATTGCCAGGGACCAAAAAAGGGTGTTTACTCTTATTTCTCCTATCACATAAGATAAAGTTATCTTCTGAAAATTCAAAACTACGTCATTTTGAGGATCAGGGAAATTAATGAAGCATATTTTGGTAAAATTTATATAATAAAGAAACAAATAAAACTACTCCCTTCATCAAATTTTGGGGTTGCGGGAGATAATTTATCTCATGTGACAGGAGAAACAACAAATCCTATATATATATATATATATATATATATATATATATATATATATATATATATCATGATGTGTGCAATAATAATTCTACTGGCCAGAGAACAATATATGGATTACGCAAGAAAACACCGTCTTGCAATATACCAGTATAAAGAAACATCGTCTTATATTGAGCATAAGGAAACATCATCTTATGCCTCACACCAGCAAACACCGTCTTGTGTGGCACACAAACAAACAAACATATGAATGCATTATATCATAACTCAGTTTCCAAAAACATACCATGTATATAAATCATCTTCCCTCGAAGTCTGGTGGATCAAATAGGGGATTAACCCCAAGGACCGAAAGCTTACCTTTCGAAGCAATATCCTCCAATGTACTACTTTTATCCAAGGGTCAAAACCATAAACTTTCTCAATATCACAACCTATTTCAAAGATATGAAGACAATCAGTATATGTTCTAGACTACCATATTCAATTTAGCGTTATCATTTGCCTGTTTATAACACTTTAGGCTTTTTCCAACAAACATAAGCAACGAATAATTAAGTGGAGACTTAAGCCATAGTTGGATGACTATAATTGACCCATTTAAGCCCTGTTCTGAGTATTAGAACATTTTTGCATAGGAAAACATCATTTTTCCAAAAACATGGCAATATCCGAATATTCTTCAGGGACATATCCGGATATGCTATATCCGAATATTTCGCGACAGATGGTCAAAATAGCAGCCAACACGAAATGATGCCCAATTTACATCAAAATACAACTCTCTCAATATCCTCGCATACATTTCTACCCATGGGTTTATACTCAAATGCACAAATCATGAAACCCCTAATTTTCCATAATCTAACTCGTGTTATTTTCATGAAATCCAACAAAGAGGTCATGATATTTACCTTGAGAGCTTCAACAACCAAGAAAGAAAGGTCCTCCTTTAATAAATAATTATAAAAACATAGTTGTTTTGAATTAATTTACGGATTTATTGCACTCATTCGCGCCCAATTTGGGTGTGACCATTCACGAGGCATTCTCGCCTAAGTTAGGTGTGACTTGTCTGGTATTGACACGTGGCACAAAAAAGTCAACAGTTTAACCGTAAAACTTTGGAAGGCTATAACTTTTGACTCGGGTGTCTGAATCAGAATTTTTTTTAATTCTATCTAACTTTTAGAGATCTATGCAATGACACTTCATTTGGCATATTTTATCTCTCACAAACACAGTTCAAATTTTCAACAATGATACTATAATAGCATTTAAACCCAGAAGCCTCCGAGTTCATTCCGAATAAACACAAAATACAGTTTTCTGCCTACTAGAATCTCCCTATCTCTATCCTATGGGTTGTATTTTTATTACTGTGAATTGAGATCTTATCTTATAAGTCGTGGTCCGAAAATAAAGATGACACCAAAGTGGGTTAGTCCATCTATAAATAAGGATATTTAATGTGATAGTAAAATATATATTTTTTACCAAGTGTTTGGACAAAAAAAATAGTGTATAATATTATGAGAAAAGAAAGTGCCATAATATAAAAGTGTGAGAGAGATTGGCGAGAATTCTCTATGTGTGTGTGTTTTTTTTCATACATGAATTCTATGTTTTTTAAGTTGCATTAAAAAATACAAAACTTTTGATGTATTGTATTAAAAATATATAAAAGTTTCTCTCCATATTCTGTTTCTCTTAATTTCTAACATTATGTAATTTCATGACTACACTAGTGGATTGAAATGCTCTCGAAATACCAATGTTGCAAATTCGAATTATATTTGTGAGTGATAAAATATGTCGAATGAGGTGTCATTGCGTAGATCTCAAAAAATTATATAGAATAAAAAAAAATATTGATTCAGACACCCGAGTCAAAAGTTAAGACCTTCCACAATTTTACAGTTAAACTATTAATTTTTTTGGACCACGTGTCAACACCATATGAGTTACGCCTAACTTAGACACAAAAATCTCGTAATTCGCACTTAACTTAGGCATGAATGATCACGCCTAAATTGATTGTAAATAAATATAATAAATCCGTAAATTGATTCAAAACAATTATATTTTCATAATTATTTATTAAAACAAAAATATTTTAATTTCCACCCCCCCTAAAAACTTGAGTAAACTCACAAATTTGTCTTCGAAAAATTGACGGCAAACACATTAGCTCTAAGAATACAAAAATTTCACCTTATTCTACAAAAACCAAAAATGTTGATTATATTAATAGCAATGCTTTTTTCATGTTACATGAATTTAATATAACCATAGCCAAAATACAAAAATTTCACCTTATTCTACAAAAACCAAAAATGTTAATTATATTAATAGCAATGCTTTTTTCATGTTACATGAATTTAATATAACCATAGCCAAACTTCTAGGTATCATACAACTAAAGGCTAAATGCTCAGTAAATCACGTACAACCTATTAGAAGTTATATAAAATCATGTCGTCCAGTGCCTTACAAGTTATGCATCACCAGCAATAAAAGGTAGGGAAAAAATGGAATTTTTTATCAAAGTCAATAACGAACACAATTAAGCAGCTTTACTCCTCTTTGATGGTGCTAAAATAAATTCATCATCAGAGTAATCCTCAGAGCTTATATCCGCAGATTTTCGCTTCTTGGACAGCTTTGATGTGGCGTTAGTTATCTTCGTTTTAACAGAAGATACTGGGGAGGTTCGGCTTTTCTTCTTAACTGTAACAGACTTTGTGCTGCTCTTCATAGCAGTTGCAGCCTTAACGGGAGAAGTGAGCTTCTGCTGCAGACCTTTCTTTTGTTTCTGCTGATATATTTTCATCGCCACCTCTTTAGGAAGCAACCCCGATTCCATCAACCTGCAATTACATTCAGTAACGAAAATAAACAATCTTCTACGCTTTGTTAACTTATAGGGGGAACCCTGTATTGGTTGCAAGTTAGCAGCTACAAAGCATGAAATTATTCTGACATAAAGACATGAAAGCAGCAAAAGTAACACTATTCTGATGCACCCAACAGCGATAAAAGGATAAGCATGATTTGACAAAATACTTGATACAATAACTGATGGCAGATCTAGCACTTTGATAATGACAAATGACAGCAAAACGAGCACACTGCAAACCCAATGTAGATAGCAAGGACGGATAGGGTCTTATGAGAAGGTTTGAAAATGGAGCTTTTCCTGCATTAAGTTAAAATCTACAAGTATAAAATATACCATTTCAATTTAGTACCCCTACAAATGCACATGGTCAGATATAGTGGTGGCATACAATTTACAACCGTTTAGCTCGGATTTGAAAGGGAAGTGTATGTTTATAAATTATTATGATTGAGAATAAATATCATCTAAGAAGGGGGAAAGAAAAACCTCAATTATCTTTCATAATTCATCATGATTGAACTTTGTTTTTGAGCCAACAAATGCTCCTTTGCCCCACCACTCTTATTTTGTTTTAAGGTTGGGAATCAAAGTTTGTCCATCTCAATCATCCTTTGAGAGAGATGAAAGATTAGTCAATCACAAGTTGAAAAAAAAAAAAAAAAACCTACTCAAGCCTTTAAAAGGGCTTCTGGTTTGCCAAAACGGAAGTCATCACTCATGCACCATAAAGTGAAAATAGCATCCTTGCTAGGAAAATACTAGCATGCAAAACCTTTGCTTTAGCATGGACAATTTGATATGTTGATAGGCCTAGCTTGATGTGTTTTAAAAGCTGGAAAAGTACTATACAGCCAAATGCTCACATCAACCTGGAAAAGTACTATACAGACAATTTGATATGTTGATAGACCTTGAGTCGAATTGATCGTGTCATGTGCAACGTCCGTACCCACTCGTAGCTCCTAGCTCTTAACTCTCGCTCTTACGCTTATTGCCCCCTTCCTCAGTGAGAGGGCTCCTCACCGTATGACTTCCCAAGGATCCCTCTCCCTTCAGTCGTGGGCTTGTTCGTCTTACTGTGGGTGTTCCGCTTCCTCCCTTTTGGGAGTCCGGAAGGGTTCACCCCTAAGTAAGTATAGAAACCCCTCGCTCCAAGCTCTAGGTAAAACACAAAACATAAGAGCATTCTATATTACCGGTACAAAGTCCACATGATCTGATATCTAGCCTTATTGCATATCACAAAAACCAATGCTGACACTTCATAGGGGATTTAGCTTACTGAGACCCTAAATAAATTTAATGTTTTAGAAGGTTGAAAAATATTCCAAATATGCTTTGTGGCAAAAGATTTTTAATGACAATGTGGTGAGTACAAAGCGAACTATTCTTTTGCCTTTTACTAAAGAATGCAAATTGTTCTGTGATTTACAGTTGACTTGTCATTCATCTCTACGCTCATTCCACACTCAAAGGCATAACAAGTCTATTTATAGTGTTTCACAGGCTCTTGTAAGTGGTAATGCAATATCATGCTCACCTCACCTCCCCGGTGATAGTCTTCTTGTTGGGGAGATCAAGTCGAGCATTTAAGCTAAATTTTTTGTTCCCAAATATTGCTAAACAGGATACTAAAAAAAAAAAAAGAACTAACAAAGGAGAAAGAAAACATTAAGCGAACTTATTTTGAGGACAAAAATGATTTTAGGTAGTAACATAACAATAGCTCCCTTAATAAATCATAATCTTCTTTCTTCTTTCTTCATTATAAGCTTGTAAATTGAAAAACTCACCAGATTTGTGACATCTCGCTATGGGGAACTTGCTTATATAAAGTCTCGTAGAAAATCCTCAGAGGGTCTTTCTGAAAAATATGAAAAGGTACAAACTGATTACTCAAAACATAAAAAGACCGAGAAACATGAAAAACAATATTCAACAGTAGCATGTGCATACCTCCTCAGGTGGATCTCGTTTCTGGCCAGGTAAATCATAAACCTTCCTTTCTCTCTTCTTCTGCTCTACCTTCTTCTTTTCTTCCTCCTTTATATTCTTCTTTTTATTAACATCCTTCACCCCTCAACCCAAACGCATAAAACACAGTATGTTTTATAATATAAACCTTTGAAAACACAGAAAAAAAAATAGAAAACAGAACATCCATTCCATAAAGGCAAGTTTTTTTTTTCCTTTGAAAAATAGAAAATTAGGTCCAAGAAACCTTAGAGTTGGAGGTCCTTTTGGCGAGGGGCTTGTCATCATCATCGTCGTCCTCGTTATATTCCTTCTTGAATTTCGGTTCCTTGGAGCGAGACCCTGCAGTATTAGGCTCTTCTTTCTTGAATTTTGCAACCTTGGACTGAGGTTTAACGTTGGAGCTTGTCCCCTTTCTGGAAACGGAACTCTTGTTGTTTTCCTCCACTCTTTTCACGGGCTTTGAATCTTCCGAAGGCATTTCTCAGTGCTGCAATGCAATAGGAAGGGGAGGGACTGTGAACTGGAGAGTTGCAGTGTTACCCTTTCCCTCTCCTTTCACGGAAAAGGAGAAGCTCTGGTTTTTGGATTTTGGGGTTTCAAAATCAAAAACTTTGCGTTTTGGTTATGTTCTCGTATCCGGAACACAAAATTATTGGGCTGGGCCCGTAAGAAAGGGCATTCTTTTGACTGCAAGTGACCCATCACTCTTGTCCATACCTGGATTCAAAATTGTTGGGTCGATATTTGTTAGAAGAATTAAAATGTCGGAATAATGAGGATTGGATTGAACGAAGATATAAAGAGGTAGGATATTCTAACTACTTATTTTTTCTACTACCACTCCACTACTACTCTAATCACCACTTGATTAAAGGAAAAGTTGAATGAAGAGAGAGAAAAAAAAAATAACTTTTAAATCCAATGGTAATTAAAGTGGTAGTGGAGTGGTAGTAGAAAAATAGGTAGTAGGAATATCCTACCTCATATGTAAGAGATATTTTGATTCCTTTCATCTTTCTATCCTACGTAGCCAAATCTGTTTTTAATTAAAAAAAATTAACGAAATTTATTTTTATTTAGAAAAATATTTTTTAACCAAATCCTTTTGTTTAGAAAAATATTTTTCAAATTATTTTTAATCCAGGCAAGATTAAATTAGAAAAGAAAGTATTATTTTTTAACCAAAAAAAAAAATTGGTTTTTTTTTGTGTGTTTGGAGAAAATACAATAGCTTTGGTATTATTATAAAGGGATCTTTCATATAAAAAAACACGGGATATGATATTATGACAACCAAATAATGTTACTACCACATCTTAACCGTTGATTTCCGTCAATCAACGATTATCATTTATTGCGAATTAATAATTAATTAATGAGTTTAATTTGAAAAATGATAACCGTTGATTGACGAAAATCAACGGTTAAGATGTGATAGTAACATTGGTAGTAACATTATTTGGTTGTCACACTATCCTATCCAAAAAACAGGAAGAAAAACTTTGAAGAAGAGACAATATAAGGAATCAAAGACAGGTACTAGAGGGAAACTCTGTACATATTTATTTATTGATTAGAAGTATGTAAGGTAATTTTATTATTCATTGGTGATTTTGTTTTTAGCTATTGCTAGAGTAGGCAACAAGGAAGTAATTATCTAATGATCATTGAGCTTGAATCATTATAATAAATCTGTCTCTCAATTAGATAGAAATGAACTTATCGGGGTTGTATTTTTTATTTTTATTTTTGAAAACTTTCCTATGTAATTATAGTGTTATCTTTATATTATTTTTTTATTGGTCAAAGTTATTGTCAATTGAAAAAATTTATAAACTCAATCTTCCTCCTCTTGAGTTCATGTGGCACCAACAAAAATCATTCACGGCGATTCTCTTTAATGTTCCAAAATTTTCATATATGTCATTATTGTTGTAAAATAAAAGGTAGGAGAAAGAAATATAGACAAGAGACCACTAGGGTTAGCCTAGTGGTGTGAGGTGTGTGTTAGGAGTGTGTGTAATGTAAGGTGTTGTGTTCAATTCCTTGTAACCTTCAAAAAAAAAAAATTATAGACAAGAGATAAAGGTAGAAGAATATATTCTCGTATTGTATTGTGTATTACAAGGCTACATATGAATACATTTGAGCTCTATTTATAGGTCCCTAATTAGTTACAATATATGATAGAAATGAATCCCAGTAATTGCATATATTTAACAAATAGAGGTTACAAAAGTTACAGAATTTGGGAGTTATGGACATTCACATTAATATTGTTTATAACAATTATGTATTTTTGTTTTCATGAAAATGACACAACAGATTGGTAACACTCTTTGTGTTTTAATGCTAGAATATGCCCGAGTAGTGTACATCCAAACCACATAGCAATACCTACTTAACTTAAAATTTGTTATTGTTTTGCCTGTGTGACAGAGGTGTCTAGCCGTTGGCTAGTGATTTTATGTTGGATCTGGTGTTTTTTTTAGATACCTATGAACTAGGTATATTGGGGTAGCAAATCACGACACACAACGTTAAGACCTTAGTCAAGAGATAGGGATGGTGCGTGTGCGTTGTGTTTGCATAAATAAGTTAAAGAGATATTAGTCACACCTGTGTTACCTTAGGGCTTGAATGATTGGGCCTCCAAGAGCATAGGCCTTGCCTAGGTCCATAACAATTATATATATATATATATATATATATATATATATATATATATATATATATATATATATTAGAGGTAGAATTCTTTGACACCAATGTTAAATTTGAAATTTGACACCTCATCTGAGAGCCGTTAGATCAAAAAAGATCAACGACTCTAATTTGTAAGCATGTGACACCATTGAACTTTTTTTATCTAACAGCTCTCAGATAAGGTGTCAAATGATCCTACCTCATATATATATATAATAGGGACAAGTTATATTTACAAACTTTTTTGTTTACAAACTCTTACAAACTACACTATCTTCTCCTGGAAGAGCACTAGTATCTTCTCCCGAGAGAAGATAGTGTAATTTGTAAAAATTTGTACAAAAAATTTGTAAAGGAATCCTTCCCCTATATAATATCGTCAAATTTCTATATATTTTTTTCGTGTTTTTGTGGTCAACTTACGAATTGACTCACATTATTCCTCTACCTTAACATGTTAGTTTGTTTAATCTGGTATTTGAATGAGGCTTCTATATAGAGTTAAATCCAGTCCCTCCTACTTTACAAATTAAACAGGGCGATTCATACCGCAATAGTCCCAAACGCCGACTGAACAAATTCAACAGTTTTTGAAGAATTTCTATCGTAACCATATAAATAAAGGGTTTTATATTTGTTACGTTACATCATGTAACATAATAAACCTACACACAATTAAGAAGAGAGAGGAGAGAGAAAAAATAAAAATCAAGAGATGAGACTCACATAAAAATTGTGTGCGTACGAAAATTATGTTACGTCATGTAACATAACAACAATAAAACTCGTACTGAGTTTAGTGTTTGTCATTTTAAATGACACAAGTTATGTCATTTTTAATGAAACTACGTCGTTTTGGTGTGTTTTGTCATTTTTTCTAATTTATAAAATTAGAAATAAAAAGAAAATAAAGGAGAGAGAATGTTAAAACACACCAAAACGACGTAGTTTCATTAAAAATGACATAACTTGTGTCATTTAAAATGACAAATATTTTTCCCATATAATAATTTTTATAAACCGCTTAATATTCAGAATTTACTTTAAACTAAGACTTTATTTAAAGAAAATTAAATTTCTTGTCGCTCAAGTCAATAAGGATTAGTATTCATGTATAGTATTAAAAAAATATAAAAATATAAAAATTAAAAATAACTATGACTATGTAGTTTACATGAACCAAAAAATTTCACGTTGGTCCAGATATAAGAATTTCTCCTTCCATAAAGAAGCTTTGTATGAAAGCAATTACGAATATATTCTGCTAGTTCTCCACTGAAGTACTGAACAAAGGCCACGCGTCTCCTTTGGTATCAAATTCCAATTCACAAGTTGAAGCTCGATGGGCCAAAAAGCTCCCCCAAAAAAAGAAGAAAAAGAAAGTTGGTTCTTTTGGTGTAGATTCTACACGGTACCTCACTCCATGCTAATGCGAACATAAATCACAAAATGGCACAGTCTGAATTCCATTAAATTTACTGTGTGGTATTACTCTTCTTTTCCCTTGTATTATAAATTGTCCAACAAGCACCCACTTCAAGGTATTTGAAACAGAGAGAGAGAGAAAAATGGTGTGGCCTTTGAAGGAGAGAAGGGGTCCAGCGTGGAAGCAAGGGTGGACCATAAACACTTTGTACTCCATATCCGCACCACCTTTGCAACTGTTGTCCATTGTTGGCATCGTGATGTTTTTGCTTTTTGTTCCATCTTATATAAACTTCAAGTCAACAGTGCAGACAACCACCGTCAGCTTCCACGTGTTCCTCTTGGTTTTGCCAGTTGTGTTGATTTTCATTGCCTACTACATTTCTAGATGTGGAACACGCCTTGTGCTTCCGGTGCCGCCGTCATTCTTTGGTCGTGTACGAATGCGAGCACGAACGTCAGAAACAGGAGGGTCGTCGCCTTGGGGCGTAGCGGCGTCGGTGGTGTTACTTTTGGTTTTGGCCTCCTACATCTCCAATTTCAGGTCCATGTGGTCGCCACTCATTTCGAGACCCTACTAGTTGCTATTTTATATACGTAAGTCATAATATTTGTGAAATCGAAAATAGTCTCTTTGGCCCTGGCCAATTTTTGTGTATGTCATCACATCATAATCATATATGTGATCAATTGCAGCTGGTTTCTTTGCCATCATCTTATTATCCTATCAGTTCTTCAATCCATTGTTTAATTTAATTAATTATTTATAATATTTAAGATAAGTTACTCTTACATCGATATCTTACTCCCAATTTAAATTATTAATTTACTTGCATCTAACTATATTAATAAATACGAGCATATTATTCTTATACAAATATAAAAATAATAAGTCTTATACTACGTCTTAACTGCTGTTTTTTTACATCTAATGATTAAAATTTATTTGTTCATATTAATTAATTAATTATTATAATTCAATAAATCTTAACATTAGATACACGAAAATCAACGATTAAAATATGATATAAGATTTGTTATTCTTATATCGATATAAATTGATTATATCCCTTATAAATATTTGATATAAACAAGATCAATTACAAAGATTAAAAATTATAATATTTGTATATTGGATATATGTTGGAGTGGTGTTGGTTAATGCATCTATTAGTTGGTCTCAGTTTTATTCAGGCTTCTGAGATCAATTTTCAAGTATCATTACCACCATGATAGAATGATCAGACGCCAGAGGCCTCGCATTGATAGAATCGTAAAACGGACGGCCCGGTTAATGAACCATAGCCAAATTTTAATCAATTCCATATCACTTAGCTAATTATTCTTTTAAATTATAAGAAAATAATTTTTATTTTCTGTTTGAAATTAAATTTTTTTATCTAATTACTTTAAATTTCTTAGATATATTATTAATTAAAAAGTATTTATGAAAAATAAACAAACGGCGCAATGTATTTATTTAAAATTTTTACAAAGGCCCACTTCTTATTTTATTTTTTTGGCGGCAGGAAAAAAGGCGCTTGGGCCTAACGCAAAAGAACAACTAGCTGAGGCAAAGCTAATCCCATATAGGGAATTATAAAAGTGCCAGGCCCTTTATTTTTTTTATTAATTACAATTACAAAAGTTGGTTTCATGTCATCGAAATAACAGTACACATAATATATAAAGTTTTATTTGTTTTCGATAATAACAATTTAGACCCATCTTCACACTTTAACTTGTAGTTAAAAAGTTAAATTTAAAATAAATAAAAACACACACACTATTCCTAGGTCGAATATGTGGTTTTGGTGAATATATCTTGGATATTACCAGGGTCGTGTGCCGTTCGAGAAAATTTTTGGTGTAACTGCTAAAGGATATGAATTATAATGGAATTTTTTCTTCTTTTTAATATAAGGGAGTAAGAAATTTCCGTACCCTTCCTATGTACTGTAAGTTTAGACTCCTTGTAAAACCAAATATATATTATTAACGTGAAAAGTTATATTTGTAACCTTTTATTATCGTATTTTGATCGTTAAATTTCAGAAATCAATAGTTATTATTTTTTCTCAAATCAAATTTATTAATTAAATATTAATTTACAATAAATGATAATTGTTCATTGATGAAAATTAATGATTAAGATATGGTTGTAGGAGATTATAAACGACAATAGTTTATAAATATAACATTCATCATTATTAATAGGTTAAGTGTTTGTTATTTTAAATTATATAACTTTGTGTCATTTTTAATGAAATTGTGTCGTTCTGATGTGTTTTTTATATTTTATATTTTTTATAAAATTAGAAAAAAAAGAAATTAAAGAAAAAAATGCAAAAACATACCAAAATAATATAATTTTATTAAAAATAAAATAAAATTATTTCATTTAAGTGAAAAACACTTTTTCTATTATTAATTCGCATATTCACAGTCCCCCCTTTTAATCATCAAATGGGCCCATGTTCTTGATTGGGCTTTGTCAGATGGGCAGCTAAATGGAAGAAGAGCAGGGGAGTCATAGTGGCGGAACAACGGTTGTTGAGCAACCCACCCGTCACATAACTAATAAACAATACATGCACTTCTAACTAATACCACACGTGTCCCGCATTCTCAGTTTCAAGTTGGATCACACAATAGATTTTCTTCGGAAGGACACAAAGTCACAACACAACAATCTAAGTCTAAACAAAAATAAAATAAAATGAAGGCAAACAAGACGCCGATCCACGCCGTGACGACATGGGTTCGGCGGCAACCGCCCAAGATGAAGGCCTTTCTGGCGGTGCTTTCGGGCCTCACTGCTTTGCTCTTCCTCAGAATGGTGGTTCACGACCACGACAGCCTCTTCGTCGCAGCCGAGTTTGTTCATGCATTAGGAATATCCGTCCTCATTTTCAAGCTCACCAAGGAAAAAACTTGTGCTGGTACCCAATAATCCCTTCCTTTTTTCTTTATTTTTGTGGGTAAAATAATCCATTCCTTCAACGGCTTTCTTTTTTAAAAAATAAAATAAAATAAATATGTTACCATGAACATTTCAGATTGGGGCTATGTTTAATTGGATTTGTGGTGGGTCATCATTACACATTGATGGTCGTAACAATCATGCTTGTACTACTTCGTAGCTTTTACATGTAGAAATAAAATAAAATGCTTGTACTATTTTCTAATCCACTATTATCCAAAAAAAAAAAATGGTTTTTAGGATTGAAAAAGTTATTCTAATCTAGTTCAATTGTCGCACGTGGCAGGATGTCTTCATTATCTTCCTTTGGATTGCAAGCGTTCCCTAATTCCGTTTTAGATAAAAGTAGAGAAAAAGTTGCTTTATGCGATTATTATTTTTAACAAAAAATTATTTTCTTGTTTTCCAGCACAGCAGGAAAAGAAATGTGAGGAAAATAATTTTCTTTGTATTTGTATTGTAAAGTTATGCAAGAAAAAGTTATATTTACAATTTTTTTTTTTTTTTTTTTGTAAACTCTTATAAATTACATTACATTATGTCTTTCGGTAAGACACATACCGATGATGAGATAGTTTATAAAAAAAAAATTGTAACTGTCCTCTTTTTGCATATAAGAACAAGCTTTTCCACTGTGTTTTAAACTTTGCAGGACTTTCACTTAAATCACAGGAGCTGACGGCTATGTTTCTAGCTGCTAGACTGTACTGCAGTTTTGTCATGGAATATGATATACACACCATACTCGATACGGCAACATTGGGGACGACTCTCTGGGTCATTTACATGATACGCTTCAAACTGAAATCCAGTTATATGGATGATAAGGACAACCTTGCAATATACTATGTGGTAAGTCCTCTGTCTTGTGTATAAAGGTATTCATCTTCTTTTGTATTAGCTATATTATGCTTTTCATTTATTTTCATTTGGCAACATAGCTTGGGTTGGGGCTTCCTGTTAAGCATCTCACTAATTCTCGTGTTGAATTTCTCTAACAATCTAATGCTTAATAAACTCTTAAATAAGAGACTTTTTTGTTCAGAGTATCATTAGCTACAAAACTGCAGTTGGTAAAAATGAGGATTCTTTTACAATTTTGGACTAGGATTGTGTTAAAAGCACAGTTTAGGAGCTTCTAAAATTTATTAACTTCTAATATTCTATCGTCTGTGCATTTATTGTTAGTTTAATTTCTTTTTCCCTACACGATTTGAACACCTCTACTTAAAAGTTTATTTTGTAGTACATACTGATAATTCCTCCTGTATTCTCTCCTCCTTAAAAGGAATATGGTTTGCAAGAGAAGGGGGAAGGAGGGGTGTTGTTTGAATGCATGTTCTGTAATTCCTTGAAGCTTGTTTGTCTTGGTTACCTGTTCAAAAAGAGAGCCTAATGTTTGACGGTTAGAAAGGTGATTTCAGAGGAGTGCTTACTTCAATCTGTTTTTTTTTTAAAAAATAAAATAAAATAAAAATATTTATTGTAGAATCAGATTTTGAAATTTCAGAATGGGTTCAAGCCATTCAAGGTAACAGAAATTTCATCCATCTTATCATATTGTTACTATTGTTCTCTGTTTTCCCTTTATGGGTGAATTTCTGGGTTGAAAATATCTTAGTTTCATACACAAGAACCAACTTTAGCTCTGAAATGAAAGAACTAAGATATTTTATCTTTCATGCGTCTAAATGAATGGAGGATTCATTTGCTCTGAGGATGGAGTGTTTTAATTTTCTTTTACTAAAATGCAGGTGATACCTTGTGCTGTGTTGTCCTTGTTTGTTCATCCAACAACCCGGCATCACACTTTTAACAGGATTCTTTGGGCCTTTTGTGTTTATCTTGAAGCTGTGTCTGTTCTCCCTCAGCTGCGGGTCATGCAGAATGCTAAGGTCTTTTTGAAATATATTTCTGCCTCTTACTTTTCCTTTATTATACTTTCATCGTTTGAAATGTTGATTATGAGGTATGTTGGTATTGCATCTTCCTTTGCCAGATGGTCTTTCTAAATACAGTTGTAGTTAACTCTTAATTTCAACTCTCAGATTGTTGAACCATTCACAGCACACTATGTTTTTGCCCTTGGAATTGCAAGGTTCTTGAGTTGTGCACATTGGGTCCTCCAGGTCTGACTGAATTTTAACTCCTAAGGTGTTTTTATCGCTTAATTCCGCAAATAAAATGATTTGCTTATAATATTCCAGAGATTAAGTGATATGGAAAATACTATTTAATACCTTGGATTATGTATACTTCATCAGAATTTTTTGCTTTAGTATGACACTCGTACTATAAACTATTTTTGACCGTATCAGCCTTCCATATCCAATGGTAGATAGAGCAACCGTGTACTGTATCTAAGAGAATGCTTATGTTGTCTTCCTCAGGTATTAGATACTCGCGGACGTCTACTAACTGCTTTGGGTTATGGATTGTGGCCTTCTATGGTACTTCTATCAGAAATTGTCCAAACTTTCATCCTGGCAGATTTTTGCTACTACTACGTCAAGAGGTGGATGATTAAATTCTCAGATATGCAAAACATACATCTTACTATGCTCTTGTTAACTTTCTGATTTTTTTTTATTTTTTTTTCTCCTTTGCTGCAGCATTGTTGGTGGACAACTTGTTCTTCGGCTTCCTTCAGGAGTGGTGTAACTTTAACATTCATTTTCAGATCCCTCAGGTTGGGCTATCCTTTAGTATTATTCAGCACTCAGGCAGTATGGATAGCTGCTAGAGAAGTTTGATATGTTATGTATGTGCGGTCGTTGGGTTGACAGAGTTGGGAATGTAACATATGTGTAACTTGGAGAAATTTTAATTTATCTTTGATCAATTCCAAGTTACTATTGGTAATTGCCAAGATATCAAAATATCAAATATGTTAATCTTCTGAGCTGATATTTGTTGTGAAAGCTAATATGACCAGTACACGTTCACATGCCTTACAAGTTACAAATATTCACTAACCGTCAACGAGATATCAGTGGAATTGACCTATGAATAACGAATAGGAAGTCAATTCACCTATGAATGAAAGGAAATATATTAGAGAGAGAGAGAGAGAATCTTGAGGTAGATTATGTGGGAAGAGAAGGAGATGAAAATAAAAGGGACATATTTTGCTTAGGCCGTGACGTGGTTGTTGCCCTGTTGGTCTTTTCTTTTTCTATTTTACCTCTTACCTTATTTCTTTTTTTCAAAATATTTTAATTGATTTATCGTTTTCTTTTTTTCAAAATATTTTAATCGATTTATCGTTTCGCGACTAGTTCTAATTTGGGGTGGATCATGAGATTAAAGTTTTAAATTTCTCTCAAAGGTGATAATGAGTAGGATTGAACACATATTTTCATCCTCACATGATCAGTTTTCTGGTGCCAATTGAATTACCATTTACTTTTAAGACTTTGATGTTTCTTATATAGGGCTCATGTGAGGTTATGTGAAGAGGAAAAAAAAATACGAATTTTATACATTTTTGTGTGTGTAAAAATATGATTTTATCTTCTAGAATATTAGAGACATTAAACCCTACTTTAAAGGTTTTTTTAATTACGAGTTTCTAAAGTTTTTTTTCTACATTAAAAAATTGTTATCGTATCTTAATCCAGTTGTTATTTTAAGCTTTGTAAGCCAAGGGGTTAGCCTTAGGGAGATGTGTTCTATACCTTCATGATTCAAGGAGGTGAGCCTTTAAGTTTGTTCGAAGAAAGAGATTTAGTTTAAAAAATAAATCTATAATGGATGTTATTGTATTTGGCCCTAACTTTGCGTTTCGTTATCATTATTCATTTTAGGGAAATAATAATCTCCTTTCCCTTCATTTTATTGTTTATTTTTGTTTGCAAATTTTCTTTTAAAACTCCCCGCATCATAATTAAGAGATTCCCATTTTTCTGCAGCACAGGCAGGCAGTTTGGCACAAAAGAGATGTCTGCCTCAGAGAAAAAAAGGTACCCATTAATTATTATTTTTACCAGATCGGATCCTCGTAAAATAATTTGTGTGTGTGTGGATCTGCAACAGACAAAACTATTTGCGCAAGTATCTTTCCTCTTTGGCAGCCTCTCACTACACTGCGAAAATGAATTATATATGGATATTCAATTAAGTAATGCACTGCATCGATACTTCAAAATTCTTGATGTGTCGTATCTGACACTTTTTGACATTCTCATACCCTCTCCGACACTCCAACACGCGTTATAGAAATTCAAAAAAAGGTTCAAAAGTTATGTTGCGTTGAGTTTTTAGTTTTAACTATTAGATTCATTGGATTACGATTATCATTTTATTGAGTTTAATATAAATATTTAGGATATCTTATGTTTCTTTGCAAAATTTATAAATATTATAAGTTTAGATTTATTTTTTTTGTTAAATTATTGAATATTAAATATAATATATACTACAAAAATTAAAAATATTATTTAATATCAAAACGTGTCCTAATGTGTCGAAATGTAACATTTTTTAGAATTAAAGTGTCGTGTCGTATCGTGTCACATGTCCCGTATTAGTATCGGTACTACATAGTGTACTGCATGCCATAATAACGCATTCTAATTATTGTTTAAATTAAATATTGATACTAAAATTTATTAAACAAATACTTAAAATATATTCACTAACAAAGCACAACACAGTTGGTAGATAGCTGAGTCCCTTAAGTATGCTGACGTGGATTCAATTCCTGATCGTATGTATAGAAAATATTTTGTTGGTAGAGTTATACTTCGAGGGAATTAGTCTTCGGCTGTCGGTGAGGGGTATTTTAAGTTATACTAAAAAAAAAAAATTAACATATATTTAGGTTAACTTCGAATAAAATATATGTTAAACTTCAAATATTTTATTCACTTTTAATAATGTTTAGATGTATTTTAACTTTATATAAATATAGGGACATGATCAACTTACATCGATGTGAGAATATGAGATATGATCAACTTATCGCGGTGAAAGAATAATAAGTCTTACACTTAATCTTAGCCATTGATTTCGCTAATCGAATGATTGTAATTGATTGAGTTATGTTCAGTAATTGTTTATTAAGTTTTCAATAAAATACAATCGTTAGATACACAAGAATCAACGATTAAGATTGAGTGTAAGATTTATTACTCCTAATACCGGTGTAAGAAGATCCTGTCTCATATATATATATATAGGGGCAAGATCCTTTGACATTAGTGTCAAATTTGAAATTTGACACCTCATCTGAGAGCCATTAGACAAAAAAAGATCAACGTCTCTGATTTGTAAGCATGTGACACCATTGATTTTTTTTTATCTAACGGCTCTTAGATGAGGTGTCAAACTTCGAATTTGACACCGGTGTCAAAGGATTCCACCTTATATGCTTACAAATCAGAGTCATTGATCTTTTTTTATCTAATGGCTCTCAGATGAGGTGTCAAACTTCAAATTTGACACCGGTATCAAAGGATCCTGCATATATATATATGGGGCAAGTTCTTTTTACATCAGTGTAAGACTAACAAGTCTTACACCACATCTCAACCGTTGATGGACGAAAATCATCGGTTGATATTTGTAGTGTAATTAATGAATTAATATTAATTAATTTGTATGACTTTCTAAATTATAATCGTTGGATGAACATAAATTAACGGTTGAGATGTGGTGTAAGATTTATTAGTCTTATACTGGTGTAAAATGATTCTAATCATACATATCAGAAAAATGTTACTGCAGATAAGTTATCTGTATTTACTTCCAAAACGACATCGTTTTGATGTTGACATATTAAAAATTATAATTATAGAGACTATTATAACCCTGAAATAAATTAAAATTATAAAAACACCTTGATTTTTGCCCTAAAATGACGTCGTTTTGGTCTCAATGCAGATAATTTATCTGCATTAACTGCAGATAATATATATATATATATTATTTGAAAAAACTATTATATTATTTTAACAAGTTAACTTAATTTTTTCCCGACATAAAAGAATATTTATAATTTATTTTTTATAACATTTTTTTTAAATACATTTTGACTTTTGTTAAAGACTTACTAATCACAATTTTTATTTATTATCGTATCTCATAATTATAAATTTAACAAATCTCGTATTATTATTATTATTAGTGAACAAATTTGTGTACCTGATCATACGTGTTTGAGCATCCTTGAAGTATTAATGTTGGTGGCAACAATGCGCTCCTTTATGTGCTTTGGTGGGAAAGGGAGGTGTGCACCTTCAACACTCAAGTCACTGGGACATTAACTATGTTGTCATCCCTTTAATAAAAAATTATCGAATTGTCACGTCAGGAAATTTTTTTGTCAAAATGTCACGTCACAATCTCGCTGGTCTGACAAGCGGAA
Organism: Gastrolobium bilobum; assembly: GCF_033153095.1. Classification (NCBI taxonomy): domain Eukaryota; kingdom Viridiplantae; phylum Streptophyta; class Magnoliopsida; order Fabales; family Fabaceae; genus Gastrolobium; species Gastrolobium bilobum. The sequence continues at coordinate 169,840 of NW_026898387.1, forward strand.
TGATCTGGACACGTGTCAGCGTCTGAATGGTCAACCATTCTCGCTGTCAGCGTGAATGTCATTCTAGCTGGGCAGCTCAGCGAGAATGGTTGACCATTCAGACGCTGACACGGTCCAGACCATTCCCGCTTGTCAGACCAGCGGGATTGTGACGTGGCATTTTGACAAATTTTTTTCCTGGAATGACAATCCGGTAAGTTTTTGCCTAAAAGGTGGCAATATGGTCAATGTCCCTGAGTCACCATCATTCATATCAATAGTGTCTTAGGTAGCATACTTATTTTTTTATGAGTTCTCCTTGAACGGGGATAAGGACCCTTTGTATATGGTGGTTGTAGATTCCTCAAAAGGGATTAGGATTTTCCTCTTAGCTATTGCCTGTTGGGCCTTAGGTTTAATGAGCTCAAGCTAGATATATAATCTAGAATAAGGGGCGGTTTGGTAGAGGAAATTTTTTTTTTTTTACTAGGAAAATACAATTACTAGGAATATGGTGAGAAAATGAGTTTGATAGAAAAGTTAAAAAAAAGTTGTTTGGTAGGACAAAATATTATATGAAAAATTGATTTTAACTTCCTAAGTCTTTGTTTGGTTAATAGTAAAATATTGCTGGAAAAATTGGATGAAATTACGAAAACAACCCTTGATTAAATAAAACTAATATTTGGGAGGCTAAATACAAGTCATTATCGGTGAACATCTCTTCTACCATATCTCTCTCTTTCTCCTTGTCTCTCCGTTCAAAACCATCACTCCGGCACAGAGAGCGTGTGGTTTGATCTCCCAGCCCCTCTCTCTTAGTCAACGACAAAAGAAAGAAGATAATGGTAGAAGAATCATCGGGAACTAACACAAAAGGGCTACAAACCAACGACGAACTCACATGGAATTTGTAAGGATTGTCCAAACCTTATAGAAATCAAACCCACCATTCCCAGATCTGAAGGATCTCAAAATTTTAGGCTTGCAACGCACTACTGGTTCTGTAAGGGAGACAGAGTTACTGAACTGATAATAGAGGGTCATTTTGGACACTTGCAACACTTCCTTTTTTGATTTGGCCGGTAATCCGCAAAATATCATATTCTATGTGATATTATTGAACAATACTTTTTACTCACAAATGTCTAACCCCATGCAAATCTGTTTCCTAGTTAAATTTTTCAAAACTTTATACCAAACATAGACATATTAAAATACTACTTTCATTTGCACGGGTATCTTTAAATTTAACTCCTACCAAATACACCCTAGCAATCCCTAGCTTGGTGAACATATATGTATGTATCTCTGATCATGATATGTGGGTGTGCTTGAGCATCTTTGGAGTAGTCTTGATGGTTGCAACATTGTGCTCCTCCATGTGCTCTGGTGGAAAAAAGGAGTGTGCAATTGCCAGACATTCAAATATTCAAGTCAGTATTAGCAATAACTATAGTGTGATAAGTAGAATATTAACCTTTTTATGCGTTGTTCTTGAATGGGGATGAGAACCCCTTATATATATATATATATATATATATATATATATATATATATATATATATATATATATATATGTCTGTGTGTGGTGGTTGTACATTTCATAAAGGGGTTTAGGGTTTTTCCCTTGTTATTGGTCGTTAGGCTTAATGGGCCCAAACTGGATATATTATCCAAAATAATTAGTATAAATATTGGAAAAAATGTTTGTCATTTTAAATAACAAAAAGTTATGTTATTTTAAGAGATATACGGACACAGAAAATTTGAATTTTAAATTAAAAAAAATTACCCACTTTCTCTCTACCATGATTTCCGTTTTTCTGTGTCTATCTCTCTCCTAAAAGGACATAACTTAAGTCATTTAAAATGACAAACACCAAACCTATAAATATTATATAAATAAATTTAATAAATTATTCCTTTTATGTTTGAAGTGAAGACTCACCATATAAATGAGTCAAGGAGTATACATAATTTAAAATGATTTATTTTAATTATATATTTTTATATTTTTTATGACATTATATTTTTCATATTAGTACTCACAAAGTAGTATCACGAAAATTTATTTAAATATTAATATCATTAAAACTTGGGAAAAGTTCACTGATGCCCCTGTGGTTTGCTTCAAAATCATTTATGCCGCTGTGGTTTTTTTTCTATCACATATGCCCCTGTGCTTTGTAAAAAATAAGAAACCACAGGGGTATATGTGATAAAAAACATACCTTTTTACAAACCACAAGGGCATAAGTGATTCTGAAGTAAACCACAGGGGCATTGGTGAACTTTTCCCTTAAAACTTATATAATCGAGGTTAAAGAGAATAACTTATAGCTTACCAAAAAAAAAAAAAAAAACTTATAAATACGATATCTATCTTAAAAAATTACTTTGATTGTTATTTATAAAAAGAAATTTGAATGTTAAAAAATGTGATAAAATAAAAAAAAATAAAAGAAATAAAAAGTCAAATGAAATAAAATATTTGTAGAATAAAAAAAATTGAAAAATAACCCTACGATTATAGTAGGAGAAGAATTTAATATTTATATAAATATTAAGTTCTGTATTGTAGGTTCATCTTGATTTTGTCTGTATAGCTTCGAAAAGAATAGAGAAAAGATAATCTCTACTAGAATATTACAGCTGCGGTGCCAACCCATACAGCGCTGTCAGGATTGGGTTATATAACCCTTTTCCTATTTTTGTGCTTGCTTTAGCAACTTGTTTCTCTTCCTACTTCACAAAGTTGTTGCACCATCCAAATCCATACATCACCATCTCCCAAAGCCTACCTTCGCGGCAAGCTACTTAGCAATTTTTTTTGGCCGTTATAATAATAATTCATCACTTGTAGTTTTCCATGTATTCAAAAAGCCGAAAACCCTTCCTTATGTTTATCCACTATTTGCCCCCCCCCCCCCCCCCCTCCCTAATAAAGCAATCTAGTCCCGTAATATGACCCTCCTTGGGTGGGACTTGTCCATATAATCAAATTGCAGTTTGGTAGCACTACATTTAGTTCAGTTAATATATGACCATGAAATTACGTGGCCTCATTAATCAAGTCCTTAAAATGGCATTGGCATAGCATGACCCGCTTCATCAAGTGCTGCCAAAAGCCTAATTAATAACTCTAGACTGTTCTATTATCACACACTCCGTGACTTGTTTTGTGTTATTTATATATGTTGAATGGCCAACCGCTTTAATAAATAGTTAATGTTATCCATTAAGAAGATTACCATATTAATAGTGTTGAAAGATTTAAGGCTATGTATGTTTAGTCTTATTTTTTTTTCTTTATTTTATATTTTTCTTCACAAAAATAAAAAAGTTGAATCAAAACAAAGTAATATTTTTACAATCAGTAATAAAAATAAAACCAAAAAAAAAATATTTCCTCAAACAAAATATGCAGGTCTCGCTTGAATGGTTATTATACTTGTATAGTTTGAATTAATGAATAAGATAATACTCGTGGCGTGGGGTTATGAATTAATGAATAAGGCTTTTACCATGGTTAACAAGAAAAACCATGCGCTGCTTGTCTTTTGAAAGCAGTCTGAATATATAATTCACCCGCCAAACAATACCACTTTTTATTTGACCTCCCATCGATCCTTCCAAAACCACTTTTCACTTCCAAATGTTCTCTCATCCAGTCACTAATACGTTTTCAAAATCTATGTTTGAATTAAAATATTATTATTTTAAATAAGTTAAATTCTGAAAATATGTTTATCAATAAAAATTTCCAAATCTAACTAAATAGGGTAAAATGTTGATTTTTATATATATATTTTTATTTAATCATCTTTTTTTATTAAAACTTTTATGCTATGCATTTAATGATTTAATAATTGTTTCGCATGATAAAAAAAAATTAAATATAAATATGATATCACTAACTATATATATTTCATGATATTAATATATAATTTTTTTAATTTAATCATTTGTGTATATATATATATATATATAATATTACAAAAAAGTTTAATAAAGAGTTTAAGCAGCTAGCGCCCATTATCCTTTGTTTATAATCTACTCTCTTAACTATAAATAGAGGCTCCTTGTTTCTCATTCTGTGCACTCTTAAGAACAGTACACCTCTTCAAGCCCCTCATTGCCATAGCCCATAGCCAATAAACCATGGCTCTTTCTAAGGTTCTTGTTGCATCCCTTCTGGTATCTTTTGTCCTCCTCCATATTGCTGATGCTGATCAACCGGTAATTTAATTAAAGATATGCTGCTTCTTAATTTCTATATTAATGTTTTATATATTCTGTATATTATTAATAAGGTTTTTATAAGAGTTATGTTGTAGGAAAAGTGATTGTGTAATGTTATAGAGATTCGTTTTGCGTGCCATAAATTTTTTTTTTTCTTTAAAAAGTGTGGCCCCACAAAATGTTGTGTGTAGAAAAGTTTGTTGTCATGTTAAATGACAAATGCAAACCCCTATTAATAACTAGTTACTATACTTGGCCTTCGTTCTCCACTCCTTCATGATTCACAAGCTCACAAGTGTTTCCTTTACCATGAAGCTACGTACTTAACTAACTAATTTATATGTGCTTTTGAGAAATCGCAGGTACACGCACAGACTCAGAGTTCTCTTCTTCAGCAGATGGGTACAAAATTCGATTCCATCTCAGCATCTGTTTGGGTGTTAATTTATTTAAAGTAAAAAACAAACAGTAGCAATGAACTAATTAACAAAAATTATATTTGATTGAATTAAATAGTAATTTGAACGTAATGCATATTTGAGGTGGACGAGTTTAATTAATAATAATGGTTTCAATTTCAGATTGTGATGGAGCGTGTGCTGCACGATGTCGTTTAGCATCTCGTCAGCGCATCTGCCACAGAGCCTGTGGAACTTGCTGTAGACGGTGCAACTGCGTACCACCAGGAACTGCCGGTAACCAAGAAGTGTGCCCCTGCTATGCCAGCTTGACCACCCATGGCGGAAGACGCAAGTGCCCTTAACAGTTCCATACCAACCCATGCAACTTATAAATTATCCTTCGTTTGCAATCGCATATTATGTTATTATAATAACAAGTCAACGTGGAACAATAGCGTATTATGTTATATAATAACGTCATGTAAAATAAAATTGTGTTTTCAATGCATGTTGAATCATTGTTAGGAACTGAAGAGAGTGAAAAGGGTGAGAATTTCAGAACAAACACCAAGAAGAAGAAGAAGATGAAGAAGATGATGAAGAAGAATTGAATCATTGTTAGTGTTTGGGAATATAATTATAATATAACGTCTTTTAATAATTTCTGTGTAATAGTATTGTTCTTTTCCTGTCTGTGATGTGGTAGTTTTATGCTTTCTCTTTTACGTCTATTGTTGTATTGTATCATCAAATTGAGGAATATAATAAAATTTCTTTAACCTATGATTTTTTATTTTTGGGTATTTATCAAGTTAAAAAGAGAGAAACCACAAATTGAGCCTTACAGCAACGCTGCATATATATCGAAATCAAATCTAGTTATTTACTTATCCATTCAATGAAAGGGTCAAATGTTGTTAAAATATTTAAGTTCCCAGTTAACGTCCTCGCGCACCCGGTTACTGAAGTTAGTAACATGCGTGACAAAGAGCAATACTTCTAATTCTCCACACACACACACACAAAAAACAAGAACAATACTTCTTCCATCGTTGATTGCTCAATCACACGTGTTTTCCCCCACCGAACCATCTTCTACGTATATAGTTCACTTTCTCATATTGTTCGTTTACTAATTAAGTTGACCATCTCAATTCTCGAAACATTAAAATTTAATAAATTTGGAATTAATAAAATATCAAAATAAATTTTTATTTTTATTTTACATTTCTCAAGTAACATTGTTCAATTTTATTCTTTTACTTTTTCATCTATATTTCCTTTTTCTTCACCTCAATAAACGATCCGCCTCAAATTATATCTTCATCGTTTAATCAATTTCTGAAGGTTTTTATTTTAAGGTATTTAACTAAGTTCCTTGGTAACACATTCTTTTTAAGAATATTATGGCTAGAGTTATTCTTGAATATTCTAAAAATATATTTGTTTACTATTAAAAATTATTGACATTTTTTTTTTGAAATTTCTGAAAATAACTTAAAAGTTTGTTTGGTGGACAGTACATAGTCCTGTAAGTGATAATTATCAAAATTTCCTTACTATATAAAATATTGTTTAAATATATTCCGTTAAATGCAATTGATAAAAAAAAAAAACCAATTGATAAAAAAGCAAAAATGCATAAATTAGTAATGACAAGTCGAACAAGTGGAGTAAAAGAGTGAAGATAAGAATGAAGAGTCACGCAGGAAACGTGAGTCCTGGCGCTGAGAATGAAATAATCATAAATGGCACTTCAACATTGAATTTGAAAAGTGAAGACCCGAACCAACCAATTTATCTCCACATCCCGCTAATAGCAATACCACCCTCCGCACGTGTATCAAACATAATGTTCACTGTATAACATCCACCTGACCCCGAGCTGGCACGTGCCTCTCACACACTCGCAGTAGCCAGGAGTGCTTGTTTGTGCCTTGTGTGGCATGAGTCGCATGACAATAATTAACTTAACGATCTTGTGAGTACACAGACTCACAGAGAATAAAAGAAGCGCAGAATGCACTGTGAGATCTCAGTCTCACAGATATAGAAAGAGAAAGGAACATGGAATAAGAACAAGCTTTTGTCGCACTGCACGGAGAGACGCCACCTGACATGCTTATCTCCTCCGCCAGATTTACCGTAGATGGAAATGGGTCGGTATTACCAAAAGAAAAAATAAAAAATGCCATGACATTTTTCTTTTTGGGTTGGGCAAAAACTATGTCTTTAATTTTAATAATATAAATTGCAAAATAAAATAAAGAACACTAAGGTATTTAGGTGATGTGGACGACACGTTATGCATGTTGCTGTTTGGGCGCAAATCAACGATGGAAGAAGGAGAACCATTGATTGGATTGAGGAGCAAGGAGGCAAGAATAAACTTTGAGAGTGAAGTCATAACAGAACAGAAGGAGGGAGTGTGGCCGTTTCGCATTGCATTCAATCGAAAGCGCGCACGAACAGAACCGAAAACTTTGTTTTTTTTTTTTTTTCCGTTTGGAAAAAGCATTTTGAATCTTCCATAGTTCTCCTTTGTTCTTATTCAAACTTAACTCCCTTAATTTTATTTTTTTTGAAAAAAGCAAATTATAAATTTATGATGAATTAAATTCTGAGTCATAATAAAAAAATAAATACTAGGTACTTTCCTTCTTACAATTCTCACGGACACGACATTTGAGAGGCTTCCTTTTATCTTTTTCTTTCAGTTGCCTTTCTTTTCTCGTGAGTATTTACCACTCTCCTGTTTTTGGCTCAACCCAATCAGTTACTTTATTTCTCACAAAGAACCTGATTCTCTGAACACGAGGAATTACTTTTCTTGTTTGCTTTTCTTTTTTTAAAAAAAGACATCACACCACAATGCCACAAAATCATTCTCATTACTGCCAAAGTTTTTTGTCCTCAGTCTTAACCTTAAAAACTTAACAGTGGTTTTCAGGCGAGGCCATCAACTAGCAACTAAACCAAGTTGATTCCCTCTCAGAGTGGTGATTCAGATTGGGATAACCACCGTGAAAGAATCGGAATGGGTGAGTCGGGTTGGGTTCCGATGAAGTGAGTAAGAAATGGACAAATCTCGAGGCAGTCGGTTCGCAACCGCCAAGCGAAACATTAATAAACAACAATCTGCTTCTGCTGGGAAACGCAACCTCATCCCTCGTAAGTCATTTACCACTCATTTCTCTCCCAAAATAAAATTAAAATAAAAATCCATTTATATTTTTTTGTTATTGTCGCTTTCCGATAATGCTTCTCTCTTTTGTTCTCTTCCTGCTTATTCTTCGCATAAATAAGTAAATAAATAGTAATACTCCTCTATTTCTCACTCAGAGATAGGTTTCAATGCTATCCGTGAGGACCTTCCATTTTCGGAGAAATCAAAGAAGGAGAAGGTGAGAAGCTTAAGTGCTGTTGCTAAAGCATTATCAAGCTACGAAATGGGTTCTCAAAAACCACATGACTCCGCTGTCATTTCCCCCAAGAGATTTAAGCTTCCCAAAAAGGTAGTTTACTTATGCGCTCGCTCAATTCAATTCCTGGATTATGTTTATGGAATTATTATTATTTTTTTATAATAAATATTTAATGATTTGGCAGTTTATCAATGACTGCAATGGCGTTGATCATGCCTCTGTTCCGCGGAAGATACGTTCAGGTGCCCTATTTCCGGATTCAGAGCGAAAGATGTCTCATTTATCTTTTCATAATTATTTAATCTACATTTCCTTTTATATCCCTTCGGCCAATTTCTACTCATCGATAGTAATGTTGGATAAGAGTTGAAGCAAAGCAAACCCCGGCCTTTTTGCTTTTTCTTTATAACAATGACGAGACTCAGGATTCTGTCACGTTTCCTTCTGTTCTATAGTATAAAGGAAAACTAGCTTGATAGTTTATGATGCTTTCTGAAAATATCGATTCGATTTGTAGCTCTTATTATGTGAGTCAAGTTTTCTTCTATAATATCAAATCTTGTGGGGAAGGGAAAGTTCGTTAATTTATTTTATTTATTAAGATTTTTGATAAAAAAAAAAAGGGTGAAATTTTCTCTCTTTTAAAATCCACAGCCATGAAGAAGAGGAATCGCGAATGGATATTAACAAATTCGGAAAAGGTGAACCGTAAGATCAAGGGAATAGAATCTCCCGAAAAAGATGGCATAAAGAAATCCAAAGTGAGTATTGAGTACTGTGAGACGTCTTTATGGTTCAAAACTTAACCTTTTGCTTCGTTTTCTAACCATTTCCATTTCATCTTTACTTGTACTTTTGCTTTTTGTAGAAACAAGAAAGGCAGGACTGGTCCACGAGACTGGCTGTTACTGGGCCCATCACAAAAGATGAGGAGGAGGTTGTGGAGACTCTGTATGCCTTGGCTGGAATGTTCCCTCACAATGGCTCGAATGCAAGGAGTGAACTAGAGTGCGAATCTTTACCAGATAACTCCTCGGTCTTGCAGGACCATGAGAATGCTAATGCTAATTTTGAAGGTTATTCTCTCTCACACAACACTTTTCCAAGTAATTAATTTATGTATTTAAATTTCTAATTTTTTTTTGGTCATGTATTCTAGCGTCCGAAACTACTCAGGATGCTTGTCTTCTTCCAAAAAGATCACCTACAGGAGCTGCAAAAATCAGTTCTTTAAATGAAACCACTAGTCAAGAACAGACTGATTTTCCTGGGAATGCAAAGTTCTTGGTGGCAACTCACGGCACTACTCCAAAGACAAATTTGCAGGCAGTGCCTACGATGGTTGGTAGTGAAAACGGCAGCAAAGTTGCATTGCATGACTCTGAGCTGTGTCTAGAAATAGGGTGGGTAGTTTTACAGTTGCATTCTGAAATGTCTATTCTTTTAAAATCCTTCGTAGCTATTTACACGTTTTCTCATCGTGTTGCAGATTAAATGTACCCAGACAATCACAGATTTCACATAATGGGAGGCAACCAGATGTGGAATTTGAGACGGTAGCATTTCAGTTTTTACCGTTTGCAATAAAATTCTTGTTCTGCAAGCTAGTGGTAGTAGTACTAATGGTGTTATCGGTTTACATTTCAGGCCAGAGGCATTGATGGTAAGCAACAACAACATGTGATCAAGTACCAAAAAGAGAATGGTATGCTTGAGGATGTAATGTGCTTGTTACTAGCAATGAATTTTGTTATTTACATGACTGAAGTATTTCATTGGTTGGCTGACACCTGGACAACTTTGGTTGTTTTATCAGAAGGTCCAGCATTGTGGCCAGGCTTGTCTCCAAGTTCATCATCTGCTGGGATTACTGCTTCTTATATGCAGTAAGTTTCTTTTATTCCACTTCATTTTGACATTGTTGGGCAGCCTAATCTGCTTATCCAAATTTGATGGATTTTTCTCCCTCAGGTCTTCTGCTGCTCAAGCTTCGGTTTGGCAGAATGCTGCTATTTGTGCCTCCAAGCAGGACATAATGGAAAGGTGTTCTTCTGGTGGAAAGGTATGGAATTACAAGTTTATGCTTTTGCTGGTGTTTGCATGATTTACCTGTATAAAGGAAAAATTTCTTCATCCTAAATTCCTAATCCATGCTCAAACGCCTATTGGTTGTTTCCAATAACTAATGATGCAGATTGCGGAAATTGTTTTTCAAAAAAAGTCGTGGAAGAGGTGTGCAGCTCATGTTCATATCAGTCATCTCATCCGGAGTTTAGAAGTGCCAAAAAGACAGGTTGCTAAAGAACCTGAGCTTTATGAATGTCATCAAATGAGAGGACACCAAGGATCAAAATGTGGAACTCTAATGGAAGTGCACGACTTGAATGGGATGAGAAATGGAAATAGTTCTGCATCTGGAACAGTTCATTCTGCTACCACGAGGAATTCCCATGAAACCAAGAGTGGTATTCTTCTGCAGCAGTGCCATTATCATGACATATCTCAGGCTCCTCCAACACCTGGGGCGTATGGTCAACAAAAGCAAGTAAGCTTATGGATACTTTTGATAACGGTGCCTCCCCTTGCCCCCTCTTCCTCATGCCCTGATGACTGTCCATATTCTGCAGAGTTTCAACTTCTTGTCCTTGTCGGCAGGAGGCAATGGGTTCGAGGTCAACGATAGTTTTAATAAAGGTAGAAGCAGGTTGGAACCATTGTCAAAATCGCAAGTGCCTTATTTTCAGTCACTACAGCAGCAGCATGGGCTCATGCCAATACCTACGCCTCAAAGTCAGTATGCCTCCGCTTCTTACCTTGATCAGCTTCCTGCCGCAGGACCACAGGTTTTAATCTATTTATAGACTCCGATCAATCTTGTATTAACGGACTACAAAATCTAGGGCCAATAGCTTAAAGTGATTATATTGTTCGACATGATATGATTGAGGTGGTGAAAGTTTGTTGCCAACCTGCAGTTTATATCCTTCATATGACAACATCCATTGTCTTATTATGACGTTTAAGTGTTGTTTAACTGACTGCAGGTTCGGTTGCAGCAACCTCGTCTTTATGGTAGCTCGTTCTTCGGAACTCATTATGGTTCTACAGTTTCAAATAAACTACAGCACCAAAGCTTTTGGACGTTGCAACTAGCATCTCAAGGTAAGACTGCTGTAAATGGCAATATTTTGACGGCCCAATATCCTAATTGGCAAAGTGAGAGGCATGACTCTTCTGCAATGAGTCCATGTGCCCAAGTAACCCTTCCCCGTTCCCATGCATCGCTATAAGCACTGGGATCCAAGATCACCTCAATCTCTGAGCAACAGCTCTTTATCCTTGCTTCGTCATTGCCACCATCCAGGACAAATGGGCCGGACATTCATCTTCCTTCTGTATGTGAAGAAAGACAAGGCAGGTTCTGTATTATCGGTACCCCATCGCTTTGTGATGAGAGTATCTGAAATCGAAGACAAAAGTTTATTTTATGTTTGACAAGGCATGGAAAGTCCTTCATTCTTATAATTCTACATGCGCTGGTTTTAGTGCTACATCTGCCATTGATTAACTGCTGAGCATTCGAGGAAGGGGAAACATGAGTGCTGGTAGCTTAATCTGAAAGGATAACACTTGTAGCGTCATTAACCTGGGGCAACCCTACACTTCAAGTAAAATTAAAAAATAGACAACTTGTTTACTGTTAGTACTTCTGTATCTTCCCCAGTTCATCCTTTTGAATTTCTTATACTTCGGACTTGTAAATTCTCTAGTTATTATTTACATGGAGTGGTAATTTGCTCTGTGATGTAACAAGTCAGAAGAGGAATGAAATTAGCAATCCAAAAATAAAAAACAATGCAGGTTGAAAAGAACCTGAGCTTTTTATGCCAAGCAAGAATTACAAGGAGTTCATGGGCAAATCATCAGAATCCCCAAACAGCTATGACATTCTGCCGTAAGATAATGTTTCACTCTAGTTTTTCCAGTTCCTCCATTCTCTCAATGATCGTCTGCAGGCACTAAAATAGGTTTGTGATGGAACCAAGGTTGTATACGGCATATGATAGAACCGAGCTGAAAATAAATTTACACCCAGACTACTATTGTCATGACTCACTAGCAGCAAAACTTGCCGGAAAAAGCTACATAAGTCGCACAACTCAAGGCCTGGAGTCATAGGGCAACTTGCACGGCCTAAAGATTAGAATACTATGACATGGGGGAAAGGAGAAAAACATACACACATGTTAGCAATCACTGCAACAGATGACAATTGCAGTAATTCCAAAAGAATGCATACATTCTTGCTTGTTTCTTGCAGTTCACCCGCTAGGATGAATTCATCAAGTATAATATAGACCTTCAAGACAGATAGATAGGTAACTATATATGCATAGAAACAATATAATATAGTCTTAACTCTTAAGGAACACTACAATCATTAATCAATATATCATGATCAAAAGTCAAAACCACTCCAATCCAAATCCTCCCCTATCATGAACTTATGATATAAAAAAAATACGGAGGGGATGATAATACCAATGCGAAAGAAAAATACATTCCGCGTTGGATGTTAATGACTTAATGTGGGCTGTGAATGAAATCAAAGGTGAGACATCCTTAGAAAGGGGAATTACATAGCCAAACAACACATAGGTAATATAGAAAAGTGGCAGGTGACAATGAAACTGGGATTTCTATCAAATCAGGAGAGGTAACATGGTTAGCCAATATTCTCATACAAGCTCGAGTGAATGCTGCAGAAATCAAATTTGAAGCAGTATGCTAAATAGAATTTCACACAGTTATTTTTATTGCAAAATATACAGATAAGCATAGGAAGCTTTAGTTAGGTCGCATAAGAACAAATATACAATCAAGCAGCACTGTGGAAGTTGATCCAAGTATTTGCTGCAGAAGAAAACCAAGACATGATTTATTACCTCGTATTCGACCATATGCTTCTCGGAAGCCTCGAGAGGAACGTAGTATTTGGCAAGACAGGTCTTCCCCTGCCTCTGATTATTCGAAAAGGGAGTGTCTATTTTTTTTTAAAGAAAATCGTCAAAATCAAAATTCGGGTTCAAGAAGCAATGACGTTTAAATGAAATAGATTGATCACCGTTTCAAAATACGCTTTCCTTCCGAAGGTCCCCTTCAGTAGAATTACGAAGAAAGAAAGCTAGTCTTCTTGAACCAGAGCCAATGAATTTGATCTTCCCCTTTAACACGGGGCCATCGCATTGCGATAGATGCTTCTTTGAGTATATTATATCTACTGTGACAATATAAATATAGTTTTAATTTAATTTTTCATTGAATAAATAATGACTTATTATTGACAAATTATAGTGGATACAATAAAGATAATTTTTCTGGATATATGAAATGGAAGCAACAACCAAAAGAAAACTACATAGATAAATTTATTCGGCAAAAAAATTAATTTATTACTTTTTTAATAAAAAATTACGAATAAGTTGTCGTTTTGTAAAAAATTACGAATCTATAGCACCCAAACACGTCCACATGGGGCATGTTCTGATGGAGAAAGACTAGCCCATGTGGGGCGTGAGCTTGTGAAGGAAACATGCCCAAGTTAGGGCGTGTGCGACAGGAGAGAGACACGCCCATGTGGGGCGTGAGCTTCTGACCAAGACACGGCCAAAGTAGGGCGTGTTCTAGGAGAGAGACACGCCCACGACAGGGCGTGTTCTCCGCGGTGTATATAAATCCGTTTTTCACTTTTTTACCTCATTTCCACCCTCCCATCGTCTCTCTAAACCTCCTCCTCCTCCTTCTCTCTAAATTTCTTTTGGAGGGTTTTGCGCAGCGAAGCTCTGTCTCTCTCTCATGTAAGTCCCTATTTATTGTTTATTTTTTTTATTAACAGCAATTAATATATGATAGTTATTAGCGACTTAGATAATTGTTAAGGGGTTAAAAAACACACAGTTGACGCTTAACCAAAAACTACAATTATTTAATTCACCAATCATAGTGTGCAACATACCTATATTCATCAGGCTAGCCTTCAATTTGTCATTTCTAAATCGTTGATTAAAATTGCTTGCAACATGTCGCAGACAAAAAACATGAAATGCATGGGGTGGCTGCCATAGGGGATTATTTTCAACAGCCGATAATATGCTAACATGTCGGTCTGAAATTAGACATATATTATGCGCTTGAGTGACGTGCTGACGAAGATTGGCAAGGAAGTATGACCAAGCCTCCAATGTCTCACCCTCAACAACGGCAAATGCAAGTGGCACACATTCATTATTACCATCTTGAGCTGTGGCAATCAATAACTTTCCCTTATATTTTCCGTATAGATGAGTGCCATCAATTTGTATCATTGGTTTGCAAAATTTAAATGCCTCGCAACATTGTCTGAAAGTCCAGAAACAACGAACAAATACACGTTTTTCGGTAACCAACTGGCCCCCAACAAAACAATCCTTTGTTTGAATATTGTAAAAGGAACCTGGTGAAAATCGAAGCATATATTCACACCAGTTGGGTAAAAATGCATAGGACTCCTCCCAATCACCATATAACATTGTCATTGCTTTCTGCTTCGCATACCATGCCTTTCGATATGAAACTTTGAATCCATATGAATGTGTTATCCTCTCCTGAACGAGCGAAATGGCCACTGAAGGTTCCTTTTTTATCATCTCTGAATTACAAAAGCTGGATATAAACATTAACAGAACAACAGGTATATCAACTGCAATTTTAATCAGCTTTTTAATTTGAAATTACGTACCTACTACAAGTGCTGCAATAACGTCAGAATCAAGTTGTCGATGATCTTGAGAAATATGGTCATTCAAGCAATTGTGCTTCCCTCCCCATTTCATTACCTTCCAATTTTCACCATACGTTGGTTTAATTACCCTGACCCTCCACGGGCAACCTTGGACGTGTGCACAACATTTCATGCTTAATTTTGTGGGAGTGCTCTCAACCACAATTGCTTCTTGATGCTCCTTCATGAGGTAGCGCTTGATTGCCATCTGAGCCTCTTTTTTGGATGTAAATTGTTGGTTAACAAACAACTTTTCTCCCAATTGCCAAGGACCTTGGATTGAACCCGAACTCTGCGTCCATGATTGTGCCTCACTCGGATAATCCCAATCAATATATGTGTAATGTAGAATTTTTTACCAAAAAGGATCAACAGGTGCATCGCCTACAAGTACTACGTAATAATAATAGAATTGAATTATTTTCTTAATCAAAAATTGCAACAACCAAAATGTCAGTATATTAATTGATAACATACCTTCAGGATGTTCTGGTACTTGACTCGATGTTGTGCCATGATGTACAACGATACGAGACTCCCCCAAATCATGCAATGGTTGAAGTTCAGTACCAGACCTGCCACATTCTTCGTCATTGTCCGATTCACTCGCATCCTCTAAAAGAAGACGATCTTCTATTGCAATATTTTCCTCATCATCTTCGTCATACTCCTCATCCATAACCCAAGTAGGGTCATGTTCATCTTCCTCAGACATGTTAACAGCAGGAACAGCAGATGATTATGCATTAAGAGGAGAAGTAGACCTAACTGACCTCATTGGTATGACAACTTCCTCCGCAGTTGTAGTATCCACATACAACTCTAAGAAATCCTTTCTACACTGGTTCAAGAACTCTTCCATTACCATATCGATGTCTTCGTCATCGACCACTTGCAAGCTAATGTATTGTTCACATTGCCATAACCTTGACGTGACAAGAGTGATCAATTGGTTGTCTTGAAGACATAATTTTTGACGTATTTTCTGATGCAGCTCAGCAACCGTTGAGTTTCGTTTAATACGTGATGGCCTTTTCTCCCCTAAAAAAATAACACCACGACAACCTTCTTCTTTCCTACCGTTAAAATATAGAACAACACGAATAGTATCAGAATTCGCACTCATTTTTAAAATCAAAATTTTAAAAGATAAAACAAAATATGAGTAAACAAGTGCAAACTATCAGAGAGTTTAGCATAACAATGACAGAATTGTGAAGAGTGTGTAGAGGGTGGGTGTTTAAATAGCAGTCAGTTTAGTCACTCACGCTCATATTTGGGCGTGTCTACCCACTGAACACGCCTTATCCTAGGCGTGACCACACACGCCCTACGTTGGGCGTGTTTCCTTCACAAGCTCACGCCCCACATGGGCGTGTCTCTCTCCATCAGAACACGTCCCATGTGGGCGTGTTTGGGTGCTATAGATTCGTAATTTTTTGCAAAACGACAACTTATTCATAATTTTTTATTAAAAAAGTAATAAATTAATTTTTTTGCCAAATTTATTCCTTGGAACTCCAGAATAATTCATGATATTTTTGAAAATTTCATTTTTTTTCTTATAATATATATATATTTTTTAAATATATATTTTTCCTAAATTTCAAAACGACTATCTTATGAAAGAATAAATCTGTTTATTCTTGAAACCTGTTTTTTCTTGATAAACATCATGATTTTTTTTTTTTTAACGAAATTCCACAAATTCTACTTGGCATAACTGAAAGCATTTTATTTTATTTTTCTTTTCATCACTCTTTTTAGCAAACCCTTCGTGACTCTTTAGTAGAATAGATTTCATACCAAGTAATATTTGCTCAAATTTTTTAATGAATATGTGTGTAAAAATGTATTTTATTTATTTATTTCTTGGTGATGATGTAAATATGTATTTAAATCCATCAAAGTTGTTAAGAGCGTTTGGCAGAGGAGAAATTTTTTTTTATCCGAAAATCTCGATTGTCAGAAATATAATAAAAACATTTAGTTTACGATAATATTCAAAAATTAAAAATTTAAAAAAATTTAATTTATCAGAAATCCCATAAAATACCTTATACCAAATGCCCGTTAGTTTCATATGTCGTTCTATGTACCATTAAGGTGTCACTTAGCATAAAGGCATAGATTACTTGGTGAATTCGCAAGCGGACTGCAGTGCATATTTAATCTTTCGAGGAAGGGAATCAAAAGATTCTATATTGAGCATCTCCCTTTCCAAATGCTTCTTTAAGACAAGTCCCAGTGGGGAAACAAAAGACCTGTGGGGCTCATGAAGTTGGCCAGTTCTGCTAAATATATATATAAATTTTTTGGGCCGTTTTAGGTCCAACACCCATAGTTACAAGATTCAGGAGCATCCACCCACCGCCTTCGCCCTCAGACAAAAACCGAATTCTAGTGAAGTGGAAGCGAAGAAACGAAGCTTCCAATCGTCATGTGATATATGCCAATCCTAGTAATTAAATCCTACTTGTAACCAACCCATCTCATTGTTCACTCTCTCTCTCTCTCTCTCTATCTAATTAAAAGGCAACCTTGTGTGTTGTTTCAAACTCCTTCCCTTTGAAACTAACACCATTTTCTGAGAGTAAAAGCAACATAAACATGAATAAGAATAAGAAAGATGGTGTCATGCTGGTCACAAAGGCAGAGATAGACACAAGAGCGCCTTTCCGGTCCGTCAAAGAGGCTGTCTCATTATTCGGTGAGAAAGTTCTAGCTGGAGAAGTCTATGCAACTGCAAGCAAGCTCAAACAGGTTCTATACATCACTTTATTAATTATCATAAACCATTCCTCGATTACTTCAATTATATATAGGGTTCTTATGCAGTTAATTTAAGTTATCGACGTCATTTTGAGACAGAAAATCATGTATTTTTGTAATTTTAATTATTTCAGAGTTATTATAGTCTTAATAATTAATTTTTAATATTTCAATCTCAAAACGACGTCGTTTTGGGAGTAAATGCCGATAACGTATATGCAGTAACAGCAGAAATATTTTTCTATTATATATATATATATATATATATATATATAGTTTTAATGTTTCTAAAGTGAATGTAGATAAGTTATCTACATTCGCTTCCAAAACAACGTCATTTTAGGTTGAAAAATTAAAAAATTATAATGAAAAAGACTATTATAACCCTGAAATAAATTATAATTACAAAAAATACCTTGATTTTTGTCTCAAAACGACATCGATTTAAACTCAATGGAAATAAGTTATCTACATTGACTGTAGAAAAAGTGAACTATATATATATATATATATATATATATATATATAGGGGCAGGATATTCTTACACCGGTGTAAGAGTTAGAAGTCTTACACTCAATCTTGACCATTGATCCACTTGTATCCAATGGCTCACATAACTAAAAAATTAGAACCCTTAGATATAAGTTGGATCAATGGACAAAATTAAGAGTGTAACTTACACTGGTGTAAAATGATCCTGACCCATATATATATATATATATATATATAGAGTTTTGCATCTCTCCTTTGACCGCAAAGTTTGAAAATTTGCCGCTGACATAAAAACATGGTGGGTCCCACCATTTTTAAAAAATAAAAAAGAAAAAAAATAATGATAAGTGTGTGGCAGAAGGAAATCACTTCTGCAGTGACAGCAGAAGTGATTTCCCCATATATATATATATATATATATATCAGTGACAGCAAAAGTGATTTCTCCTTTTTTATATATATATATATATATATATATATATATATATATATATATATACCAATTAATCTACACCCCAACTTATATATGTATGTACACATTACCAATTAATCTACACCCAACTTAGAAGAGTTGTACAAGACTGCTTTCATTTGTTAGATTTTCCAGCGACGCATAGTCACCAATCGTATGAGCCTTAAATTTCTAAATTATTATAACCTTTAACCTGTGGTTTAATTGAATCTCAAGTCCCAAAAATTCGCCGACAAGAGGAATTCAGAACATTAATTTTTCTTAAAATTTCATATTAATAATTTGCTCAAATCTTATGCTTGCTTGCAACATGGGGAAAAAGTGGTTATGAAGTTGAAGACTGTATCATGTGCTTGCTTGTTTTTGTGTATCTTGCTTTCTTTATCGTGTCATGGAATAAAGACAGTGAAAAAAAATATTAATTTATGCTTTTATATTTTACTTTTGTACATACAATACACCTTAATTATAAATTGTGTATCTTAATCTTCACCTCACTTATAATTAATAATTTTTACTGTTCCATGTGTATATACATATATAAAGAATTTTGTTAGGTTAATTGCTTGTGTGCAAATGCATTTGTAGATGCACAGTGGATCAAATGGAAAAGGCCTTGAGTCTTCGAGAATCGAAAATGTTGCAGCTGAGTTAGAGGAGACACGAGAAAACCTGCAAAGGGCTAGGGAGGAAAGCATGTTAATGGCGCATTGCCTGTCTTCTCTCCAAGATGAGCTTGAACGTACAAAGCAAGAGCTCCAACAATTGAAGCAACGGGAAACCGAGAAACATCCAGTGGAATCGGAGATCGAAGATGTTAAGTTTGTTGAGAATTTAACAACGTTTGAAGTCAAAAGTTCTAGATTCGATGAAGAAAAGATGGAGTTCCAAAAGAAAAGGTACGTGACGTTCGCGAATCCGCCCTCTGTAACTCATGTAATGATACCACAGGGACAGGGGGTTGAAAAGTTGGAAAGGCACCCTTCTCTCAGGAAGAAGAAGAAGATGTCATTGATTCCACTGATTGGAGGTCTTTTTTCTAGGAAAAAGGGAAGCCAAGAAGTTCCATGACTCTATTTGAATCCTATAAAAGTACCAGAATAATTTCAAACAACTGCATTTTGTTTACAAGTTTCCTTTTATTTTTCAACAAATACATTTTCATGTCCTCTGTATCAGACAATGGCAAGTAGCCCCTATAATATAGGTCAACTGAGATGCGACAAAGCAAACTAGCGGAATATGGGTGTGTGATATTGAGTATGATTCATGTAATAAAGCACCACAATTACAATTTCAATCTCCTTTTTATTCACACCCATAAGCCCCAAAAAACAATATTATTTCATTAACAAAGAGGGGACCTGATAATTCCAATTCAACCCCCTCCAAACACCACTAAGCATTTGTTATTATTATTCCTCATTATACCAGGGTTGAAGCATAATTGATAAATTGAAAAACAAAACATAAAAGAAGCCAATGAATTGAATACATATACATTCAATCTCTATAGCATATGCTCGGAAGGAAAAATAATATAGGATTAACAAACCATATATGATGGCCAACCAAAGTTTTGAATTGAAGATCGCAGGCATAGGGTGTCAAAGGTTGTCAGTCTCAGACAACATCAGATTTTTGACCATCGAAAATGTCATCTTGTGCTGACTTATTGAAGAACTCAATGCAATCTGCAATGGCCTCATTGTAATGCGAGTAAGAGGAGTAATATGAGCTGCATGAAGTCTTGGGCGGTTCAAACCGGTCAGAGTTTCTGTGACTTGAATCCGATGACCTGAGTATGATGCGCATGAGGAACTTGCGGAGGCGGTGAAATAGCTTTATGACTGAGAGGTTCAGCTTTGGCCGTCGATGAGGGATTTGGTCAAGGGCTTCTTCGGTAGCAATACCTCCTCTTACTTGTTGTATGACAACGAAGCTCTCTAGTGTTCCTCTTTGTGGCTTGTGTTTGTGCATTTTTTTCTCCCTCCCTGATTTGGTTTCTTGAGGGTATATATACAAAAGGGTCGGTGAGCATTTCAAAGGTTAAGATTATATTCCATATTGGAAGTTCCATGTGCCCAAATCATTTGTATGGCCTTCCTGTCCTCCCAATCTGGTTTGTTTGCTAAGTTTTCTTGATTGCGTTCAATTAACATCTTAAGCTAATTTATCAGTAGCAATATTACTCTGTTTAATTAATCCGTGGCAGAATCGGGCGCTTTGGATAGAGCTAAAATTTGATCATTTCATGTGTACTGGCTATGTTTATTAAAAGAGGAGGCGAATAATGACTGATCCACTTTGCCTCCTATATAAAACCTTGATGGATCTCCAACAATAATCATTTGTAACATATGTGGAACCCATATAACATGTCCAACGTTAAAGCAAATGATTTTGAGCTAATTCCTCTTTTCGGAATTTTATTTTATACACATTCAATCCTGCAAAACTTTTTGAGACACACGAATACACATAAGGTATTATATATAGGGAAATATAGTTCTTTCTTGCTCCAAATTTTTATTTCATTTTTTGAAACAATAGATTATAACTATGCATTACTAAGATTATATAGTTATAATCGGAAAACTACTTTTTTTCCTCTTCACGTCAATAGAGAACTTCTGAATAAAAAAAAAAAAAACTTTAAAATTGTAACTATATATTTAAGAGAATATATAATTATAATCGATTGCTGCAAAAAAAAAAAAAATTTTGCAGCAACATAAGAAAAAAGAGACCTTAAATATATGGGTGCGTCTTTTACACTGTTGCTGCAAGGAAATTTTGTTACAGCAACCGATTACAACTATGTACTATGGGTAATACATATTTATAATAATAAAGTTATTTTTTTTTAGATTACCAAAAAAAAAAGTTATTTTTTTCTCTTTTCGAACATTGTCGGCTGATATGACGGAGAGAGAAAATATAATTTTAACATTATAACTATATACTACTCATAGTACATAGTTAAAATCGTTTGTTGTCTGCGGTGAAAGGAGAAGTAGATTTCCCTAAATATACAGTCACAGTTTATTCCTATATCATCTTTTTTATTGGAGTAATTTGTTATATGAATAATTCTTTATCAGCATAATACTAATCTTACTCTTTGTTTTGGTGAATTTAGTTATTTAAATAATATGGTATTAAATATTTTTCATTCTTAAGACATTATTTAATACTAGTTATTTTAAGTAATTGATAGAATCTAAGAAAATTCATTAGAAAGATATATCATTAATCATTCTCCAAAATATGAATTCGATAATATTGGTTAGTTATCTCGTTTCCAAATTTAATTAATCTATTTATTGTGTCATGAAAGAAAAAGCCCAAATTTATTCCATTAATCAATACATGGCTAATTAAGTAGACAGATTGACTCTCTGCCAAAGAAAGGTTAATTGAACCAGGTATTGGATAGTTGTAAATGAGTGTTAGCTCAACTAGTATAATTAAAAAGCGTGAACAAAAAAAAATCTCAAATTTCATTATTGCTAGTAAACATTCATTACTAGATATATTACTATAGGCTTTCTTAAACTTTACAACATGGCATAACTTCACATTAGAACAATCCCTCTTCCTCTAATAAACTTTAAAATTAGGTACATAAAGATGGATATAACAAATTATTTGAAGTACCCATACAAATATACAATTACAACTCTCATCCACATATACGAGAAAGCTCAAGGACCCAAAATCTATTATCCTCCTGAAAGAAGCCAAACGATCACTATTAATATATTGGCACTCGTACATCGCTGGCCACAAAATGTATTTGTTCTCTGTTATGTTGAATTAATCATTTATTTATATGATCAAGAGGATATGATTATTTAGCAATTAAACAGTAGGTTAGAAGACAAGGTTATAATGATTGGCATTCTTTTTGGCAAGTTTTGGCGGAAACAATGGAATTCCTATTGATGGAAGTTGATATGCATAGTTTTACAGGCATAGTGGTCCAAACAAAATGGCTTAGAATGCTTCTGTCATAGCAAATTAATCTGTGGACATATTTATATATAGATGGGTTATAGAAGTTAAAAAGTAATGGCTTCCCTTTCACCTATATATCCTCTGATAGGAAAATTTGGAAGGATGTAAAACGTGATGTGATAATGAATGCGAATCATTCAGCTTTCTGACTACGAATTTAATCATTTAGAGTGAAGGTTGGAGGTAATCATGATTGATTTGTAAGACATTATGATTGTGTCCTGTACTTGTTTCCTCTAAAAATAGTCGTCAAAACAGGATGAGGCATTTCCGCATAACAAATACATTTAATTTTAATAAAGTAGTTTGATCAATGAATACAAACGGAGGAAAACAGAATTACTTTTCCTTTCAATTTTACAGTTTTTTTTTTTTTAACAAAGGAAACTAAAAAGTTAACAGCATCAGGTGTTAAATAAAACAAGGATTTTATAAGAGTTATGTTGTAGAAAAAGTGATTGTGTATTGTTATAGAGATTCATTTTGCGTGCCGTAGTTTTTTTTTCTTCAAAATGTGTGGGGCCCACAAAATATTATGTGTGTAGGAAAGTTTGTTGTGTCATGTTAAATGACAAATGCAAACCCATAAAACAAAGTACATTACTTTGATACTCTTTTTGGGAAGGTAAAGATTTGGTATTTAAGGTAAATTATTAAACATTTAATAAACAATTACCTATATTCAATATTTTTTAAATCTTTATTCTATAATTATTAGTCAATTAACAATTGACAATCCGTCTTACATGTACTAATTTAACAAGGATAGCATAACAATTCCTAAAACAAAAATTACATATACGATTTTCGTTACTCACTCATGGATTTTTCAGTCTGATATCACTTCTATTTTCACATCCTACATTTCTTTTTATTAAATGATAATACGAAAAAAAAAACATTCAATGCGTTTTAAATAAAAGAAATCTAAATAAGAAAAGCAAAATACAGAAAATGAAAGAAAAAATATAGAAAATATATAGGCAAGTAAGTAGTAAGGATACTAAGGGTAATGCTTATGATCTTGAATGCCTCGAGTACAAATTTATTGAAGAAATCATTAATGAATGACCACTTTTCTCAAATCCATATCTAACTTCAATATGAAAGCACTTTTATTAACCACACGCTAAAATAAAATTCACGAATTTTTTTTTTTACACAAGATAAAAACTTATTGAAATTAATTTATTAGTAAAAATATCTTTTTAAGATAATTAAAACTTAAAAATGAATATTTTTCATAATTTGAACCGTTCTCAAACAACCACAAATATGCATTTCTAGCAATAAGAAAATGTGGAAGTGGAGGGGCCCAATAACGATTCCAGCCCATATCAAGTTCGGACAATTGTAAACGGCGATAGAGATATGGCAAATAGTTTGCTAGTTTGTGTTATGCTTGGATTATAAGCCTGGTCATATTTTAGAAGCCCATATATAGAAGAATTGATTTGATTTGATTTGAATTGAATTAACTGAGTAAATATTAATGGACGACATTTACCCATAGAATAGAAGGGAGGAGGAGCCCAAATAGAAGGGAGGCCCAGAGTGGAGAGAAAAACAAAAGGCGGGGTGGCGTGCGCATTCGAACTCAACTCACCGCTTCTGTTGGCGGCCTCTCAATCTCATGACTCATCACTCGCTCAGTCCCAAACACATACTCATAGTCATACTCATATCAAATCAAACTCTCTCTTCATCTTGTCTTTGCTATTGCTGCTATATATATAATAGCATTAACCCCTAACTCCTCAGTTCTCAGTTCTCTCTCTCTGTTGGTTTGGTTTGGTTCAGTTATAAAGTGTTAATGTCGACTTCGGGCGAGGATCAACCCCGTCCGCGTCATATATCTCAATTCAAATTCGAGCTATTGCGCCCCCCTTCTCACTTTCATCACTCTCCTTTTCCTGATATTCCCGTGAGTTTTCTCTCTCTCTCTCTCTCCATTCTTTTCTATTTCTCTTTTTCGTTCTTTAACTCGCACCGCACGCATTCATATGCTTTTGCCTCTATTTCGATTGTCCTGCGAATTCATTCTTTTTGCATAGCGAATGCTTTTCTTCTTTGAATGACAGGATCCGATCACGTTTTTCTCTTGGATTCCAATAACAGAATCCGATCATTTTTTTTTATACTTTGCTCCGTTCCGTGTACATTGCACTTATATTTGTTGATTTATTGTTCTTAATATCATAACATCTTTTAAGTTGTAAATATCAAGTGTAATCTGTTCTGCTCCAATTATTATTATGAATTATAGAATAAATAAATAAATAATCACACTTGCCGAGTTGGACTTGGAAAGTTTATTAGGGCACAAGCATTCAAGTATGGAAATGGTTCTTCCGGTGCACAGAATTTGAGGTGGATAATAATTCATTCATGCACCGTGTTAGAACTGTTTTAGGCTTACTGGAGATGAAAACGAAGAGTTTTTAGGAAACTCTGTGCTTTCTTTTTGGTTTCTGTTCTATTCTCAACTCACCTTTTGCTAGCAATGCCCTTGTATTGACTTTGACCTTTAGCTGGTCTTCATACGTATTGAAATTGGCTCTGCTCCGAGAAGAGTTCCCAGATTGGAGGCCCTACTCGAGACTTGGGAACTTGGCATTTGGCGAGGAGGGAGGCCTCTCTTGTCTATGGGCGGAATTCACCTTCCTTGCCAGCCTGCCGTGTCTGTGGCCTTTCCCCGTGATCTCTTTATCACCACTACGCCACTCACTATCACTACCTGTGGGATTTTAGCTCTGAATCACCCCACATTCTCCTAACTGTCACCAAGGCCTCTATAAAAGCTGGTAGGGATACACATGCTTATATTTGAGCACTTTATTACGAGTCTTACATTGGTTGTATAGGCAACTAATGGGGGTTTATAAGACTTTGAGCACTCCCATCCTTTGAGTTAGCTTTTGGGGTGATGACCTCAAGGTCCGTAACAATTGGTGTTTTCATTGAGAGTTGAGGCCACGAAAAAAGCTACCTATAGGCTGGATTAAGGTGTCATACCTCCCAAAGAGGTGTTGTACTGAATATTGATAGGTGAGTAAAGCCTCCAAAAGAAAAAAGGGCCATCATCATGTCAATGTCGATAGAGTGAAAGCCGTCGTAGACGTCGGCCCTTAAAAGGGGGAGACAATGTTACGAGTCCCGCATTGGTTAGGGGGTGGCAATGCCCATGTATCGACTTTGACCTTTAGCTGGTCTTCATACGCATTGAAATTGGCTCTATTCCGTGAAGAGTTCTCAGATTGGAGGCCCTACTTGAGACTTGCGAGCTTGGCGCTCGGCAAAGAGGGAGGCCGCTCTTGTCTATGGGCGGAATTCGCCTTCCTTGCTTGCGTGTCGTGTCTCACCAACCCATGTCGTGGCCTTTCCTCATGATCTCTTTATCACAACTACACCACTCGCGATCCCTACTTGCGGGATTTCAACTCTGGATCACCCCACATTCTCCCAACTGTCACCAAGGCCTCTATAAAAGGCTGGTAAGTAAGGACACACATGCTTATATTTGAGCACTCGCTCCCCACTACGGTCCCAAGCATACTCACATTCCTCGTGTGTACACGCACATATTTGATTGTTCCCATCGGAGTGCTCACCGAAGATCTTGATTCATCCATTATCAGACATCACTACCCCTTCTCTGATGATAGAAACACCAACTTCTACCAACTGGACATTACCAATTCAACCCAACTGAATAGGCTCAGTATAACTTATATTTGAATTGATTTTTTTCCGCTCAATTGACCCTTATCCTTATGTTGGCTGAAGCTTTAAATATTAGAAACATAATTTGCAGAATAAGTATCAAGCAAATATTAGTCCTTGTTCCTCATGCTTTCAATGTTTACATATCTATGCAGTTGAGTCAAAGATATGAAGCCAACAATTTCAAGTCTCACACAAGTAATAACGAAGTTGCTCGTTCGAGCAAAACAGTTAGTCTTTCTCCTCCACTTCAAACCGAGCCTAGCATAAGAGGGAAGCATCATGGTAAACCAAAAGTTTCAAGAAATGCAAAACTTGGAACTCACAGATCAAATACCGGTAACAGTCTTTTAGACTATGATTCTGTCAAACTGTGCATTAATTTATATATCTATGTCTCACAATATTTTTAATTTTTTGCTTGGATTTTATGTTGGGTGGATTTTCCCTATCAGAATCTCCTAACGTGACTGCAGTTAACAACTGTCGTTATGACAGTTCCTTAGGTATGTCCACACTCATAATATTTTCTCCTAGGATCCACTTTTTATTTGCACCAGTAGTTTGTATTCCTCCCATGATGCTCTTTTAAGGAGGTGTCTTCATTAATGTGGCTCTTCTTATAATGGACAATTATATCATGTACCGTTTGGCAGGATTGTTAACCAAGAAATTTGTCAGCTTGATCAAGAATGCTAAGGATGGTACCCTGGATCTAAATAAAACCGCTGAGATCTTGGAGGTATAGAAAATGTCTTTCATTGTTTACATGGCTTTTTTTGAATTTTTCCTCTGGTCCTATTAATTTAAACTTTCCCACTAGTGCTATTAGTATAATAGATTTCTACTTACTGGCATTTTTTTTTTTTTTATAATACTTCTAACATTAATTTTGGTAGGTTCAAAAAAGGAGAATTTATGACATTACAAATGTTCTTGAAGGAGTAGGATTGATAGAGAAAACTTCAAAGAATCATATACGGTGGAAGTAAATAGCTAATCTTTTGTTCGTTACTTTGTTTCTTTTTATCATACGTATGATATGATGATACACAGTGGACCTTATTAACAGGGGATGTGATGGAGTCGGGCCACGAGAACTAGATGATCAAGTTAATAATCTAAAGGTTTCTGGATTCTTTTTACTTGTCAGTTAGTTCAGATGTATCCTATAATTCCTACTTTTACACAGCTCTCATGATTGCTTTGGATTGTAAACATCTCCACTTAGTTTATTCTGGAGACCATATTGGTGAAACCTTACTTTAATTCTTTTGAAGCCATGGGTTACAGGAATCTCGGATGTCTTCTTGGCATCACATTCCTAATAATCTGATTAGACATTGCACCTAGGAATCTTTGTTTTCTATATCTAGTATGAAAAAAATGGAAGTTCTCCAAAACCCCTTGGAATATATGGTATCCATGTCAAAAAAATTTGTTGGTAATACAGATCAGGTTGTGGAGGATGAAAAAAGTGGTCAAAATAAAATTCAAGTTGCTGGCAATAAGGTGCAACTTGAGCTACTTAAGGCTTTGTTCTTGAAGCCAAAAGAAAAAATTTGGGCTGCGTTGGCATCCAAGATGATCACTTGTTTGCATGGATATCTGTATTCTGTAACCTTAAGCTTGACAAGTTGCTGAATAGCTTAAGTGTCTCTAACATTATATGATATGATGCTTCTTAATTTAGATTCTTGGATGAGGCAAAATCTAAATGCCACATGACTTGGAATCGTGACTTATGAATTATGGTACTATTTAAATAGGGATCAGTTATATCGTGACATGATACGATGCATCAATTGGTCTCCTGCTTCTACCTTGGATCATATATACCTATGCCATTGAGTAGGAGAGATTACAGCAAGCTTCCACTTGAGCTTTGGACTGATGCAATTTATCATCAGTTTAATTATAATTTTAAATGAATGTTGCTTGTAGGATTTTAGCACCACCTTTAATGAAACAATGTACTGCAGTATGCAAATAACTTGATCCAACTCTTGACAATTTGGTTCTATACAGGCTGAAGTTGAAAGTCTATATGCTGAGGAATGCGAACTTGAGGATTGTATAAGGTTTGCTAGTAATATCGTTTATGGAAAATTTTCTGATGGTTGACCTATCTGTTTTTTAAACAATTATCATGTTAGTTTCTCAGGAAAAAGCAGGAGCTTCTAAGAAACCTGGGGGAAAGAGAAAACTCTCGGAAGTATGAACTTATGACAACTCGTCTTATATTTGAGTTGCAGTTACTTATTGTTTCTTTACGTGATAGTGCGCTTGCTTTATCATTAGGTACCTTTTTTTGACCAAGGAAGAGATTCTTAGCCTTCCATGCTTCCAGGTACATTTTCTCTACATATTGAAAATTTTGTAAAACTAGTTTATTCTTTATCACCACTTACTTTTATATACTATTTTCACAGAATCAGCAACTTATTGCAATCAAGGCTCCAAAAGCTAGTTTCATTGAGGTCCCTGATCCTGACGAGGTGGGTTTCTACTGATATGGATGTTAAAATATGTTTGGTATAACAAGTTTCTAATTGACTCCTCACTCAAATGAACAGGAATTAGGTTTCCAGCAAAGGCAGTATAAAATGACTGTTAGAAGTGCCACTGGACCAATATCTTTGTACCTCTTGAGGTACCTCTCTTCTGTAACAATGCAGCCAAAAGTTGCTCCTCTCTTTGTTACTCTGTTCTCTCCGTGCTTGCTTGTTAATATCCTCCTTTTTCTTCTGTGTCTTAAGTGTATAATAACTCATCGTTTTTCTGCTCGAAGCAAGCACGACCGCAAATTTGAGGATGATAGTGTCAAGCGGGTGAAATTCATAGATCCATCATGGAATAGTGACCACTGCAGAATGGGGGGTGTGGGATTATTAGGAAGCTCAGATGACCAGAAAAATCCTTCTGAGAGTTTAAGTTCGCTCAACTCAGAGGCATTTGGAATTCAAGAAATTACTCCAACGATTTATGATGTATGTATATTTTGAAGCTCTGAATGATTACTTGAAAACCAAAATCTGGAAAATAATAATAATAATAGTAATAAATTCAGGTCATTGAGTTGATTCATTTATTTATTTATTTGCAGATACATGATGACTATTGGTTTCATTCAGATCCTGAAGTGAGCCTAACAAAATTGTGGGGTACAATATATTCTAACTAATCTTTTCAGTATATGAATTTGATTCTTGGATTTAACCCTATGTGAGGATGCAAGTTGACCAGTTTGAAAGCTCCTGGTTTATGAATGCTCTTTTTTTCTATGTTCAGAAAATGAGCAGTTGGTTCAGGTAGATGAGCTTCCAGACGATTAATCCAATAGGGGTGTGGCATTGGCTAAAAAATAAGCATCACTGACAGATGTGTTCAATAAGTACGTGAGATTGGCTGCTAATTGTGCAGATGACACAAAGGGTACACATTCAAACTGTAAATGTTAGCTTTTTTTTTAGGGGGGCACTCTTTAACAGCAGCTGCCTTAACCATGGTGACTGTATCCAATAATATAGCTTTTTCTTTTTGAACAACATTATGAGATTACTATAGAATGGAAAAGTTACATATCTTCTTTCTACTTTAACTTGTACAGACAAAGCTACAATTGTTTTCCAACTACTACAACTTTTGTGAATAAAGTTGCAATTCTTCTATTAGTGTAGTTTTTTATCAACAAAATTGCAAATTTTAATTTATTTTCTCGTATTCTCATATTTC
The DNA here is from genome assembly GCF_033153095.1 of Gastrolobium bilobum. Classification (NCBI taxonomy): domain Eukaryota; kingdom Viridiplantae; phylum Streptophyta; class Magnoliopsida; order Fabales; family Fabaceae; genus Gastrolobium; species Gastrolobium bilobum. The sequence goes on from NW_026898387.1 coordinate 199,925, forward strand.
AAATAATTTATTATGACTTTCCTAATTTTTTGTTAAAAACAATCTCTCCTATCATTATGCATATTTCAAATATATTGGCATTAATTACAGAATTTAATTCTATATAAAATAAGAAACTATCATTAATCATATTTGAAGTCAATGCATTCATAAGCCAGACTTTAGCTTTAAACAACTTCCGTTATGGACTTTTTAACATTGGCGATCACTCAAGCTAATCTCTCATTCTCTTGTTTCATTTTGATTTGGAAATAGCGCCATTGTGCAAGATTTAACTAAACTCGAATGGATTTTCCAAGTTACGAGCTCTTCTGGGGAATCACACGAATGGAGCTTCGAAGTGCTTCTCTGAATACTTTGGGAGTGTTTTCTTTAAATAATCGTCTAGAACTTCGAAAGGAACAAGAGTCAAACAAGACAAAGAGTGACTGCCACGTATTACTTATGCATTTTTATAAGAGTTTGTAAACCTTTAACTTGAATCAAATTGATTTGATAAATTTGATTTTGATTAAGAGTAAATTTACAATAAAGTGATACAATAAAGTGATTAATATTTGATATATATATATATATATATATTGCAAATGTGACTTTGACAAATTTAATGTTGCTTAAGTATTGACAAAATTAATGTTGCTTAAATAATATTTGACCAATTAAATGCACAATCGCCAAAAAAAAATTGAATTTAAATTATTTTGTCCACTACTTTATTTTGTTTCACTATTTTTGTTTGTCATGGTACATTTCTTTTACTTATTTAAAGCGAATGGTAAATATTTACAAGTTCAATGAAGTAATAATTATTATTATTGTCTAAAAAAAATTATTGATTATTTATTTATCCGAGCATTAGTATTCAAATAAAAAATACGGATATAATGTCAATCCCAAATGATATTGTGTAAGATTATGACTCTAGAGTTCTCCTTCAGACGGGGCTCAATATGCACCCGACTCAGAAAAGAAGAGATTTTCCATTGTATTTTAATTTCGAGTTTCAAGTCCGGATCTATAAATAGATGTCTTACTCAGATGTAAAAGATATCGAGTGAAGTGTGTGCTCTGTGTTGAAGTGTTCACAATGTGTATGTAATCTCTCTTTATTTGAAATAAAAGTGTTTTCATTTCTGAAAAAATAATCCTGCTATCCATTTCTCATTTCTTTTAGAAGTCTTTCGGGAATTTCCGAAAGGGAAATCCTTCTCCTTTCCTAAGGTACTACCATGTCCTTCTTAAAGATTTTATTTTAAGTATTTGTATAGTCTTCCCCTTGTTAGTTTCTCTTATGTATATCTCATAATATAAAATGGGTTAGGTAGTCTTGCCCCATCTGGTATGTTTAATTGTTCACCACTCTAGCGGAGCCAATAAGTGACTTACATAATTGAATTAAGGTGATGATTAGATCCATGATAAATGTAGTTAGGATAAGTAAACAATAACATAAACTTGCGGATAGGATGTAGAGCCTAACTAAAAATAAAAAATAAAATAAAAGACTATTTAAAAAAATAAATAATAAGTCTGGAATAGTCACATCTATATTTTTTTAACTTCAATTTCTAGACAAAATAACCTTTTCGTTTAAAAATTGAATATATATAAATATAAAGGGTTTTATACTTCTTATGTTACATGAGACGAACCTTTTTATATCATAGAGCAAAAATCGTGTAGAACCCATATGTTAAAAAAAGTCATGTGTAGGACTTATATCGGCACGAAAATCGAAAAAGTGTGTAAAAAAATTTCTCATCTTATGTTACATAAGAAATATAAAACATTGTATGTTTTAAGTTTCTACATGCTTCAGCACAACTGACAGTTTTATAAACTTTTTTTTGACACTGTTATGTTAATCCCAAACAGTTTTAATTGACTGCATCTAAGGATCTATTTAAACACTTCAAACCGATAAGGTGCACAATTGACTTGGTTCACCCAATGCGTCCAAAATTTGAGGGGAAATAATTCTCAAATTATAGTTATAGACTACAGTGACACGTTGATGTAGTTCTGTAATTCGTGTAAAACATTTTTCCACACTAAGGGAACGTTAAGGCCAGCTTACCATCCCTTCCACGCCAAAACAAAATCCAAAATAAAGGCACAAAGCAACAAATGGAATGAAAACTGAGGCAACAGATTTACATAATGTTTTACATCAATTCAACACCCATCATTGTCCACCTACCCCTATTTTTAAGGCTAAAAAAATGAAAATATTGATACTCTAACGGATTCCTTCGGATCGAGTTTTTCTTAGTCTGCCTCGGGTAACCCTAATGCTTTCTTCCATTATTGTCTCTTCAGAGGGAGGGTTCACATTTTCATTTGCAGAAGATGATGAAGGTGGTGCTGCTTCAATGTGCATTGGCTCTGCCTCTGCAGGTTGAGATTGGTTGGTCGATTCAGGTGTAGGATTAGACTTCTGGGTACCACTTGAATCCGCTACAGAGGAGGCTGCTTTAGGCTCTTGGGAAGAACCCAACTCCTCTGCAACTTCCTTCTGGTGCTGACTTGAAGATGAGCTAGAAGTAGGAGAAAGAGGAGCTTGTGGTTCTGTTGCAGCAGCTGGTTGGCGATTACCAGATGCAGGTTGTTGGGACCTCACAGTCGGTCGTTGCTGTAAATTGAAGAGACAGTTTTTTTTTGTAAGAGAAAGCTTACGAAGGAAATGAGATAAAGATGAAGAAGATGGCATTTGATGCAGCAAAGAAGAATCATAACAATATCCATCTTAATGACCAATCAAATATCAGTCTACAAATTGAAGTTGATTAATGATTAATCAACATACCAACATGGAATGGAATAGCAATACTAGTTATTTAGATTTTTTCTCCTTTCTTGTGCAAAAATGAGAGTAATCCTGGGCATAAGTTTCTTTACGTGTGCAAAATATTTCTCCTTCCTAGATTAATCATTTAACTGGCATTAGTTGAAATATGTGCTGACATGCACATCTACATATGCTTACTTACACATTAAAAAAACCTGAGAGGTTAAACAACAAAAGAATAAAGCGTCAGCAGCACAATCCAAGTCTGATGAATATAAGAAAGCTGATTTTTTTTTCTACATATGACTTCCAGTATAGTTAAGTAGTTAAGCCACACCTCAAATACGATAGTAAACAAACCAACACATGCTCATCAACTACCTGAGCAGGGCGAGGCGATGGAGTTGATTGTGCAGCAACATACTGCAAAATGTCAAATATTCTAGTCTGGCCATAACTAGCAGCTCTTTGCCAATACACAACTACAATATCTCCTGCCCTTGTCTTCAGTTCCAACAAGTTGCGATCAATTTCTGTCTCGTGTTTCGCAACATACGGTTTAAAGAAGGAATCATACACATATGTTGTTCCCTAACACAGGTAATAAATATTAAATTAAAGAACTCAAGCTGAAGAAAAGCAAATTATAAAGCAATATCAGATTCAAGCACAGTAATTAATTGTATACCTTTGTTTTCGGGTACCACAGATATATAAAAAATGCCAACTTAGCTTCACTATACATTGGGACCCTTCAAGAAGAATAACTCACTTATTTTAATAAGAAGGAAACAAGAAAGCATAATATACTTTTTTTTTTTTTCAATTACAAAAAGAACATAGCATTCTCTGCACACATCCAAAATATTATCCTCTACCATGATATAAAAGCATCACCAATTCGCTCACATACGGTCAAAAGAGCCACCAAAATCCTGCAACACAAGGGGAAAAGAAAGCAGGTATTGGTATTTATGAACAGCTATTTATAAGTTTCGCACAGATGATCAATGTGCAACATACCAATACTGGCACCAAAAGCGAAGTTGTTCAATTTCTGGCTTATTCTTTTCAACTGTTTTATAGCATTCATAGGCTGGGTAGGCATAACCAAAAACCATCCTGCCAACACATAGATGAAAATATAAAATTATTAAAGCTCAAAAAATACGGCATAAACCCGCCATGTAAGAACAGTTAGAATATCATAAAACATACACAAGTCCCCTGGTAAGAAAGGATCCTATCATTTTGTATTCCTGGCATAGAAAAGAAAAGACAACCAGTTAAGCCAAACAGGATAGCTTCCAAGAAACTGAAACTGAAGAGGAGTTATAGATGTGAAAAATTAAGCACAGCAAATTAAGCTTGCTTTAATGTGAGAAAACATGAAAAAAAAAAATTGGATTCGAACGAATATGACAGAGGCTTATGCATAAAATTAGGATCACTATGAGTTTCTCTATATTCATTAAAGGAATATTTAGATAATGTAAGGCTTCTTTTCTTACAAGAAAAAACGAGGAGAGTCTAACCCCCTATCTTTCTGAAATGCAAATTGAAACCAAAATCAAACGAGGTTCATGATGAATTCGATTATATCCAAAAGGTTCGATGCTCGTGAAAATAACAAACATATTGATATCTTTTTACCTATTTGTACTTGAGACAAACGCAATTCATTTTAGGTCTGCTTTCGAAAACGAAAATCACCTAAATTAGGGCGAAGCAATGGCGAGTAAAACAAAGATCGGTTTCGAAAATCAAACTAAAGATAAAAATAAAAAAACGACACTAGTAATAATAAGGCAGTAAATAAACCCGTTCAATTTAATTTACACATCGCAAAATGAAACAGGATAGGAACTGGGAGAAATGAAAATACCTGTTTAGTGTAAGAGAAAGAAGCAACTATAGTATAAATCCAAAACGAGAGGAATTTCCTGGTTCAGCGCCGGCGAAGAGGGAAATCGGCGGCGCGGAAATGGCACCGCGAGCCGTTAAGTTGTCGGCGAGAGAGATAGAGAGAGAGAGAGAGAGGGAAAATGGGTAGAGGAAGAAGAGTGAGTGTAAAGAACACAAAGTCAGAAGAGAAGCGAGAAGAAGCAAAAAAAAGAAAAAAAGAGAGAATCGCAAAACGAAACTTGGAAATGGAGCCGTTTAAATTGTATGTTTGTTGTTACGGCTTTGTATTCCTATTATCGCTAATCGCTATACCCCACACTCTTGTTAGTAGTTAGTAGTTACTACTAGTTATTTATTAAACTTAATAATCCAGCAAACCCAACTTAACCTATCACAGTGTCAGTGTGGTCTTTTTAGTTTTTACACATCGGTCAACCCTTCGCAGAAAATTTTAATTTTGAAACTTTAATTAATAATATATTATTAGAAAATTGGGAATTTGGTGGCAAGAAAGTTCACGGTCTCTGGTTCTGGTGGTGTGTTGCAGTTGCAGATCAGATCATCCACGATTACTATTGTAAGGCTAAAAAACAAAATGCAAATTAACTTGGGCATTCATGTGCCGATTCGCGAATCAACTTTATACAATTTAGTATCTTCTAAAAATTATTATTACCGAAAAAAGAAATCCGCATGAAATGTGCATTTATTTACTTAATTAACTAGCTTTACCACATTCGTTATCTATAGAATATATAGTTTACTTTATAGGAGTATTTTGATATTTAGTTCAAATATAAAAAAATTTAAATTACAGTAAATTATAAATAAAATATGAATAATTAAATTATAAAAATAATATTTATAAAAAAAGTATACACAATTAATTTAGAACATTGAAATTTTAAATTCAAAAAAGATCAACTAACAATAATATTACTTTTAACCTCCAAAAAAAAAAAAATATAATGTACTTTGTAGAGACGGGGCAAGATTTGTCTTTTGATTCTCAGTCAAGGATCTTGGAGTTATGGATAACGATCAAATATAAGCAATTCACGAGGTGGGGGCATCATAAATAACACATTAGGAACATTTGGTAAAGGATAAAAAAAAAATTACCTAAGAATTTGGTGGAAAAATAAATTTTTTGAAAATATTATCAAAAATTTGTTTGGTAGCCCAAAATATTTCTGAGAAATTTGAATCAGGTTTCCTGATACTATATTTGATGGTAAAATATTACTGAATATATGAAGTAATTTTACGAAAATAACCTCTGCGGCTTTCATCTTTCTTATTGTCCTCCACTTTGAGTTCCTTATCTTCCTTCAATTTTTTCTCTTTCCTCTGAGTCTTTCATGTCCTTTCTCTTATTTTTCTTCCTCTTCTCTCCCATGGCACGCACCATCGACGCTACCTTCTTCTCGGCAGTCTCCGTCTCCAGAAAGTCGCTTTCTTGGGAGATGATTTGAAGACTCTATCCAAAAACACAACGAGATTTGATCTATCAAAACTCACGCTAAATGAAGAAGAATAATTATATGATGGGGAAGGTTTCGTTTTGGAGTGAGTCCCTTTCTGTTCGTTTTCTTAGAAATCAAATTAATAGTTATTAGTTGATATAATTTATTTTTATTAGTTTAATTTCAATATAATAATAATGAAAATGGTTGTACAGGATTGTAGATATACCCTCCCTCTTAATAATTTGAATTTTTTTTTCATTAGAAAATAATTTGATTTCTAAAGAAGAAATATTTTCTCTTTTCGTTAATGTTTCTTGGTGAAGTGTTTGGAAAAGCTTCCAATTTTTTTTAAGGAAATTATATAATTCATGCCAACTATATTTATTACTAGTCAAAATAAAAAAAAGTTTACTTTGCTATCAATTTTAATTTTTAATTCTCTGAACTTTTTAATTACCTAAACAACCCCTTATGTTTATCTCTCTCTATATATGATGACAAAACTTTCAATATGAACTATTTGTGGTGTAGAGCCACTAATGTATTCCATAGAAAGTAAAATATATCAATCTAGCGGTACTTTCAGTAAATGGTATGGAGCAAGGATCTGTTAGAGCTTCCCAAGTGCTAAGCAAATAAATTGCAATTGGGGGAATGTATTTGGTTATTCTGGCTCAATGTTTAGGCAGAGCAACAACTCATGAAGTTGAATAGATTATATGTATCCCTTCAATAGAAAAGGAGGGTATTCAGAAAGAAGAGGAAACTCTCCAAGCATGGAAGAGAGAATAAGGAGGGAAACAGAGTTGTACCACTTGTAACATGGCCTTGTCCTTGGGACAAGGTGCCTTGCAGCCATTATCACTGCACAATGGCTATTGCCAAGGAAACACGGACACTTGTAAAAATAGGAAGAATCGGGTCCGACACGCTCCGACATGGTGTCGGACACGCGGTTGACTTTTTCCGACACGTTGACCATTCCGACACGCGAATTTGACCGTGTCCGACACGGTCAAATAGCATTTTCGTAATTTGTTTTAATTTTTTTTTTAATTTTCTTTTAAAAAATTTATTTTTTTAAAGTTAAAATATATTAATAAAGCTTCCACCTGATCATATCAATTTTATCTTTTGTCTTTTTTCCCCTTAAGTAAATAAGATATCATCTCAGCATCATTGTTGTCAATTTCTATCACGCTCTTGTTGTATCTTCTTCTCTCTGATCTCTCTCTAATATGATTTGATCTCTCTATCTGATATTATATCTCTCTCTCATCCCAGATTTTATTTTTTTTAGTAAAGCTTCCATCTTTATAACGTGTTGATGGATATTAGTAATTTAGTTCATTTTTTGTTAAATTATTAAATATTAAATAAAATATACACTATATAAATTAAAAATATTATTTAATATTAAAACGTGTCCCAACGTGTCGGAATCTATAATTTTTTAGGATTGACATGTCGGAGTGTCATGTCGTGTCGTGTCACGTGTCGCGTGTCGTATCGGTGCTACATAGGTTGTTGCGCAGGGAAAAAATGGTACTATGTGATGAGATTTTATAGCTCACCATGCGATGCCCTCTAAAAAGTTCTAGATGTGGACTATTATCATTGGGTCCCACTTATTGGGCCTAAAAAGGCCGGCCTGAACCCAATAATTTTTTATTTTTATTTTTGGTGAGGACCTTAACCCAATAATTTATTTTCTCTAAGAATTTAAATTTTTTAAAAAAACTATTTTGTTAATTTTAATTAAAGCTTAATGTTTCTACAGTGAATGTAGATAAGTTATCTACATTTACTCTCAAAACGACGTCGTTTTGCGTTGAAAAATTAAAAAAGTATAATAAAAAAGACTATTATAACCTTAAAATAAATTATAATTACAAAAATACCTTGATTTCTGCCTTAAAATGACGTCATTTTGGGTTCAATGTAGGTAAGTTATCTACATTGACCGTAGAAAAAGCAAATCCTTTAATTGAATGCATTTATATAAATAATAAACTAACCATATAAAAAATTAAATAATAATATTATGCTTGTCTTAATAAATTCTTAAGCATGATTATAATTAATTTTTTATTTATTTTCTTGTATTTATTTTCTTTTATTTAATTATTTTTTTTAGAGGGAGGATCTCTTGACTCCGATATATGATTAAGAGCCTATTTTGACCAACAACAAAAAAAGAGAGTATGTTTGGATGGATTTTCAAAAAAAGTATTTTTTATACCTTATTTATTTTAGAAGTATTTTTTTATAAAAGCTAAAGCTATTTAGAGTTTTTTTAAAATATTTGGTTTTTGAAAAAAAAAATGACTTTTGACTTATGCATTTTTTAGAAGTTAAAATTTTTTGCTTTCAAAAACAGGAAGTTTTGGTTTTTTTTTGTGACTTCTGCTCTTTTTAAAAACAGGCATTCAAATAGATTTTTTTTAAGAAATGTTTTTTTTTTCCCTAAAAAAAATAGCTTTTGGAGGTGGAAAACTCCATCCAAACGGCGCTAAGAAATCTTATTCTTATCTCAACCATTAATTTTTGTTTATCTGACAATTTTAATTTATTAAATTATATTTATTATTCAATTATTAATTTTAAATAAACTATAATTATTAGATGAACGAAAATCATCGTTGAAATGAAAAATAAGAGTTATTAATCATACTCTGAAATCAAAAGATCCCACCTTTATTTTTATATTATAACTGATCTAATACATTTCAATAATGTCACCAAAAAAAAATTACAAAAACATCTACGAATCTCTTGAGGGGGCGTTTGGTTGAGGAGAAATTTTATGAATGATAGGAAAATGTTATACACAGGGAAATGGTTGGAAAGTAAGATAGGTAGGAAAATGTATAAAAAAAATTGTTTGGTTGGGAAAAATTTTACCGGGAAAATTAGGTAACTTTTATTAAATCTATGTTTGGTTGTAAATAAAATATAGATGGAAAAATAAGTTAGTTTTACGAAAATAACCCTGTATTTAAATTTTTTTTACGGTGGCCGTTGTACACACGCAGTATGAGCAAAAAAATTAGTCAATGTAATTTCTAGTATTTAAAAGAAAGGATAGAGCCTCATTAACAGCTTATACACATTTTATAAGTTGCCATATGAACTGTTGCAATCTATGTTTTCAAAAAAATTGGACAGTTTCAGCAGCCCCCCCTTTTTTGTCTGGGGTTCGAACCAGTGTTAAAATTTTGGGGTCTGGTAAATAAATTTCATTTTCCCTTATCAAAATGAAATTGACCATTGCACTTTTTTATTTTATTTTCTCGTTTAATGTTAAACGGGTTTCAGCTTTTCCCATGTGAGCCTTTTATCCCAGTCAATTGTATATTAGTATTGAATGCACAATCATCAATCATCTCAGCAAATCGTTGGGGTTGTGTACAGTACGTGTATCAGTAATTTTGTGAATCTGCAATACAACCAATGTAGCTGAAAGAGACCATTACAAATTTACAACCACTTTTGTTTGGCTAATTAAGATTATTTGGAATTTCGTGATGTAAAGTGCAGGCAGCAGGCAGTGTTTGTGATTCATATGATTAGTACAATTCATAGGCACTGTTACATAAAGGATTAAGAAACATAAATCATCAACCTCTTCATTAATAGCAGCTGATTCAAATGCAGTATACAGACGAGAGTCTGCACAATTAAATACTATGATACTGTTTTATGTTGATAACCATTTAACTCAAATCCAATATGAAGCTGTATTAACATTTCAGTTCAGACAGTCAATGGAGAAGTGATCATAACCTGGTTAACATCTCACATTTATATTAAATAACAGAGTTACAAGTCATCATCATATTCATTACATTATTACTGCATATACAATGGATTGCACTTAACAAATGTGATTAATAAAATTGTTGTCATATTCATTACATCATTACTGCAGATTACAGTCAAATAGACCATAACATTCATCATTGTCCCCTTTCCATCATTCAATTTATAAGAAGCTCACAAATCTTCAATTCCTGTTCGAAGTCCATTGCACAAAAAACTTTCGATCTAAGCAAGTCAAATTCAGGCTATCTGATGCAATCCTCATTACCCTTGAAAGGAAGCACTCCAATTTCCTCCACATTGTTTGACTATGGAGCCCATGTAGCATCACCAAAACACTGTCCAACACAGATATAAAAAAACATATTGGTTGGTCATTTGAGTAAGACCAAAAAATTATATGTTGAATGCATATATGTTCAAAACAAGAGAGATTACAGACTTGAAAAAATCTTCCTTAACGTTTCACCATTACAAGGATAGCAGCTATTAACACTTTACCAAACCCCATCACCATTAACGAAGTAACTTGAAAAGTGAATCCGAACTTCAGAAATGGCTTTAGGAAAGGCAACCAATTGATATCATCATTAACAAAATTACATTTCCTACAACAAATCCAGACAGCAAATCCAGACCTTCCAGCCTCATGCAAAGGAATATTAAGCTTCCATAAAATCCATTAATATGCCTAGCATATGTACCATTTCTAGAAAAGGCACAAGCAAGCACTTCCAACGAATAAAAGGCAAGTAAATTAAAGATAAGATTGGCATTATTCTAAGAACAAAGAAGACACGTCTAGTAAAGTGAATGATTTGAAACTATGTCTTAATGAAAGACCAACTTGTTAAACAAATATCACCATCACTGTAAGAATTTACTCAGCAGTCAAAAGTATAAGAGGATCCAAATTGTTAGCCGTCAAGGGAGATGAAACAGAAAAATAAAAAATCCATCTTTCCCAATTCTCAAACAAAAAATGGTCAACATGTTTCCCCCAAACTTCTCTCAAAATCTCTCAATAAATCAAACAACAACGCAGGCAGCAACCAGCAAACAAAGTACAGCTAGAGCAACATTGCATTTCGCCATACAATCAATGCCCACGAACCTTACTAATTGAGGGCAATATCAAAATCAATTTTTTATTCAGAAAATGATAAAAAGGCAATGCTTCCAATCTTCCAATGCTTCCAACCAATTGATATCAATTTGTTAATGATAGATAAATTGATGAAGGAGAAAGAGGATCTCACATTCATAAAGGTCTCTAGTTTTTGAAAAAATTAAATAGAGATACACATATATTGGTTGAATCTTGTATTTTCAATATCACACTCAAGTTCAAACCAAATATTACCATAAACCAAAAATTAATGACATGCTTCACAAACAGAGGGTTACCGGATAGATGTGGACCAAGGTTGACGGAAAACAACAAACGCAAACTAAACTTCTGATGGTAACAGTTTCTTCTCGGTTTGACAACCTCGACTCCAACTTACCGCACGAACAACTGACAACGGTGGAGCAAGTTTTTTTCTCAGATCTCAAAGGTGAAATGTGAAGGCCAAGACTTCAGAAACTGTTTGGCTCTGCATGCAATTAATCCAAAGTAAAATCGATATTAGTAGGTCAAGGAAAAAACGCAAGGTGTTTCTGTGGAATAAACCAAAAAAACGCACGAAATAAATTTGCTATTTCCTTACCTTACCTCCCACAGTAACCAACTTCATGCTTCAGCGATGGTTTGTTTTGGGTTTCTGACCACAAACATGAACATGGTAAAGGCTACCTTGGATGAGCATCTTCGTTTTCCTCTGTGCAAGTCTTTGGTCATAGGAAAGTGACAACTAACAGCTCAGCAAATAGATGCATCAACTTTTTCACTTTCGCGCGCTCTTGTTGGAGGGTACGCTCGTCAATTGGTCTTTGCACAGTGAAACCACATACGTTGCTATCTTGCAATACCACCTCTGATTTGGGAATCAATGGCCGGCTATCTCCATGAGAAAGACATGCAAATGGATTAGATGGAATAATCACTTAGGTAGATAAATATGTCAAACCGCTCAACCAAACAAGGACATCATGCAAACCCACTTCTCCATTTCCCCATCTATCTCTCCAAAATCCTCCAACCAAACACCCCTGAGAGTCACACATTCTAATGATGTTAAAAATTAAAAAATCTGCGTCCTATCTTTTTTTCTTTGAGTATTTTGACGTCAAAGATTTATGCCCACAACTTTTGCTTTTAAATATATAACTAGTCATGAAGTTTTTATACAACTGAAATTACATCCCTAGCTAATATTGTATGATTAAAAATTACAAAAATATAAGCATTATGCAGCGGTTAAAATCGTCACGAAATCCCCAAAATGCATTTAGCGGCGAAATGAACGTTGCCAAAAGCCTGCTTATTTTTAGTAATTATATTTAAAATAAATAAAAATTTGAAAACTATTATTGAGGCTAGGGATGTTAACGGGTCGAGCCGAGTTTTGGTCTTAAAAGGCTAAACTTGTGTTTAAATGTGTTAGTCTAAGCAAACCTGTTACTTATTATGAATATAATTATCGGCACGTGGCCTGATTTATTTACAAAAAATAAAATTATGATTTAGCCTGTTAATCTTTTTTTAAAAAAATAAGACAACAAAAATTTATCCAAATAGAATATACAATTAACAACACTAGTAATTTCATGAATATTCATAAATTTAATGTATATCCAAATAGTATAATATAGAACAAATCATTCAAAATCTCTGTTTAACCAATAAAATAGGATGAAATGGATTGAGGAGAGAGATATTATAAGTAGTATAAAAAATAAAAAATAAAAATTAATATACTAGGCCAGCCTGAGAGGCTCTAAGGCCGAGTTTTTGAATTTAAGCCTAAGACATTTTTATTAAACGAGTAGTCAAAGCCTGGTTTCAACAACCAATTTTAGATATATAAGTTCAGACCTTCACGAGCTGAGCCAAAGTTCCGGTTTGTTTATCACCCCTGACTGAATCCATTGTTACTCCATTCAAAACAATTTGGATAAGGTCACTGTATCTCCGTGTATAAGTCCATCCATTTTTTCTATAATTAGGTTTTCTATATTTTTAGTGTGAAATGATATCAAAGTTATTTTTCTTGGTGTTTTCTCACATGGTCGATGTAAAAAGGTGATTGTATCTATATACAGAAAAGAACAATGCACATTTTTTATGCTGTACCTTGCACATTTCTTATTCACTTGAAATCAAGAAACACGTATATTGAAAAAATGTTTAAATTTTATACATAACTAAACTGGAAGAGTTTGAAAATTTTTAAAAATAAAAATTAATAATGACACTTATTTTAATAAAGGAGAATAAAATAAAAATATCACTGCTAACTAAAAATACTTTAGTTTAAGATAAATGGTGGCAGCATAGTTTTTTTTTTACATTCTCTTTTTAATATATATTTTCGTTTATTTTGTCAAATCTTGTACTTACTCCATCGATCTACTTTCTATTAATGAAATTAGCATAGGATTTCAGTCAATAAAAAAAAAATGTTAAAATTTAGAGTATTGCCTACATTCCGCTTGTAATTTTTTTTTTTTTTTTTTTTGTAAATATTCCGCTTGTAATTTAATAAATAAAGTTTACCTATTGAAAATAAATTTCTGTTGGCCTGCACAGCTGCAATGGCTTTAGGGTGATAAAAGGCAATCAAAATTTGGTGGAATCACCAGTGATGAATTTATTTTTATAAATCTCTGTTGGCCTACACAGCTGCAATGGCTTTAGGGTGATAAAAGGCAATCAAAATTTGGTGGAATCACCAGTGATGAATTTATTTTTATAAATCTCTGTTGGCCTACACAGCTGCAATGGCTTTAGCTGCGATGTCCTTTTTATATTTTTATTTATTTACTTAAAATGTTTGGTGGCATTATTAAATACGTGGATTAATTTCAGTTATGGTTTCAAATTCAAATCGTGTTAAAAATTTCATAAAGAAAATTTTACCATTTTTGTGATCCTATTTTGCCTGTTTGATAAAATTAATTGAATAATCGGTAAACTATGGAAAAAAAACTAAAAAAAATAATTGTTGGGAGGCTGTTCATCCTTATAAAATCGTTTTTTTTACCTTGATAGCCTTCAATTAATAAAAAATTACATTTTTGCCTTTTTACCAAAATATATCACCCATCTGTCTGTGCTTTACTGTTAACACCGTAAAATACCCAGATACATAAGAGGTTATCCAGGTATAATTCGAAAAAATAACACTACTTGCTGACCTAGGTGGGCTATTTGGATATTGTTCATAATTTGAGAATTATTATGAATTATTTACCTAAGTAGGAAGGGGGCTACCTGAATAAATGTCACGGGTAAGTTTTTATAAAAACCCAGCAGCTTCCATTTTTCAAACCCACAAATCACAGTACCGAGTAGAGATGTGAAAAAGGAGAAATTAGTAATATATATGTCCTAAATATCAGCCGCCTCCAATCGTCTAGGATCTAAATATTTTACACAAACATAAGCTATTAATTCCGATCCATATACATCTCTATTATAATAGCTATTCCATCTTAAAGAAATATATGTCCTTAATTGGGCATGCGTTGCCATGGTCTCTAAAGTGATGGAGTGGAGTGGAGGACACGGATCCTAAGTGTGTTTTTGTGAACCACAAGAAAGGTAATAAAAGAGGAAACACAATATGGTACATTATTGCGATAAAAAAGCAAAAGCTAACAGAAAAGAGGCCATTATTTAATAAAGCTCAAGCTACATTTCAGAAAGGCAAAGGGACCCTTGAGGATGATACAACTACAAGGATATCGATCACTATAAATCATCTATATTATATTATACATACGCATAAAGATAGATAAAGAAAACCAGGGAGAAGGGAGGCATGTGGATGATAGAGAAGTGGATGTTTCCTCATGAAAAGAGAAAAGAGGAAAAAGAAAAGAAAAGGAAAGGCTTGGATTCTACGTTTATGAAAGGATCAGCTATCCATTCTGTTCCATGATCTTATGGGACATGCGAACGTCCAACATAAAGATCATATATATGCCATTACGCCAATACAATGGTCAATATTGTTGTCATTTCCACACGTGCTTCCTAATTATGTGCGTTTGTTGGCCTGTCGCTCTCATGTCTATTTTGTAATGCCTATTCTCCATTCCTCCCCTCTGCTACAATTCTCGCTCCCCACGCACAACTCGCTCCTATAGTCATGTATGTACTCCTGTTCGTTATTCATTCATTTCTTCTTTATAAAATCCATGACTAGAAAATGATCTCGCCTCTATTTATTTATGCATTGTATATTTGAATACTTCTTTTCTTATTTTCTGTGACGTATGTACATCACATTTATTAATTAACTCCTACTGAAAGAAAAAGTTTGGGCTAACTTGGAAATGATGAGAGAAGTTAACGCTATGATAAAATTAGAAATATGCAATATGAATACATGTGTATATTTTAATAATAAATTCTCAAACTAGTAGCATTCAAGAATCGGGAGCGGTGATTGAAGTCAAGATATTGGGCCTAGTAATTATCCCTTGGATCATGGTTTGTGAATTGAGGTGCAGACTCCGAGAGGAATGGGCTTTGGGCTAACAATTTTATCAGCCCAGTTGAGCTGAGAAATTTGGATGCATGGTCAATGGGTCATGAATCATCAACGGATCCACGCGAAAGAATGGACTGGATGTAGGAAAATTCAACATTAACATAATAATAGTTTAAATTTGAATTTAAATTTATTACAAGGGTTTAATATTTTCAGATAAAATTATCTCGCATGACCCAACAAGAATACACTAGGAGAAATATTAAATCAATACATATATAAGGGTTTGTTTTTTCTGATGTTACTTTAGATAACTTTATCTAATATTCATCAAAACGACGTCGTTTTGGGACAGAAATCATGATATTTTTATAATTTTAATTTATTTCAGAGTTATAATAGTCTTTATCACTCTAATTTTTTAATTTTTTAAACCCAAAACAACGTCGTTTCGATGAATATTAGATAAAGTTATCTAAAGTAACATCGGAAACTTTTTTTTCTACATATAAAACATAAAATTACCATAACATTTTAATTATTTCGATTTTTTTTTTTTAATCTTTCAACGCGAGCTCCTTTGTATTTCCAACACTTTTTATAATTTTTTGCAAAAAAAAAAAAAAGAGAAAAACCTAAAACTTCATTAACAGCATAGTTCTAAGTTTATTGTTGTTTGCGACGAGGATACGACTCGCAATGTGCAAAGCTAATTTTAGCGCAGTAGCAGTAACCAAATGAAGGCAAGTGTGAGGGTTTAGGTTTAGGTTTAGGTTTAGGTTTAGGTGAGTGACAAAGACAGGCTAAGAAGTGAAGGAAGGAGTAAGGAAAAGAGTGAAAGGAAGAGAAATGTTGTACATAATCGGTTTGGGATTGGGCGATGAGCGAGATATCAGTGTTAGAGGTTTGGAAGCTGTGAAGAACTGCGTCAAGGTTTACATGGAAGCCTACACTTCACTCCTCTCCTTTGGTCTCTCCACCAATGGACTCTCCAACCTGGTATAATACTCTTTCTCTTTCCCTTTTCTCATCATTGTTTGCATCCTCAATTTCTCACCTTTTCATTTCTTCTCTTCTTAGGAAAAACTATACGGTAAACCCATTACTCTTGCCGACAGAGAAATGGTTGAGGAAAAAGCCCATCAAATTCTATCCGAAGCTAGTGATGCCCATGTCGCTTTCCTCGTTGTTGGGGACCCTTTTGGGTATGCTATTCTATGCCCCTACTTCCTTGCTTAACTTTATTAGCAAAATTTGATTTTTTATTTTTTATATTTACCTAGGGCTACAACTCACACTGACCTTGTTGTTCGAGCAAAGAAGATGGGAATTGATGTCAAAATAATACACAACGCATCTGTGATGAATGCAGTTGGAATTTGTGGTCTGCAGCTTTATCGGTATGGGGAGACTGTTTCTATACCCTTCTTTACAGAGACATGGAGACCTGATAGCTTCTATGAAAAGATTCAAAGAAATCGAATGATGGGACTGCACACACTTTGCTTGTTAGGTTACTGTCTCTTATTCATGCTTTAAACTAGTGCTGCTGTTATACATTTTTGTGCCTCCATCACTTCTTTATTGAGAAAATTAATCTAACATGGGTCTTCTGAACCTATATTGAACCTAGTTGTGTGATTATGTTTGTAAGTGTTTGTTCCTGCACTTGTTGATCAGCTGAAAACTCAAAACTTGTTTACTATATTTATTATCTTCTACTACTTGGAATGGAATACCAAAGCCTAGAGTCTCGTATTAACATCTAAAAGACAGTTAACAGTAAAATTATTTTATTATTTTAACATCAGAAGAAATCTTCCTTTTTTGTTTCTTGAGAAAAGCTAATATAGTTTCCAATTTGGTATGGTTACAGATATTCGGGTGAAGGAGCCCTCACTGGAATCTTTGTGCAGGTTGGTTTTCTAAGTGGTCCTTTTTTTTTTTCTGTTGCTAATATAGTTTCTTAAGCAGTCAGTAAGTATAGATTGCGAAAGTTCGCTGGCAATCATTCTTATGTTGTGACAGTATCATGGCATTGATTGATTTGTTCTTATTATATGCTTTTCTCTGTATGTGCCTATTCTGTTTTTATTTATCTTATTTTTTGGTCATTGCAGAGGAAGAAAAACCTATGAACCACCCAGATATATGACCATAAACACAGCCATTGAGCAGCTCTTGGAGATTGAGCAAACACGTAAAGAATCTGGTGAGTTCCTTGAGAACTCACATCCCTCTAGGCTTAAATTTCAAGTGTTGATTATATGTTTCTTGATTGTACTTATATTCAAAGATATAAACCTTTGAAATTTGATCAGGATTTTGCTTTATTTGCCGGAAACATATTATAATAAAACACATTTTCGGCCTGTTAAAAATATTATGCTATCAAACAGTGGAAGTTCCACTTCCACCACTCAGAAAGAAAGAAAGAAGCAACATGGTGCGTTTTCCTTGTTTGTTAAAGTTCCACCACTAACAATTTGTCCTTTGCAATAGTCTAATGTAGTAGTTTGTCAATAGTTTTTCTTACCCAGATTCATTTGTCCTTTGCAATTTGTAGTAGTTTAAGTTATAAATTAAATGGATATAAAAATCAAAGCACGTAATTGTCTTTGGCTCTTTGCCTTTGGTCTAGCATGTCTTCAGATACACCATAAACCTCAAGATGGTTATACTGAACATTGGAGCCCATAAAACGTGAACCCATTCTCATTCCCAAAGACTTGCAGTTCTTATAGGCTTTCCAAATTTTGCTTTTGTCATCTACTCTGTAGGGTGCTGGCTTGTGCTGATGAACTACTTTAATTAGTTCGAGTCTTGAGAAATTATAGTCAAATACGTTTGATATAAATTTAGCTATTGCTTTGTTTTATATCCTAATTTTGACCTTTTACTGCAATATAGTCATCTGCTCTAGATTTTTGGTATGTTAAAATGCTTTGGTTTCAAAGATTGATTGGGCTGTTGATGTAGATCAATCATATCTATATTTCTGGTCCATATTGTTTTGTCCTGTGCCTGTATTTGTCGATCATATATATATGTGCTGAATAGTATGTGCTGATTAGGAGCCAATCTTCACTGTGATAAGAGTTCATATTCTTCTCATGTGGGCTTCTCTTTATTATCATAAGAAATATAGCTTTCAAGTTAAAAGTAACTTTTTCCCACCATTTGCCTTACAGCCTACACTGAAGATACCCAGTGTGTTGGGTTTGCTCGGCTTGGAAGTGAAGATCAGATGATAGTAGCTGGAACAATGAGGCAGTTGCAGTTGATTGATTTTGGAGCACCTTTGCATTGCCTTGTCATAACAGGTCAGACCCATCCGTTGGAGGAGGAAATGCTGGATTTTTACAGATGCAGGACGTAGTTACATCATTAAGATAGCAGGACCATTTTAATTCAACAAAGAAATTGTTTGTTTGTGGTGAAGGTGCCCTTATATGTTGTATTTTTTAAAACTTTTTGGTTGCCAATCAGAGCCAAAAGTATCTTAATTTCATTAGTGGCTTAGGCATTATGGAGCAGTCGGGTTTTAATTTCCTGATGCTATTACTGAACGAACATAACAAACATTCGTTTTCTTATTTTAAAATAATTTCTTTTCTCTGTTTTGTTTAATTCTATTATGAGCTAATTTGCTCTATAAGTTAGGTGATAAAGTACCTATGCTGTAACATTGAGATGTATGCCTAAACTTTGTTTATGTTAATGTTTAATTAGTTATTCAACGAATTTGCTTAATCTTATTCATGTGTAAAAATTAAAAAAAAAAATCAGCTGATCAAGTGTGACTATTAAAAATGGTTTAAGATCTAAATGGGAAAGGATGCTCTCAAGTAACATAGCATATTTGTGAAATCTCAACCGCCTAGGTATAAATCAATGGTTGTTTTTTTATTATTATTTATTTTAATATATTTTTCCATCACCATTTATTTGTATTTAGATGGTTGAGGTTTTTTAAGATCAATGACTGATTTTTAAAGTATCGGAAGAACTGATTTATCATAGATTGTTGTTGATGTTGCTTCTGATTGAGGTCAGAGACAACAGATTGCTTCTTTTAAATTTTGCCATTGAACTTGTAATTAGTTAATTATCAGCACGCTATTTGATAAAGAAGAAAACTTTATGGGCAATTTCATTCGCTCTACGTTTAGAATTAAAATAATTGAAACGGAATGATGTACAAGTCTTATCAAAAGGGGTAGGATACACAAATCATGAAATTTTACACACAATGATTTGCAAGTAAACGGAATTCTTTGAACAAAATCATTTTAAACAAATTTCATGCATTCTTACAGCCTACACTCGCGCCAAAATTAATAAGACATGATGAAAACATTTCATGGTCTATTTCTGCATATCTACTGCGGGATCGAACCAAATGTGACCTTGGAAGTAACATTTCAAACATCGAACACTTGCTTATAATTAATGAAAGATAACACGGATAACAGTGGATTATATGGTTTGCAAAAATCACCTGTTGAGAAAACAACAATGGAAATCATGTCCACATGCAATAGCACTTGTAAACAAAACTGCAGCGGCCTGTAAGAGCTAAAACAGGATTACTTCTAGCCAAAAAAGGTGTATCATAAACAAAATCATTATGCTCTCAAGTAATTAAAGCTGACTTCAAAATGGCATAAGTCTAACGAATGTTACTTTTACCACAGTTTCCTTGTAACCATGTCAGTAGTATCTTGTCACATTTTAAAGAAATGAAAATCTCCCTTGAACTAAGGTCCTCAAAGAGGAAAAGTAGAGCTGTTGATCGATGCCTTGTACCTCATCAAGAGCCATAATACAATTAGTTATGGAGAATTTATCATCATTTACAACTGAAACCAACTGTCCTTAACCTATAGGCAGCAACCATCTCTAACAAGGCTTCTGTCATAGCAATAGCTTCGCAGCTGTCTTGATCCAGACTGGTATTTTGCAACTCAGATGGTCGTTTCATTTTCGTATCTGGAGAATTCTTAGTTACCTTCTCTGCAGTTGAGGTATTGCACTGTATGGACTTTGATGATGATGTGTTTTGATAATGTGAGACCGCAGCTTCTGGACATGAAATTAAGCTGGTGGCATATATTCCAAAAGACTTGTCCAACTCTTCATAATGACTAGATTGGGCATATTTCCCATCAGCACCTGAATCTGTGAATATTGTACAGTGCTGCTCATATATCAGACAATCTTTCAGTTTAACTGTTTCAGGCCTAGGCTGTTCCTGTATACAAAACCTATCAAAATTCATAATAAGAATAAAGAAAAAGGAAAAGATTGCTTTTGCTTCTATAATGAAAGTGTTTTTACCCCTATGTCTTCCCATAGTTCAAAGCCAATGCAACAGGAATCATCTATTACAAAGTCATTATTTTTTTTTTTGTAAAGTCATTATTTTGATTATAAGTGGATTGCATATTATAGAAGCGTGTCCGAAGAACATCTAGATGCTTCCTCAATTGATTATTATTGAAATTGAGGTCTGTTTGCTTATTCAACTCATCACGAATGTGATTCCAAGTTTTCTTGTCAAAAAACATTGTTTGGTCTGTTCCCTAGTTGAATCTGCTTGACAACCAAGTCTGCAAAATATCTTGTCAAGCGATACTGTCCATCTTGTCCTCGAACGCTCTTGCTTGGGTTGATTACTACGTTCGATTTCCATCTACGCCTGTTGAAATGCTCATAAAACAACACTTTATTCAGCATCATCTTTTGCACTAAATCCACTGAAATTTAAGAAAAAGCAAAAATGAAAGTGTCATGCTGACACTAGGCTAATTGTGCAAATTTGCAAAATGTTAATTTGGCCACAAGTGCATTCTATTTTTCCATACTAACACATGGAGAAAATTGAATTAAACTGAAGCAGAACAGCAGATAGCAAATTGAATTATTCTTGAAAGACAAGGGCAGCTGATATAGCCCACACCACATGATCTATTCTAAAAGGGAATGGCAAAATGGTTGTGCGGTCTCTTATTGACGGATTTTCTGTGATTTTGAAAGTTTTGAGGGATGAGGCTCTACACAAGGCTAGTGACAATAATTCCAGACCAAAGCTAGCTCGTGTGATCCTTAATGTTAAATTTTAAGCATTTTACAACATGGGTTTACCTGAAGAAGATCAAGCAGCTGAACTAGCCCATGTAATCTACCTAAGCAAAACTTTTTTACTTCGAATTGCTAATCCCGCCTGTTGGAAGAGAAACCGTGCAACACAGGTTTATGCATTTGTTCTCAAGTGTACAACAATCAAACTTGTTCATCAAACAATAAAGGGAACACATCATCAAGTCTCAAACTGAATAATTCTGAATATCAATTATGTTTCTAGTTTTTACAAGATCCAAACTTCATTTGATCAATCAATACTAGCTATTTTTGGATAAACCACAAGTATTCTCTATGGGAGTCAATCATGTTCGGGACGGGTCCAAGATTAAGACTTTAAACCCTTTCCAAAGATGATAATGGGAGCATCGAACATTTCATATTCAAACTGCAGAGCATTAATGGCTTCTACTAAAACAAAATAAGTGAGTCAGTCATGGTTTCTGTCAACAAGATAGAGGGAAATTTCTCTTTTACGCACACAAGAGAAACAATTCAGCCAACAGATAGTTCAAGAGAAGAAAGGAGTCAAAATAACACGTGACAATGGCAATTAAAACAAGAAAATCATATTCATTGATAGGTGACGATATACCTCAAGCAGTTTGGGGGTTTGAGAAATCAATGAATCTCCTACGAAGAAGGTGAAACTTCAACGGGTTAACCATTAAAATATAAAATAAGAACACCAGGCTCAGATTCATCAAATGACAAGTGAGATTCCAGAGCAGAGAGTAACTGAAAGAGAAGGAGGCTTTTATATACATACAACCAACATGATGTATAAAGCTTCCGATACCAATTAATCCTTTATTAAAATAGGGGATTGAAATTCTCTTTACCGGAGAATTCCATCCAATCCTGCATAGACAAAAGACGTAGCTGTCACTTTTTTTTTTTTGCAAAACTTTCATGGGACCGTTACTCCCTTAGTGCTGAAATGGGTTAAAACTTAAAATCTCCCTCCAACGGTAAAAAGTTTTAACCCGTTAAAATAGATAATATCGTATCTTATATTATAAAGGAATTTCATTACGTGGGAACCTTGCTGACGTATCGCACTGTGGTTCAATTTTATCATTGTGTTCACACTACAAATTTTAAAAAAGTTTCCTTTAATGGTAAATCGGTGAATATAATAAATACAAAAAAGAATTATATTTTCAATGGACAGGATTTGTTACTTTAAATCAATAGTCAAGATTGCTTATTCGTTTGTGTTTATTAATGTATTCGTTTGTTCTTTTTAAGTAGGTTCTAATCATTTTGTTTTTTAAATCTTTAATCAGTTTAATTCAAAAACTTTACATTTTTTAAAGAATACAATTCTATTTACTCGAAAAAAAAATTAATTAGTAAAAAAAAAACACTCATATATTTCCCGACCTTTGTTCCTTATTTTCAGATTTTTAAATTTGAATCTTTTATTAACCTCTTGATTCAGTGGAATCAGGTATGAGTGTTTTGTTATTAGAAAAAACTTCTGTTTTATTCCATGAAAATCTCATTTCTAACTACTAAATCACTCTTTTGTCGTCATCTTTGTTTTTTAAATAATTGATGTTGATCATGTAATCTAATCGTTTTTTTTAACCTTTATTCAGTTTAATTCAAATCTTTACGTTTTTTGAAGAAAAAAAAAACGGGATATTCATTGTTATTAAAACAAATGACTGTTTTATTCCATGAAATGACTGTTAAAAAAACGGGATATTCATTGATTTATAACTACTAAATCACTCTTTGTCGTTATCTTTGTTTTTTAAATCTTTATTCAGTTTAATTCAAAAACTTCACATTTTTTAAAGAATACAATTCTATTTACTCGAAAAAAAAATTAATTAGTAAAAAAAAAAATTATACATATCCCGACCTTTGTTCCTTACTTTCAGATTTTTAAATTTGAATCTTTTATTAACCTCTTGATTCAGTGGAATCAGGTATGAGTGTTTTGTTATTAGAAAAAACTTCTGTTTTATTCCATGAAAATCTCATTTCTAACTACTAAATCACTCTTTTGTCGTTATCTTTGTTTTTTAAATCTTTATTCAGTTTAATTCAAAAACTTCACATTTTTTAAAGAAGACAATTTAAAAACTTTAAATCACTCTCATTTATACAATTCCTGATACGCATTATTCTTCAACATCGGTGATTGCTTCTCTGTTTTTTCTTCTTACACAAAATATGAGTTCAAAATATGATTTTCTGAAGGATGTTAATTCTGCCAAGGAGGACTGGAGGATTAAGGTGAAGGTGGTTCGGACTTGGAAAGTTCCTAACTTTCAGCGTATCACCGAGAGATAGGACACTGAGAGATGTTCTTAGAATTTCTGATACAAGCTGTGTTGATATGCCATTTGGTGGAAAAGTTGTTGTTCTAGGAGGTGACTTTCGGCAAATATTACCTGTCATTCCTCATGGCAGCAGACAAGATATAGTTCATGCAACCATCAATTCTTCTCATCTATGGTCCCATTGTCATTTATTAACTTTGACCAAGAACATGCGTCTTAATTCTGGAAGTAGCGCTCACAATTTAGAGGAAATAAAAGAATTTTCTGAGTGGCTACTTAAAGTTGGGGATGGTAATCTTGGAGATGATGTTAAAGGAGAATCTATTATAACAATTCCAGATGAATTGTTGATTAGAGAATCGAAAGATCCGCTGTCGGATATGGTTAATTTTGTTTATCCGAATCTCTTGGATAATATTTTGGATCAGACCTTCTTTAAAGAACGTGTTATTCTAACCCCTAAATTGTCTGATGTTGCTATGCTAAACGAGCACCTAATGTCTATGATTCCTGGTAAAGAAAGGACTTTTTTGAGTTCGGATAAAATTCTTAAGCAAGGTGGGACTTCCTCTATTGAGGATGATGAAATCACCCCTGAGATCTTAAATACATTATCATGCTCAGGGATTCCTGATAATAAATTAATCTTGAAGTTAAAGTTCCAGTAATGTTATTAAGAAATATTGATCAGTCGAGAGGTTTATGCAATGGCACGAGATTGCTTATTACAAAATTAGGGAATCATGTTGTTGAGGCAATTGTACTTACAGGAAGCAATATAGGGGAAACTGTGTTAATCCCTAGAACGACTATGAGCCTATCGAGTCATACATTTCCTGTAAATTTCCAAAGAAGACAATTCCCCCTGATTGTATCGTTTGCCATGACTATCAACAAGAGTCAAGGACAATCACTTTCACATGTTGCAATTTATCTCCCTAAGCCTGTCTTCACTCATGGGCAATTATATGTGGCACTGTCTAGAGTAAAGAGTAAGCATGGATTGAAGATATTGATACTTGATGAAAATGGCTGCGTTACGAATGGTACCCTTAATATAGTTTACAAGGAAGTATTTCAAAGACTGCTATAGTATATTGGGTTCTTTCTTCAAAGATATAACCTCGTGGTATGGTACAGGTAAAGACAAAAAAAAATGACTGTTTATTCGCGTCTCTTTTCCTTATCTATCTTCAAAGATATGACCTTTATTATCCTATTTTCTTTCCTATTTTTAATGTAACAATGAATGACTGTTTTGTTATTTAAAAAAATGACTGTGTGGGACCTTTGAAATACTGACAAAATGAGTTCGGCCCTCCGGGCCGACCCACCACGCCAAACAAACCAATTTTTTTCCCTTGCATCGGCACGGGTAATTCACTAGTATTTTTTAAAGGAAAAACTACTCTCACGTTATATTTGATAATTTTCTCTACTACAAACCTTTCGATAACTGTGTCACTTTTTTTTTATTTTTCAGGTGGTGGAGCCCACAAATTTATCTCTATTACATGGGCAAAAAAATTAAGTTAATGCTTTTTAATAAATTAATTACGCATTTATTTATTAGAGTTTTATAAATAATTACATATTTATTGCATAATATGACACCCAATTTGGGCGTCACTAAAGATGCCTAAATTGGACGTCACTCAAGAGACAATCACACCTAATTTATGCGTCACTCGTCAGGTGTTGACACGTGTCATTTTTAAAAAAAAAATTATTTAATTATAAAACTTCTAAAGGCCATAACTTTTAACTCGGGTATCCAAATTAGGTAATTATTTTTTTATCCCACATAACTTTTCGAGATCTACGCAATGACATCTCATTTGACATATTTTATTTCTCACAAACATAATTTAAATTTGCAAGAATGATATTATAAGAGCGGTTAAACCCAGAAGCCTCTGAGTTTTGGGTTTGTGATTTAATATAAAAAAATAAATAAAATTTTGATTTTTGATTTAATTTTTTTTATAATAATTTTTTTTATTATAACAAAAATTTGGTCTGTGATTTAAATTAAAAATAAAAATAAATATTATTATTAAAAAGAAAAACAAAATAAAGATTTGATTTGTGATTTAAACTAAAAAATCAATTTGAAAAATTTGTAGAAATAAAGGAAATAATTAAATAAACATTCTAAATCTCTAAAGAAGAAAG
Organism: Gastrolobium bilobum; assembly: GCF_033153095.1. Classification (NCBI taxonomy): domain Eukaryota; kingdom Viridiplantae; phylum Streptophyta; class Magnoliopsida; order Fabales; family Fabaceae; genus Gastrolobium; species Gastrolobium bilobum. The sequence goes on from NW_026898387.1 coordinate 226,128, forward strand.
ATTACCTGATTTAAATTTAAATTATGTTTGTGAAAAATAAAATATATCAAATGAGATGTCATTGCGTAGATTTGGAAAAATTATGTGGAATGAAAAAAAGAATTACCTGATTTGGATACCCGAGTCAAAAGTTAAGGCGTTCAAAAAATTTATGATTAATTTTTTTTTTGGAAAAAAAATATTACACGTGTCAACACCTGATAAGTGACGCCTAAATTATGCGTGATTGGCTCTTGAGTGACGCCCAATTTAGACGTATTTAGTGACGCCCAAATTGAGCGTCTTATTGTGTAATAATTCTCAAAACTGTAATAAATGCATAATTATTTTATTAAAAAGCATTAAATTAATTTTTTTCCCCTATTACTTGAGATAACTTATCTCCTTTAACATGAAATTAATAAAATCCAATATTAAAATAGATAATATCGTATGGGAAGGATATGGTAACAATCAACTAATGTTACTATCAATGTTACTACCAATCAGTTTCACCATTAGATCGATTATGTTGATAACGGTTATATTTATTTCCATCTTTGTATGGTTATGATTTCTCATATTTAATACTTTATATTTATTTTCACCTTTGTATGATTATGATTTCTCATATTCAATGCTTTCACATTAAATATAGAGAATCATAACCATACAAAGATGAAAATAAATATAACCGTTGGATCAAAATAATCGATCTAACGGTGAAACTGATTGGTTGTAACATTAATTGGTTGTTACAATATCTTATCTCATATCGTATAATATTAAGATTATAAATTTAAGGGTATTTGGTAGAGAATAATTTCTTTTATCCGAGAATCACAATTCCCAGAAATATAGTGGAAAAGTGAATTTATCAAGAATGTTATAAAAAAGCTGTTTAGTAGGCCAAAATATTCTCAAAAATATTGGGTCAATTTCTCTTATGTTATATTTGGTTGATTGTAAAATATTGCTGGAGATGTGGACCAAATTTAAAAATTAACCTTTATAAGGAAAAATAATTACAAAAATTTTCAGTCTCGACTCTCTCTCAATCGATTTAGTAGGTGAATGGAGGAAAATAATAGGCTCAAACCGTATAGAAGCTCATTTGAAGGACGCGAATAGCTAGCTTCAAAACTTTTGCGAGGAAGACTCGTGGTTCTTATAAGTCCTTAAACTGTACAGAAGCTCAGCTATCTCAATCTTGATGTCTTTCTGATTTGAAGAATTTTGCGTTTAACCTGAAAGAGGGATCTTGTTTGTTTTTGCCATGACTTCATGTGAAGCTCCTTTTTCCCCTCTCTCCTCTCTCTACGTATACCCACCTTTTTATTTTACCCAATAATTTCTTGTTGCATGTAAGATAAGTTGATTTTTATATCGGATTTTTCAGTCTTCCAATTTTCTAAATATTTTGGGAAATGGGATTTAACATAGAACCTGGATTTGTATCCTTGTTGCATTGATAAGTATGGTTTGAAGTTTAATTTTCCTTCTTAGTATGGTGTTGTGACTGTCAAGGGGGTGGGGGAAATTTTTCAACTTTTTTTATTTTCAAATTGTCCTTTTCATGTGTGGAACTAAAATTGAAATTTGAAAGAGGCTCATCTTCAAAAAGTGAATCTTGGGTCCAATCGATTTCTGAAACAGAAACAAAGTGATTCTTCATAAAGCTTCATGCCATTTTCTCTTCTTTGTCACGTATGAACAAAATCATAAATGAAAAGGGAGACAAGTAAAATCATTGGAAGAGGGGTTTTGACATTGAACAAGGGGGAAGAAGGGCTTGGTAGTTGCGGAGAAGAAATGACAGGGTTATTTTAGTGAAAAAATCGTGTTTCAGTTTCTCACCAGATGAGAATTCCAAAATACCACCCACCTGGTGGTATTTTTTATGGAAATATGCTTCACAAATTGAAATTTCGAAAATTTGATCTTTCCGATTTTTTTTTTTTATAATCCTTATATCAAATATGAAAAAATAAGAATGCCAAGCTCACTTTTCGAGGAAATAAAATTTGCCCACCTATCAAACGCCCCTCCCTTAGGGTGATAAGCTTCTACTTTGCAAGAGAAAACTTATCACCTGCAAAAAAAAATTACAGAAAAATATCCAGCAGAAAGAAAGTTATTTTTCTAATTAATTTACAGAAAAAAAATTATGCAGTTACTGCAGATAAGTTATCTGTATTTACTCCCAAAACGACGTCATTTTGAGATTGAAATATTAAAAATTTATAATTATAAAGACTATAATAACCCTGCAATAAATTAAAATTACAAAAATACTATAATTTTCGTCACAAAACGACGTCGTATTTGGCTTACTGCAGATAACTTATCTGCAGTATCTGCAGAAAAAGCGAACCCATAAATTTAATATAGTTTAAGGTTTGTTTTTTTACAGTGAATGCAGATAAGTTATCTCCATTGAGCCCAAAATGACGTTGTTTAATGATAAAAATGAAGATTTTTTTAGAATTTTAATTTATTTCAGGGTTATAATAGTCTTTATAACTATAATTTTTTAATCTTTCAACCCTAAAATGATGTCATTTTGAGAGTGAATGCAGATAACTTATCTATATTCACTGCAGAAACAATTAAGCCATAATTTAAAGTAGAGAAAAATGTTTCTTCTGTCACATAAAATAAAGTTATCTCCTGCAATTTCGATACTACGTTATTTTGAGGGTTTGAGAAATTAATGATAGTTGTTTAAATTCATATAATAAAATAATAAATAAAATTATCAAAACATCCTTTATTAATTCTCTCAACTCTCAAAACGACGTAGTTTTGAGATTGGAGTAGATAACTTTATTTATTGTGATTTAAAATATCATAAAAACATATTAATAATATTTTTTTAATACTTCATTATTATTTTTATCAATTTATTAGTCTCTAATTTAATATAAATAAAGATTCACACTATTTTAATGTAATTATATCAATCACTTCATTAATATACAATATTAATTATTCTTCTCCTTTATATATTTAGGGTCTGATTTTTGTCTTTTTAAAATATATAGAGTTACGTCATTTTAAATGATAGAAAGATACAAGCAATGAAAATCTTGGGGGGAGAAAGTGATTGATATTTTTTTTAATTTAACTCTTAAATAAAAAATTAGTTTGTGTCTTTTTCTCACTTAAAATAATACAACTCTATGTCTTTTAAAAGGACAAATATTTTCTCTATATATATATATATATTCCAATAATTTTTCATCTTTTGATGTTTGGGGAAATGTGTGAAATAAAAATGGGAAGAAAAATTTTAGAGTGAAAGTGACTTTTAAGCTAAAGTTATATTTTTTTTAATAAAAAAAACTAGAAGTTATTTGATGATTGTATAACTTTTTTTTAGCTTAAAAGCTATTTATTTACCCAAAAAAAACACAAATTTCAAAACATGATTACATAAATTTTTTGGCTTTTTACTTTTTTTCTTCATTATAAATAATTCTTTTACACAAATTCTTTTTATTATAAGTAAAAGCTTTTGTAAAAAATTGATTGGCCTAACTTCTACTTTTAAAGAGAAGAGGCTAAAACCAAATGGTGGTAGCTCAGTTGGCGCATGGTAACTAAGCAGGTGGGGGTGAGAGCATGTGTTCGAATATCTCCAGTACCACCTTTGGGAGGGGTTTAAAACTTTAATCCTGGACCCGCCCCGAATCGGATTAGTTGCGAAGCAATGAACCGATTGAAATATTTCCAAAAAAAAAAAGAGAAGAGGCTAAAAAGAAGACTTCCCAATAGCATTTGGGCTCGTTTGGATGGATTTATGAAAAAATGCGTTTTATGTTTTACTTATTTTAGAAGTATTTTTACAAAAGTTAAAGCTATTTAGATTTTTAAAAAACTATTTGAGTTTTAAAAAAATATTTGACTTTTGACTTCTGCTTGTTTTAAAAGCTAAATTTTTTAGTTTAGACTTTCAAACGAAGTTTATAGTAGAAGTTTGTTTTTCTTTTTTTTTAAAAATAGCCTTTCGCTTAAAAAAATCAACCAAATGGGTAGGGATGTAAATAGGCTAGACTAGACTTTGGTTTCAATAGGCTAAGCCTATGTAAAAAATCTTTGGTCTAGCTTGACCTGTTAGCTTGTGTAGGCCCAAAGTACAAGTGTGATCTGACATATATTTAAAAATAAAAAATTTGGCCAAAGTCTATTAACCTATTTAAGCTTATTAAATATTTAATAATTAAAAATATAACTAAACTAGTATTACTTTATTATTCAAATAATAATTTTATTTATTTTATTTAAAATAAATAATATGATATAGACTGAGCTTAAATTTATAAGATTGATATGTAATAAAAAATCTATGACCTACTTTCTAAATATATTTTTCTTTTAAATCCAAAAACTATTTTATTTAATTATTTATAATAGGTTAAATTTAACCTTATATAGATTAGGCTATAGACACACCCTAATAGCTTTAAAGCTGAAAGCTAGATCCTTGGCGTTAGGGAATAGGGACACATATCAAAGTTTGATTATAGTTTAAGTCAAATCATTGGGTTTACGATGATTAAGATGAAGGGTCCTTCTCACTCAACCAATCCTCGATAGCCAACAAGCCAGCCACTCTACCATCCAAACGCACCGACGAAGCTCGCATCAGTCATATGTTGACTCTCTAATTTTACCTTTATGCCCTGCAAATTCACCGACGCTACGTTCTTTTTCACCAAACAGCAGCGGGGCAATCTCGTAATTTAACAAACAAAAGACAAGACCACAAAAGTAGATATTCTCCCGCGGGAATCATTCGTCGCCGTCGCAACCATTTCCAACTGCATTCTCTCTCCTTTCTCCTCTGACTCGGGTCGGGTCGGGTCGGTGGGTTCGTTAAAGCATTTTCTGTTCAAGATCCAACTCATCCACCCTAACAAACGAGCACAGTGTGTATTCGGTTGGTGGTTTGTTTTTTTCTTGTCGGTTTCTGAAACTGAATCGTTACAAGCCGGTTTCTAAAGATAGCCATTGTCGTTGTCGTTCGTTGGCGTGCAACCTAGAAATTGTGTCTCTGAGGGTAGAAGAAGAACGCATTGCGCTCTAAGGAAGTGCTACATTGAGTTGGTACGTGAACAATGGTAATGTGTTGTTGGGATCTGATTATATAGATCCAGGTCCCGAACTCTGTCTCTGTGTTGTTGTTTTTGCTTTTGAAGCGCATTTTTCATAATGGGACAAAAATCGAGGTCCAAAGGGTGCTGTGGTTGGTTCCTTGCGCTTCTGATTCTGGCTCTGGTTGTCGGTGCTGTTGTTTTTACCATTAGGAAGAAATTTGGTCACTCCGATAAGCCAGCTCCGGTTCCGGGCCCCCCTGGAGCTATCGAACAAAAATATGCCTCTGCTCTCAAAACCGCAATGCAATTCTTCGATGTACAAAAATGTAATCTTTTATTTATTTATTTACTTATTTTTGTTGCATATCACAATGTAGTCGTGTTTGAATCCATTAAATATGGTATGCTGATGCTACATATGATTACATCCTTTAATTTCTATTATCTCTTGTTCTCTAGGTGTTTGTTGAATTAACAATCATGTTTTCTCTTGCAGCTGGCAAGTTAGTAAACAACAAGATAACTTGGAGAGGGGATTCAGCTCTTAAGGATGGGAGCCAAGCAAATTTAGATCTATCAAAAGGAATGTATGATGCTGGTGATCACATGAAGTTTGGTTTTCCGATGGCTTTTACTGCCACGGTTTTATCGTGGGCCATTCTGGAATATGGAGATCAAATGGATGCTGTTGGCCAGTTGGAACCGGCACAAGGTTCGCTCAAGTGGATCACTGATTATCTCATCAATGCTCACCCTTCTGCGAATGTTCTTTATATTCAGGTGACTGTACTTTACAACTTCATTTGATGCCTAAGTTTATTATCTTTTCTCTTCTTACAAGGACATAGTCGCTATGGGTACTCCATAATTTTTGGAATGTTTCTGTAGCTAAATAGCATTTAATTTTGATCCATTGACAGGGTAGAGGTTTTACACTATATGATGCAACCTGTTTCGAAAACAATTAACAGCTTTAGCTAGAAGTGTAAAATCTCTCTTAGTTACAACAATGATGTGACACATTCTCGTTTCGTTATAATGAAAAACTGTTACATTGATGATGGATCAAATTTAAAATCAAAACTATATTGTTGTTTTCCCAGAATTGGTTTTCTATTTGTACCGTTATTGGTATGTTTGTGGTATTAATGCCGGGGAAGGCCATGAGATTAGATAAGTGATCTTGTTCAGGGCAATCTATTGATTTGGGATTTTCGAGACTTCCTTTTTTTTGTTTCCTCCTATTTCCCTTAATCTTTTAATTTTCAGACTTTGTTGTATGTGCATATGGCGATTGATTAACTACGGATTTCTCTTTAATCTTTATGTTCAGTCACTTCAGCCTTTGTCTTTTGGAATATATATTAGGACTGTCAGGCTGTTTAACAATCTATATTTAGGCAAAACTTTTCTAACCAGTTTCTTTTATATAAATCATTGCGGCAGGTGGGTGATCCTGTTGCAGATCACAAGTGTTGGGATAGACCTGAAACCATGACTGAGGAACGGCCACTCACACAGGTGAACTCATCTTGTTCTGGATCAGACGTTGCAGCTGAAACTGCAGCAGCCATGGCCTCAGCATCTTTGGTCTTTAAAACGACAGATTCTACATATTCAAGCACTCTCCTCAAGCATGCAAAACAGTTGTTTACTTTTGCTGACAAGAATAGAGGATCTTATAGTGAGAATATACCTGAAGTACAGACATATTACAACTCAACTGGATATGGTGATGAGCTTTTATGGGCAGCTAGCTGGCTTTATCATGCTACAGATGATGATACTTACCTTCAGTATGTGACTGGCCAAAATGGAGAAGACTTTGCTCAGTGGGGAAGTCCAACCTGGTTCAGTTGGGACAACAAGCTTGCTGGAACTCAGGTCTTAAATGCTCAATTTTTTTTCCGGTTTCTAGTTTCTGAAGACAATCATTAGTGTTATGAATGTTGCTAGAGAAAATGGCTTTTTAGACTTGATTGCAACGTACACATCACATAGAGAAAATAAAAGGATTTATTGGCTTAAAGTTTTGTCTTCTGAACAGAGTTGAGCTAAATTGGGAGTCTTGTAGCTTTCTCTTATTCTGGACGATGATTCTAGTTTATCACAAAGCTGACTTTGTTTTCATTTCCTATAATAATTCTGCCTTCTTCGTGCAGGTTCTGTTATCAAGACTAACCTTTTTTAAGACAAAGGACATTTCAAATTCATATAGCTCTGGTCTCCAAAGTTACAGGAAAACAGCTGAGGCTGTAATGTGTGGCCTTCTTCCAGATTCTCCAACGGCCACAAAAAGCAGAACAGATAGTAATGCTCTCCTTGAATGCTATATGACTGTATACTTACACACCTATAATTTTTTTTTCTTTTATCCCTGCCACATTCCGTTTTTCGTATCCTGGTAATTACATGTGTAAAACTCAGCAAGTAAGGTGTTACTTTGAAGATGGATTCTACTTGTTTGTCTTGTTGATCAGGACTCTTTCCTCGCAACTTTGTCATGTTGCGGAAGAAAAAAGGGGAGGAGGGGGAGACCCAGGGTGAATATTCTGCTTGTGGTTTATAGAGGGTCAAGTGTATGCAACCTTACCCATTTTGACCAGTGAGGCTGTTTCCAAAAATAGAACCCATTATGGTTACAAGGGAGCAACAGTACTGTTGCACTAAGGCTCAGCTGCCAGGAAACTTGAGAATCTAATTAGCTAAATTGAGTTATAGGCGGACATCAAATTAATGACACGCTGACTAGTTGTAATTGCCAGTGATAATCAATGCTTCTGGACAAAAATATTTTTTAAAATTTAAACTATTGAAATTCATTTTTAGAAGCATATTTCTACTGGCACTGCTATATGTTCTGTAGTTTGATTATTATTTTTATTTAACACAGATGGTCTTATATGGGTGAGCGATTGGAACTCTCTGCAGCATCCTGTTGCTTCTGCATTCTTAGCTGCTCTTTACAGTGACTATATGCTTACATCGCAGACTCCAAAACTAAAATGTGATTCAGATTCCTTTACACCATCAGATCTTCGAGACTTTGCCAGATCTCAGGTATGCATCCATTATTTTTTGCATAGAAATTCAGCTTGATATGATCCATGTTCAAATTGAAAATCTATTTAATACTTCCAGGCTGATTACGTGCTGGGCAAGAATCCTTTGCATACGAGTTTTCTAGTGGGATATGGAGATAAATTCCCACAATTCGTACATCATAGGGGGGCTTCAATTCCTGTTGGCTCAAAAACTAGCTGTAAAGATGGCTTCAAGTGGCTTGACTCACCTGATCCTAATCCCAATGTAGCTACTGGAGCACTTCTTGGTGGACCCTTCTTAAATGAGACTTACATTGATTCCAGGAACAATTCCAGGCAAGCAGAACCAAGCACATATAACAGTGCTGTCATAATCGGCCTCTTATCAAGTTTAGTCACCACATCTTCTGCCGTTCAATCCTTTACCTAAGCTCTAGCTTCCTCTCCGTCCTCATATCTGCCCAAAAATAGTTGACAAAGATTTGTGTTTTATGAATCTTTATTCATTTCCCAATCCTGACGAATGAAAAGTTTTAAAAGCATGGAACATTATATTGTGACGATATGCTTGATTGTATGGGTGTAAACTGTGGCGTCTGGATAGGTTAATAGTAAACAAATTGGCGTGAAGTTTTATTTGGCATTATTAGCTCACCAGCTCTAGCTATTTTGTTGTACTTGTCTCCAGAACATAGCTTTAAATTTGTTATTATTATTATTATTATCATCATCATGGTTATCAACTTAGTGATCTTCGGTTGCCCTTTGTTGTACGAGCAATCTGTGACCCAAAACCATCCCATGACGTTGTACATTTTCTTGGCATCTACGACTACCTAGTGCCTGCGCAGTGATCCTTGTTGTTTCTGCAAAGATGAGTTTTTGAGGATGGGAAATAAATTTATTAACCTTGAAACTAATTATTAATGTTTGGTTCACAGCCCTTACTAAAATTCGTAATATTAAAGTGTCTGATATGGTTAAAATTGTATACATGTGAGGTGATTTGTACATAAATTGACTGTTGTTATTAGAAACCAATTAAACAATGAATTAGATGTGAGGATTAAAAAATTATGAATGGCTAAGAGTGGAGTGAAGCCGACAATAACTTGGTGAGGAAAAGGTTAGAGAGGGGACTTGAGGTTGAGGGTAGGAAAAAACTGGAACTGTGACTAATGTGTCACATTTTTTGTATTAATATATCAAATTGGCACGGTAAAATTTACCAGACTGCCACGCGTTAAAGTTCGTTACAACTGATAGCGAACTTGGTAACCAATAATTTCTTGACAAATGCCACACTTTATCAGGAAAAGCTGACTGTCACAAGTTTAAGTTCGCACTGGTAACGAACTTGGTAGCCAATGATTTCGTGACACGTGACATATTTTCGCAGGAAAAATTGACTGGATCAAGTTACCTACCGGTGATAATGAACTTGGTGCACTACGTGGCACAATCTCGTTGTCCGATCAGAATTAATATACCAATCACAATCAAAAAATGAAAACGAAGAAAAATGACTTTTTAATTAATCTACTAATCACAATTAATTGTCAATCACAATTAATGTATCAATCACCAATCACAATTAATTTTGATCACAATTAATGCACCAATCACAAATAGCAATTAATGTACCAATCACAATCACAATTTTGATTGATAAATTAATTGTGATTGGTGATTGGTACATTAATTGTTTGTGATAATACCATTGTTACAAATTCAAACGATGTTTGGGAAAGATAAAATATGCCAAATGAGGTGTCATTGAGTAGATCTCAAAAAATTATGTAAAATAACCTAAAAAACATCCGATTTGGATATCCGAATCAAAACTTATGGCCCTCCGAAGTGGTTGGTGATTGGTACATAAATTGTGATTGGTACAATCAAAAGTTAATCCCATTGATAGGCTAACTGTGATTGGTGATTAGTATACTAATTGTTATTGGTGATTGGTACATTAATTTTGATTGATACATTAATTAAATAGCTATTTTTCTTTATTTTTTATTTTTTATTGTGATTATTAATTATGATCGGACAATGAGATTGTGTCACGTAGTGCACCAAATTCGCTATCCCTGGTAGCAAACTTCCTCCAGTCACTTTTTTTTTTTTTTGTTAAAATGTGTCACGTGTCATGAAATCATTGACTATTAAGTTCGTTACCGGTCATAACGAATTTCAATGCGTAATAGTTTGGTAAATTTTAGTATTCGTGTGAGAGTTTGATATAGGGTTTTATTAATCTCATGTTAAGTTATCTCATGTCATAGAGAAAAAAATTTGGGCTCCACCACTTGAAAAAAAAGGGAAAAAAAGGTGGTACAATTATTGAAAGGTGTGTAGAAAAAAAAGTTATCACATATAACATAAGAATAGTTTTTCTCTTTCATATATTAATGCGACGTAACACATTCGTCACTGTTTCGAAAAACTAAGCGAATGATCTGAATGCACAAAAAGGAATGTTTACTTTCAGGTACAACAGGAATTATTGTTGCTAAAAGTTTCAAGTCGAGACCCCAAATTTTGGAATTTAACCGACGTCCATGTTTTAAGTTGATGATATTCGCCAAACTTTCAAAACGTCATTTGTTTTTTTATCAGAAGTCGTAAAGTAAGTACGTACATACTTTCTATGCCTGATACCAATATTCAGTGTTTGACGAGGTAAACTGTGTGATACTAATTAAGGAAGAGGGGGAGAAGGGAGAGCATTTATTATCCTCCGGATCACTATTTTTTTTGGATGATTTTTTAGTGTAAATGAGAGGATAAAAATAAAAATAAATAAAAAATAAATAAAAAATAATAGAGAAAAAAGAAGAATAAAAAATTAATGTTACGAGACGGACTAAATTATTTTGTGATGCTCATCATAAAAAATATTTCCGGTAGATGGAAACCAAGTCCAATAACATATGTGAAATTAAGAAAAAGCTGCACAATGATTTAATTGTAAGTCTGCTTTTGGTGGGTTCCTAATGTCACTAAGCTCGCTATTATCACAGCTTAAACAAAATGCAATGAATGTTTACTTTCTTTAAGTTTCTCTTTAATCCTTTTGACCAGCATTAAAAGTAAAGAGAGAAGATCGATTCACACAATAAAAGACATGATTCCCTCTGACACAGATCAGACTGATGCTTATCCAATACCAAATATAGCAAAAAGAAAACTTGGAAAAAAAAAAAGTAATCAAAAGCTAGACGAAAAGGGTTTTTTTTTCATATGTCCTCCTTCCTTCCTAGTTCCTACCATTGCCACCTTTTGTTGAATAAAGAAAGAATCACAACGTAAGCAGTTCTCATTCTATTAGCTAAATGCCATGTCCCCGTGAGCACTCACTAGTCACTGATTCGTTGTTCCTGGCTCGGTGGCCCCTTTGATCTTATCTGATAACATCAACACCTCATGATATGAAGTAACACTTACCAACCTATTCAGTAGCTGTAGCCTGTGGGACACTCACCCTTCGTCACCACTTTTATTTATCCTTCTCTTTTGTTTTGTTTGGTTTTGTACACGAGGCATCTCCACTGCGTACGGTCTAGGACAGGTGTCCTTTCAACCTCCAATTATTCATGTAAAAGATAAACAACTTTCAACCGTGCTCCAAAATTGCTGCTGAGTTTTAGCTGTAGTTATAGCAAAAGGATCGTTGCCAAAATCTCCAAATGTTCACCATACTGTGTCGATAGAAATATCGATACGTCTGATAGTTAAAATTGACTCTCTACGTAAAAATAGAAATGATAGTGGAAACGTAATTCATATAAACACGACAAAACATGAAATTTTTACTATTAAAGTCAAGATATAAAATTATATATATATATATATATATATAAATTTTTTTCTACATAAATCACTACTTAAAATTTAATAAATAACTTCATATTTAAAAGATATAAGTTACATAACTATATAAGATATAAATCCAAAAATATTAAAAGAGATAATTGAATTTAAAAAAATGGAAAATAAGTTTTTTAAAATTAAAAATAAAAAAACTGAGTTTAAATAAAAACGTTAAAAAAATGTTAAAACTTGTGTTTTTACCGTTTTTACGTTTCTACACGGCGTTTTTACCCATTTCTACTTACATTTTAACACGTTTTTATATCGCATTTCTACCGTTTCTACGTTTTTACATTTTTAAACTATATTTTAACAAATGTTTAAATTTTTAGGTTTAATGTTTAGGTTTATTGTTTAATTTTTTTTTTAAAAATTATTATATTTATTTTGACAACAGAGAATATTGCATTAATTTTTTATAAAATTTTTAAAAAATTAAATATTATTTAATTATAATAAAAATTTGTATAATTCAACGACATTTCTAAACCGCCTTTAAATTCTTATTCCATGACCCTTAGCCTAAGAATTCTTAATCCACAACGCTTTATAAACCGCCTTGGAATTCTTATTCAACGACTCTTATACAACCGCCTTAAAATACTTATTCCGCGACGGTTAAATAAATGACGTCATGTGGAATTCCACGACGGTTATAAACCGCCTTTCAATTCTTATTCAACGACTTTTATACAACCGCCTTAAAATACTTATTCCGCGACGGTTAGGAAATCGCCTTTGAATATTCATCGATTTTTTTAAGGATATTTTAAGGCGATGATAACCGCCTCAGCAACCGTCGTTGAATTCTGTTTCGACGGTTATTCCAGCGGTTTAATCAAACCGTCGTTGAATTGCCTCTCGACGATAGTAACTACGACAGTTGGTTAACGGCCGAAACTTGCATTTGGAGGCGATTCAAACCGTCGTGAAATGACTTATGAACCGCCTCCGTATACCTCTTTTGTTGTAGTGCCTTGAGGTTAGAGGTAGCAAAGTAGGCGGCCCCGCCATCAACACGTCAAAAAACGAATCAGCCCGTCCGATCCTGCTTTTGAGAGTGGGTTAAAAATGTATCATTTAAATATCATGTATGTAGGCCATTGTGATTATAAAAATGTATCATTCAGACCTATTGTAGTTTTTCACATACATATGCACGCACACACTAGAATGAATGTGTGTGTATATATATATATATATGGGGAGGCTTGTTTTGACTTTAGAGTAAGATTTTTAAGTCTTACTTCCCATCTTAACTGTTGATGGATGGAAATCAATGGTTGTCATTTGTAGTGTAATTAATAATTAATATAACTTCCTAAACTATAACCGTAGGATGAGCGAAAATCAACGATTGAGATGAGTAGTAAAATTTAAAATTTTTACTCTGAAGTCAAATGATCTCTTTTATATATATATACGTACACACACACACACACACACACACACATACACACACACATATATATATATATATATATATGAGGTGAGATCCTTTTACACCAGTGTCAAATATCAAATTTGTTGATGGACGGAAATCATCGGTTGGTATTTGTGGTATAATTAATGATTAATTCATATTGACTAATTCATATATGACTTCCTAAATCATAATCATTGGATGCATGAAAATCAACGGTTGAGATATGATGTAAGATTTATTAATCTTATACCGGTATAAAATTATCCTGATCCATATATATATATATATATATATATATATATATAATACAATTATTTAAATATATCATATAAGTGATTGATTCACGATAAAAATAAATATTTTATTTAAATTAAATTCATTAGATGATTCATATTTAAATCTTTTGATCTTATATTTTTATCATAAAAATAAATCTAAGTCAAATATTATTTTATTTTTTTGATATTGTTAATATAATTTAAAATAAAATAAATCATTTTTTTTGTAATAATAAATAATTTATTTAACTGATACATCTTTAATTTATCTTGAATAATATTCTTAATTTTAAATATATTTTTTTAACTAAAAAAATTTAACATGATTTTTAAAATAATTTCAAAATAAATAAATTTAGTTATTTTTTAAATTTAATCATTAATAATTAATTTTGTTAAAAGTTTATTTGATATATCATAATTATAGAAAATAAAAGTTCTAATTTTTTTATTAATTTCAGGTGTGAACAATAAGTTTAAAATTGCAAGAGATTAAGTAATACACCGTTAAATTATAAGGGGTGAAAATAAAATTTTTCCTTTTTTTTCTGTAATAGGTTATTTTATCTTCCTTTGTCTATTACTCGCTAACACCATTAGATCAGAATCTTAATAAGCGAGAGAAATGATAAAGATAATTGAGATTCTAAACTAATGGTATTGGAGAATAGTAAATAAAAGTAGGCAAAAAAAATAAAATAAGTAAAATAAATTATTATTTTTTTATCCATAAAGTCTTGAGAATCAATTAAACATTACAAATTAGCCCCGGTCGTGCACTTGGCATCTGTCCTGAATCCTGATCTTTATTACCGGGTTGTGGTAATGAGATTGAAGTTCCATTTCCCATTCCCATTAAAGATGGATTAAAAAATAGCCTCAATACTTTTAGTTATTCTATTATGTACGAAGGGGCAAACAAAAATTTCCAAATATAAACATCTTGAATCCATAGGAATGGAGCAATATTGGGTCATTCCGATTTATCGGTCAAAGATCAAATTGGGTAGATTCCATCATGGACCATAAGGGAGGTTAGAATAAGACCCAGAAAGTGTCTCTTTTTTCTCATCGATCAGTAAAGTTATAAGAAAAAAAACATAGGGTCCGTTCCCGACCCCACAGATGAAAACTAACAAGGAGGATAACGGATCGGAGATAGATGCAGAAGGAAGCTCATCATGTCAACGTCCCATCCAATTTTTTTTATTTTTTTTTGAAGTTCTATTTCTGTTAAATTTCAACGTGTCATCATTGTTGGCCATCCACATCAATTCTTTTAATTAATTGAAAGCTGTATCCAACAAGTGATAATTTATAGTTGAAACTTGCAAAATAATTAATAGCATTACAAATCACCGACACGATAGAAAATTCATAAATCTTTCATCTTTGATCGATCATCCAGGTAAAATTCTAATGCACAATTAGTTTGTAATAAAGAGTGAGATTACAATACATAGTCAAAAGACTCAAAACCATAAAAGCAAACCAAGAAAAAAAAAAAAAAAAGCAAGAAATTACACAGTGAATCTTGAACCAGAACCGTAGACAACAAGGGGGGAAAATGAAAATTCAGTGATGGTTGAAATGATCAGATCCACAACTAAACTAAAAAGGACTGTGGTCGTCCTATTCTGTGGAGCTTACTTGAACATGGGTCGGGTCGAATTTTGCTTGTTTTTGAGGTAGATGTTATGTACTAAATCTAGAGTCCTTGTGCATTAGTGTGTTTGTAGAAGATTGAATTTATTATGTCAACGAGAAATATCTGACATTGCTGTGTTAACTAACTGTTGCTCCATCTCCCAAGTTAGCTTGGGGCCCACGTCACAGTGCTTAGGGACATATTCCTGTTCCAAGTAACATATCAACGGCTCAGATAATTTGGATTAAATTTGGGCCCATCACATTGTCCCACGTGTGCATATATAATATATATATATAAAAATTAAGATGTAGTGGAAATTGGAAAACTGCAATTTGTGATGTACAATTATTTTGGTACCTCAAGCTTGCACATGAGGTCTTGGGCAGTGTGGGCAGAAACAATAATATGACGGGCAGCTGGTGTTACAAAACCTTCATCCACAGCTTTGTCCATGAATGCCAGCAGCGAGTTGTAGTACCCATCCACGTTCAACAACCCCACCTGCAACAAATTGCTTCCCTTAATTTTTAATTTTTTTTAATTTCCATTAATAATAACAATAAATCAAATTCTTCTCTCTTTTGAATCCCAAACACCATCGTTGAGTCTTTTTCTTTGACTTCCTCAAATAGGGGAATTTCTGCTAATAATGTCCATTTATGAATAATTAATAAACGAAATATTTCTTTGAAAAATTAGTTGATTTGTTTTAATATGTGATGTGAGTATTAATTTTTTTTTTCATCACGAGGAAAATGACTTTTGTTTATATGACTAAAAAAACTATTATCTAAATCTATCTTAGACAAAAAAAGGCTTACAAAAAAATAAGGAGCATCTTACCGGTTTATCATGGATTCCAAGTTGAGCCCATGTGATTATTTCCAATAGTTCTTCGAGGGTGCCGTATCCACCTATTGGAATATAAATTCGTGTGAATTTTCACCAAAAACAAAATTGCATGAATTAATATATTATTACTTTCATAATAATACATCAATAGCATGTTTATAAAAAAAAAAAATCAATAATAGAATTTCATACCGCCAGACAAATTGTAAGTATAACACATACGGTTGACAGTTATGGATACAGTTATCTTGGGAAATTTTTTCTATTTCCAAGAAATGACAACCAGGGATGAAAGATAAAGACGGATGGACGTCTTTATATACACAAATATTTTTATTTTTATTTATTTTTGCAGATATTACGGTACAATATTTTTAAAGCTTGAAAAAAATATAACAAAGAGCTCACACCACTAATCTTAAATGATAGTGTAAGTTTTGAGGTTCTGCTGTTGCTAAAATTTGCTTGCGGAGTTTTTGGTATATATAACTAATTGTATTTCAAAATTTAAATACACAAATATATTTTATTGAAACGAGCGATATCCTTTGAGACTTAATGTTAGTTAGCGTGCAGAAAGCAAAAATATCTCATTATCTATATTACAGAGTACAAGTCGGAGAAGAGATAAATTTTATAAAGGGAAAGAGCAGAGTATGAAAAAAAAAAAAAAAAAAAAAAGAAGCAAAAACCTGGCATGGCAATAAATGCATCAGCTTGTCGAGCCATTTCGGCCTTGCGTTGGTGCATGCCTGATACAGCTCTTACTTCTCCTACAGTCTCTCCAGTGATCTAAACACATTAATCAAACTATTGTCAATTCCACTATACAATTATTATAATATTTTAATTAATTAATTAATTAATTAAACTCAAGACCCCAATAGCATAATAATATATTTGTCTGAAATTAAAAAAGAAAACTAAGTACCTCTCTGGGCATAAGTGTTTTGGGAATCACTCTGCAACAGCAGAAAGATTCATCATTCATCAGCATAAATACAGGAACAAAGAGACGAAGAAAGAAAGAAGGAGCTAGCTAGGAGCGGTGAATTACCCTAACACGTGGCGTCCACCATCATAGACAACTTGTGATATCAGACCCATCAAGCCAATACTTCCACCTCCATAAACCAAGTCAATGTTCCTCTCAACCTGCATAATACATTTTTCTCCTTTTTACTTACACTCTCAAAACTTCAATTAACCATTTAGACTCTTTGATAGCTCCAATTGATTCAATAATCGCTTGGCTTGGATTATCTATTCTCCAACGCCCCTAGTCCAATATTTTTTAAAAGGCAGAGGAAAAAACAGGACTGACTAACTGACTAACTACAACACTCTCTGCTTTATTACAGAGTTCATAACAAAAAACACAATACAATGAGAAAGTACTAGGTTGAAAGTCTCACATAACAGTAAAAAAAAAAAACAACAACAAAATAAAAACCGATTGGAATGAGAAAGTGTTTAATAATATACTTGCCAGTTGTTTTCCGAGTTGGATAGCAGCGAGTTGGTAGCTGGGGTTCTTTCCAGGTCTGCTGCCACAGTAGACACAGATGCGTCTGAACCTAGACTTGATGGCTTGTTGTTGAATTTCCATAACAGGAAAAAGATAAATGATTTTGCTTTGAATGGGGTTATGGGGATTGATTGAGTAGATAAAGGAAGAGAGGAACAGAATATAGGATTACAGGGCGAACGTGTCTGTTGTGGGAAGGAAAGCAGAACAAAGGAGGAGTCAGCAATCACTTTGAAAGCCAATACCCAAAAGTGAGGAGAGGAATCAGAATTATTATTGTCATTGCTTCACTTCTCTTTATTTATAGTTATTACTGTCTCTTAATTAATAAAGATGAGAATGAGAATATGAGAGAGATTCACCCACACATGATATTTTCGCATATCCACATCTCACATCTTTTTTTCCTTCTCCTCTTATCTCGTCTGACTCCTCACATATTCTTCCTTCATTTTGTTTTTCTTATCATTTTCTACTTCTCCGAATATTCTCCTTTCCATCTATTTAGATGTAGTGTAAATTTATTCTACACTCATCAAATTATATAAATTACGCGTTATAAAATTTTAAAGTTAAGTCGAATAATACAAATTTAAATTTTCATGATAAAATTTGTTTATATAAAATAAATAAATTGACCTTTTGACTTTAAAATGTATAATAACGTCACATGTACGCTAGCGGCCTTAGATTAATAAGACACGTATGTACCAAAAATTAAATAAAATTAATAAGACATGTAACAGATTTTATTATTTATGTATTTAGATTTTAGATCCTGTTAATCAATTCAAATATGTGTGTATGTGTTTGGGATAATATCCGGATGCAATCTACAACTCACTTTGTATACCTGGACTCTTAGGCACTTAGCATTAGCAGTGCATGATATAATATCTCTCCCTCCCTAACCAAAAAAAACATGATATAACTTCATATTATGCACAGATGCGCTGGACCTAAAGAAAAAATCATTTCATAACACTGCAGTTCCTTTGTGCTAAAAATAGATTCATCGTACTATTAAACCGCTGTGCAGTTCAGTGGCGCAAAAATAATTGTCCTTCTCCTCCAATTTATTTTTGGAATTTATTATTCTTATGTTACATAAGAAAAAACTTATCTCCTCCACACACAAATTTAAAATGGATCTCACTTTAATTTCTCTCTCTCTCTTCCTTTGAAAGTGAATCCCACTTTTACAAATGAGTAGTAGAAGATAATTATTATCTCTTACTACATGAGAAAACTATTCTCTTTATTTCTCCCTAAAAAGTTGGGGTGGCATTCATAACAATGCCAACAATTTTCAAAAAAATTATATTATTCAAAGCTCATGTTTAACTCATATACTGTTAGAATTATTTTTTTAATTAGAAAAACTTAGAAATAGTCAAATAATTTAATAAATGAAAATTTAAATAGAAATAACTATTAACATAAATTTGGAGACATATATAGAGAGGACAGTACAGCAAACGAACTATAAAATATGAAGCAGAATGTAAAATTTTCTGTTCTAATTTTTCCCGTGCAGCACATTGTTAATTATTTCTATTTTCAAAACCTTCATCGTGCTCACAAATATAAAATATACGAGTCCCAGAACTTAGGAGTTCTACTGTCCGGCCCGTGATTCGTGAATGTTTTTTTTTTTTTTTTTTTTTTGGGTATGCGATTCGTGAATGCTTTGCCTGAAAATAAAAGTGATAACGAAATTGGACGGTTGTTGCAATTTGCGATTTGCAATTTGGTGGACGAAAAATGCATAAATTCTTCATTGATGGGTGTGGAGGAAAAATATCAATTAAAATTAAATGGACCTACTCGATATAAAGATGTGTTATAATTACAGCTGTAGCGGTTGTTACATGCAATACAGGACCAAGCTACTGGGCCTGCCCAGTTGCCCATCAATCACCATAATAATAATGCACAAAAGGGACATAACATAAGAAAGAAAGAAAAAAACTACGTCAAATTCACATGGTCTTATACATACTCAATTAAATAAACTCAAAATGTTATTTAAAATATGATATGAATATTTGTTTGGAGGAATTTATGGGAATTCCTGTCCTGTCTCGAGAAATAATTTTGAGAACGTAGGCATCTTAAATTTAACTTTTTCCTAAAAAAAAAAAATATTTTTGCAATTACATATCCAGTCTCATTAATTATCCTTGTTGTATTTAATTTTGCCAATCAGGGAAACAGAAGGTGGCAGTTTGAAGTTTCAAGAACGACTAAACAGTGAAGTGTATCGTCTTTGTCAAACAACCCCCACTGCTCAACTCAGATACGTAGCTAATTAAACCAATTTATGTATCTGTCATTTTCCAAATAAATGGAGGAAAGAATGTTTTAGTAATATTCCATACCCTTTTACATTTTTTTTCTTTTTTTGTTTTGAGATGAGAGGAGGGGGGGCACTTCCGACTTTACACAATATATAGCTATTAATCGTGGATATCTCTTTCTCATTTGAGAACGACAATAAACTCCAACTATTCCCCGATAGGCGATAGGCAATCACTTTTGAAATCTCATTCTCTTTTGCTTCTCCAAAAAAACTGGTTTCATATTTGGGTCCTCCATCCTCTGGATTGGTATTATTATTTAGTCCAAATGAGTTGCAAATCAGAACATTGGTTTTGCAATTTCCATGAATCAGGGCAAGGAACAAAAAGAAAAAGTTGGGAGAGAAAAAAGAAAAATTCGCTAACCCTTTTTTACTTTTAGTTTCATTGTCTTTCATATATTCTTTAACCGCTTTGTGAAAAGATTCTTCCTAAGAAAAAAATGAGCCGCCATTTCAGATTATTCACACTTCAAAATTTATTAGTCTAATATAGAGTTTGTGTTTTACAAATTAAAATTATGAAAGTTTGTGTGATAAAACACTTTGTTTTGTAGAAAAAAAATTCCAAAGTGTTTGCAAATTTTTTAAATCATGTTTGAGGTTAAATTGGAACGATAAACTTTTTGTTGTTATATATATTTGTGTAACATAAGAGGCTGTATCTAAGCATATAAGAGAATTTACTTAAGTAATTGTATTTTGAAAAATTCAAAATTTTCTAAAATAATTCGTTAGTAGACTTTTATAATAAGAGCCCACTCTAATATACAGTATAAATATTTATTTACCTACTCTGTTTTGTGCAATAGGACTAGAGGTCAGGGTCCCTTATCAAAGTTTGATGTTAAATTTTATTTTATCGTTGGAGTGTGTTTGGTTCAGGCTTTTGGTTTTTCATTCAAATGTAATTGGTATTCAACGATTCCTTTGTTTGGTAGACAGAATCCAAAAATTGTGACATGCTTTTCTTTTCTCCATCCTTTGACAAGCATGTGAAAAAATGAAAGAAAAAACAGTGTAAAATTTGACCAATTTGAGTGTAGTATTCCTAGAAAAGGCCGGGTGACCCCAAAAAGATGACGAACACGTTACCATATTACCCTCGGTCAAGTACACATGTCTACAGATTCAGAAATTAAATTACGGGTTGTTTTCGGTATTTCAACACATTTACCCATCATTATTTCACCTTCAACCAAACAAAGACTCATAAAATTTAACCTAATTTTCTTGGTGAAAATTAGGCCAACTAAATAATTTTTTTTAACTTTCCTATCAAATTCACTTTCCTACAATATTACTGGTAATTGCATTTACTTGGTAAAAAAAATTATTTACTCTACCAAACGCTCGGTAGAGAATAATTTCTTTATTTTTTTATAACAGTGGAGGGCACAGCCCAAAGAAAAATAAAATTACAAAGTGAGATGTTGCATGTCAGGAAATTAGAAACAACATGCTCTATCATCATTTTAGATCTAGTTACATTCTTGCGGATTTTTTTGTTCTTGCGAATAATGATTCCAGAAAATATGTTGAAAAAGTAAATTTATCAGGAATATTATCAAAAATTATTTGGTAGGCCAAAATATTTTCAAAAATATTAGCTCAAGTTTTCTAATTCTATATTTGGTTGATTGTCAATGATTCATGTGAATGTGGGCTAATTTTATAAAATTAACATTTGATGAATTTTCGAAAAAAAATTCTAATATTATACCACAAAGAGTCAAAATACAGAGTTGGAGATCAAAACCAAATTTTCCAAACGATTGTAAAGCAGAGTATCACGAGACTTTAATAAGATATGGCATTTTAGTCATATAAATATTTAAGCTAAATTATTTATGTCCTACAAATTATATAAAAATTCCACCAGGTGAGAATCGAATAATACTACTCACTTGGTGGTATTATTTAATGGGATTCCTATTTATAATTTTACTTCTCAATAATCTCATTTTTTTCGGGAAATTTTAAAAAATTCTTATACTAAACATGGGCAACTAAAATTCTCAATTTATTCATCTACCAAATGGCCCCTAACATTTTTGTAAGTTAAATAATTTATAACGATATAAAACTAATAAGCCTTATATCAATCTTAACAGTTGATTTTCTTGTATCTAACAAATATAAAACAATAATTAAGATTTAATATAAAATTTATTATTCTTATACCGATATAAAAATACCCCACCCATTTATATTTACCCTGCAAAGCAAGTTACTACAAAATTTTAAAAATCTTGATATAATTTTTTATATTGGTGTCTATCTATCCTTTGGGATCATAAGCATATCATTGACATCCTACGTAGTGCATGATTATCAGGTTTTTTTTTTTAATTTCTCTTCTTTTTATAAGTAAAATTAGACCAAATAATTTTTTATAAAAAATTCTTATAATAAAAATAATTTTTTATAATAAAAAAAGTCAAAAATTAAAAGCTCCTAAAAGAAACTTTTCATAAGTTATATCAACTTTTTTTGGAAATAAATAACTTTTTTGAAATGAAATTTTTTTAAATAACTTTTAAGTTAAATTTTTTATATAATCATCAAATAAATTCTATCTTTATTTTTAAAGTTGTTTTTTTAGTTTTAACTTAAAAATAATTTTTAACTAAAAAAAAAGCTATCAAACAGGCTCGTAGTAGCATTTGGGGGATATGTTTTTTCTTTTTGCTTTTATTCATAAAAACATAATTTATAGGTTTAGACGAAACATTATAGATTTTAATAATTATTTTTTTCATATAAACTTAGAGAAAAAATATAGAAAGCGAAAAAACTCAAGTCAAAACTATTGTATTTAGTAATACTCATAATAACATCTATGTTGTTTTATCTTACAAAATTATTTATGTATATGAGAAGAACGTTAGTAACATTAATTAGTTTTACAGTCGAATTATATAATATAAGCTTTGATTAGATGGTTTGTTAATTTGCTTGGATCGATCATTGAAGTTAGTTAAAGTAAGCTTCAATTAAATTTTTGCCGTGTTTTTATATTCTATAAGAATATTACACTAATTAAATAAATTTTTGTACTGTCAACAGTCTCATTTCAGAATATCTAAACTAACGATTATTAAAAAATAATCATAATAAATACAAAAACTCAAATCGATTTTGCATCTCCAGATCGCAGTGTACGAATTGAGTGGTAGTTGACGATGTGATGCGAAAAACTAAACGGGGCCCAATTATACTCAACCCATTTCCAACTTCAAATTAATTGTACTATTATATTTATAAAGCACTCACTCGACTCGAGTCACATGTCTCCTTTTTTTGTCTCATTACTTTAATAAAAAAAAATCTCTCTTTCTTAAGTAATAATTTTCTGCCTTAGTTGTTATTTTTTCAATGATAATTTCCACTTTGCAAGCTTATAACGCCACGTGGGACATATTCGGTGGTTTCCAAATATTTTCAGGAATCCCAATTCCACGCATAACACAAGACCAAGGCTGTGTCTTCCCTTCCTCTATGGCACCCTTCATAGAATCCTAGGTGCGAAATGTGAATCCTTCTCTCGAGTTTCAACACACTTTGTTTCTTTGTTACTTCGGTTTCCTTTTTGAATCAAATCATATAATATTATTCCTCTTTTGCATTTTCTAGAATAGGAAAAGGAATATTGGGCGCTTCCAATTATGAACAGGAATGAATCTTCCACGCTTCAATTCAAACATCTTATGCAATCATCCGGTGCTTTCCCAAAAATCTTATCTAATGCGGTTGGTTGTTGTCCTCTGCTTTGTTGCAGAACGCAAATTTTTTGTGTTTCTTTACGAAAAAGTATTTGTTATTTTAAATGATATAAAATTATGTCATTTTAAGAGAGATAAACACAAAAGAATATATTTTTATTTAAAATTTAAATTAAAAAAAAATCCATTCATTTTATCTCTCATAATTTTCATTTCTTGTGTCTATCACTCTCTTAAAATGACATAACTTATGTCATTTAAAATGACAAACACTACACCCTTTATATATATATATATATATATATAAAAGAAGGTTATACTTACAACTTTTTTTTTACAACCTCTTACAACCATATATAGTAGTTCTTCTGCTTCTAGTAAAAATTCTCCCGTTTGTGCCTCATAAAAAGAACTAGCGGGTTGATGTATCATTACCCTGATGATATAATATACATAATAAAGTAAAGGTTTATTCTCTCTCGCACGATAAGTCGAGTAAACAATAAGAATAATATAATAAAGAACACAAAGATAGAATTCAACAACCGTACGGGCATCTTTTTGTATTGCATACGGCTCTACTTATGGGGTATGGAATCTCTTTTTACCTTCCATCTAAAAAAAAAAAAGAAAAAATACCTACTCTCTCAGTTGATTTCCGCTAATCATCGATTGTCATTTATTATGAATTAATAATTAATTAATAAATTTAATTTACGAAAATCATAACATGAATATGATTAACATTACAAATGATGAATATGAATTTTTTTTTTCTTAATCATAATTTGCGAGCCTGCTGTTTCTAAAAGGCATGTACATCGTAACATCTATGCCTCGCAAAATTGAACAGGAAAATGCTTTCTTTCTCTAGCTCTTCACGCGCATTCCTTTCACAATCCATGGGTTTGTTTATTTAATTCGGGGAATATTATATAATTAACATTACAATCGAGTGTTTGAACTTGCAATTGTTTAATGTTGTTATTTCACAATGAGAATCGTGCTGTGGGTGTTCTTTTGACTATGACTTATTTAAATACTTAAAATCATGATACTATAGTTTTCGAAAGAGATTTAATAATAACGCTTACGCAGAGGCGTTTCCAAGTTTGATCCTTTAGGTGGCGGGAGAAGAGACAAGCTAACACTATCAATTTAGCGCATTATAATTTATAAGATAGGGCTTATGCGTCCGGGGTCTATTGGGCAAAGACAGAAGTTGCTGGCATGGTTCTGAGAGGGCCATAACCTACAATTTCCAAATTGTTTATAGTTACATCTTTCATGCTTTTCTTGGGTTGTATACGTCCTATCAATTGTTTAAAAATATCTTAACTTCCAAAAAATATATATATATATAAAAATATATAATATACAATATCCGTCTAATAGGAACATAACACTTGTGTTGATATATTTTTTGAAGGGAGAGAAAATTTATTTTTAATATTATAGTTATATATTTTTAAAAATACATAATCTTTAATTTAGGAGTAGTACTAGAATGACCTCCAATGACTCCAGGTCAGTATTCACCTATAGAAAAGAGCCGCTTGGCATGTAGTTGCGCAAAGATTAGTGTTTTTTTAGCAAATACATAAATCAATCTTTAAAAGTGTAACTCAATTTAATGTTTTAAAGGCAATTATGATTGATATTTATGGTAAAAATTTCAGCCCACCAGAATAATCATTGATTGGTTTTCTCATTATTACGAGATGTGTAATTTTACTGTAAATTTTTGTTAAGGTTGGTATTAAAGTGAAAGTGAACTGAGTTGGGCCAAACTTTGCTTCAAAAAGCTCAAATTTACGTCAAAAAATTTCAATTTAGCCTGACACAAGCTTAGCACGAGTCTAACTGTTAGCCTTGTCCGTTTATAAAAAAAACAAATGGCCTGGTCTAGCCTGTTAATTTTTAATTTTCAAACAGAACCATGAATCACTTTACAAAATATTCAAATTCTGTTGCTAAACCAAAAATCATAATTTCGACATCCAAACAGAATCATGAATCACAACAAATATAATACAATCTGCATTTAAGTCAATTTCAAAATAAAAATGCTCAAACTAAATAACATATATTTCATCAGATTCATACTATATAAATTAAAATAACTACATGAATCCAACAAACACATCATGATTCTTGTAGTAGGTATAACATCTCCCAAAAACTTTTTAATATATTATACACAATCTAACATGCTGAGATGCCGGTTCCTCCTACATAAAAATAAAGTCAGATTTCTATTACAATATAATTGAATATAATTAAGTTATAAATAATTGCAATTGATTAAATTTATAACTTTTATTTTTCTTCAAGTCATACTTATTCTATTTTATTTTATTTAAAATAAATAGTATAATATAAGCCGACCTGTAGGCTTATAGGCCAGACCTTGTGAAAGTGAGTTTTCGGCCTTTTTATTAAACAAGTTTTTTCAAAGCCCAAGGCCCGACCTATTTTACAAAATATATTAGTTCAGGTCTGACCTGACGTAGGTCAAGCCGTAGGCTCCTATAGACCGGTCCGGCCCAGTTTCACCCCTAGCTAGTTGATACGTTCTTAGTTTAAACGTTTGTCTGCTGAAAAAATTTTAAGCATCAATTTTTTTAATAAACAGTAGTAGAGTAATTTGATTCTAGCCGAATAGGATTATATAATAAATAAAATTCTTTCTATCAAATTTTTATTACAGTTGCATATTCAGATTCAAACTGGATCAAAGTTAATGTAAAAAAATACAGAATTGCATTCATAATATTAAATAGTTAAATTAATATTCAAAATATTTAAAGACTAAATTAAGATAAATGTTTTTTTTATGTTGTTGGAAATGAATTATCTTATGTTAGTGAAATAAAATTATAAAAGGGATTAACAAATAATTGGAAGAAAAAAAAATTAGAGATGAGACCCTTATTTGTTATATGTATGTAAAAATTTAATTTATCTCATATTAAATGAGATAAATATAACCTCTAAATTAATCTTTCCTGTGTATTTGAATACTTATTTAAATATGTATTTTTATTTATTTTTAATTAGAGAACGAGAGTTTCTCCGACTCCAAGACAAAAGATGATATAAGTTTAATAAAGACAATTTGATGACACAAATTGTACCAACCCTGGTTAAGTGAGATCAACATATCCATGACAAACAGCTGTGACTGAATTTGAAGCTGTCAACTAATTTAGTGTACGATGAGGTTATGATGACCATGCTTGGTAGAAAAATTATTATGTTGCAACGAAGTGAAAGAAAGAAGAGTGAGGATATTTTAATTATTAAAAATTCTCACTATTAATTTTTTTTTTTGGTAAGTACTTTTATTGTTAATTTATTATTCATCACATCTCCATTGGATCAAAGAGAGAGAATGTTAAAATATTTTTGAAGAGAGAGAAAATATTAATCTAATAATGATTAGATAGATAATAAGTTGATAGTGAAAATTTTTAGTAATTAAAATATCTCTCCTCAAAAAAGAAATTGTACACAATGAGTTTAATTTTAATATAAATAATCAGTATGAAATTTTTTTTTTTATATTATCATCTAATTTTATATTGACACTTAAATTTTTATACGTTTAACTGTGTCAATGATTTAATATATTGTTAAACTTATTCAATAATATAGCAACATATTATAAAAATGTAAGTGTAATTTTTTTAGGAAAAAATGTTTGTCATTTTAAATGACGGAAAATTATGTTATTTTAAGAGAGAGATAGAAACAGAAATTTTTTTATTTAAATTTTAAAATTAAAAAAATCTTTCACTTTCTCTCTTCCATGATTTCTACTTTTCTGTGTCTATCTCTCTCCTAAAATGACAAACACCAAATCCATTTTTTTATAGAACTATTGATTCAAAAGTAAATTCAACTCGATATTTGAATTGTTGTAACTTGTAAGGAATCTGAGCGGGGTTTTATTTTTTATTTAGTAATTTTAAAAAATACAAAAGATGCAAATGAAAAAATAAAAAAATTGTTAAGTAAATAATAATACTTATTTTTTGAGTGTCCTACCTAGGATTTGGATCCTTTCATATAAAAAAAATAGTCATATGATATTATTTAATCACAACCATTCATTTATGATGAGATTAGAAAAAAAAAATATATAATTTTTAAATAAATAATTATAATCAAATAACATGATCAACTTTTTTACGAGGATCCAAATCTGATATTTGGAATCCATGACCCCATGCTTCTTTTCAGCACTTTCCGCAATCACGAGCGTCACGCTATATATTTAGAAAAATAGTACAATACGACTTACAAAAATTCATTTGTCATGTTATATGACAAATGAATAGTTATTATGTTAAAAAAAACAAGTTAAATTTATTGAATAATATATCCTCTCACATTTTTAATATTATATAATTTATCTTTTTCTTAACATAACAATTATTCGTTTGTTATGCAACGTGACAAATGCATTGTCCTAAGACTCAATATGATTTTAATTTATACAAAATCTATTAATCATTTTTTTTTTTTTGGGTACAATAAATCTATTAATTTTACATATATGTCTTTCTTTATCACGTATTATCAAATTAATAAGTACAGTGAAATCATCCTCTTCCGTTAACTACATTTTACGTTTTTAACCAGGCCTTCGGTTCCCTTTCATTCTTTCGGGTTAGGGGTGTAGTCAAAGATTCCAAAGTTAAAATCCTATTTATTTAGTTAAATATATGTTATGAACGCCAACGACAGTTGCTTCGGGAATCAGTATGATCAACGAGTTGCAGGGCTGCATCAGTGTTTTCGTCATAGATGACTTTTGAGCTTTCCCTTTGCATTACATGTTTAAACACTTCTGTTTTCACACCTATGACCTATCTAGTCATGATGAGATGAGATCATATCGTGAGAGGAACTCTTTTAACCGAGCGTATCCTCAGAGAAAACTTTAATATTCCTTCATGAAAACTTTAACCGATCGAGCGCATACCATGGCTGACATTCGCTATTGTCCGCTACATTAGTCACTTGGTTATACTGTTTCAGGAATGTGATATAAAATATAATATCAATATTCATTAATATGCCTTTGTTTTAAATGGTGTTTGCTATTCCAATATAAACTCATTAGAAATTAACAAGTGGCACGTTAAGTGTAAATTTTTTGTAAAAGTACGTCTAGATTTCCCCAAGAATTTATCCCTGAGTACTTGAAGTCTAAAACAATGGGTATGTTATTTATAGTATAATGTTTATGGGAAATGTAATTCTCCTTTCATGGAAAAAGAGATTTTTTTTGCAATAATCAATTAATACTATGTTTTAACGGTAAGGTATAATTATAATTTTAAAAGCTATTTTTCTTTTTCTCCTCAAAAGATTATTGGTTGACGTGAGGGAGAGAGTAAAAATAATTTTAATATTATAACTATGTTAGGATATATTGTTAATTGATTACTGCAAAAAAAAAAAATCTATTTCTTAAATGAAAAGAGAAGTTGGGGAGCCAATGTTTATTACTAAATATATTTGCCGTTTAGAGGTACTATGACTCTGAGGCTGATAGTTAAGACTTAAGAGTACTTAATTTGAGTTCTAAATTGCCTTTGTTTTTTCGCGTGGTCACCGTCATATAGGAACAAAGGATGGTACGCGCATGAACTAATTGATTTGGTTACCACTAAACACAAAATTATCCTTCTTTATATCACCGTATAAACTGTATTTTGAACCATGAATGGTACCTTTTGAATTATGAGAAAGATCAGTACCTTTGGAGGCGAAGGGGTGTCCTGTTTGAAGTCAGTGATCTATCTTCCTTTCTTAGCTGTTTCCATAAAAATACAAATAGAGAGTGCTCTCTCTCAGCTTTAGACATTGCGAAAGGACTCAGATTTAAGACAATGGGCCTCAAATTCGGCCAACACCCGACACTTACAACCTGTGACCTCTGACCGCGTGCACTCGTGTGCTTAATTGCTTTGCAATCATATATTTTTATTTATTTATGTATACTTTTGTTGCTAATTAAGTTTCACTTGCCAATCCCCATCACCGACTCTCTAATAACGCGTTCACTCGTACTACGTATGCATATGTTAGTTAACGGAACAACGTAACATATTCACTTTGAATCCTAGTTTGTCATTGAGGCAATTAGATATATAAACAATGTGTCGGTGATTCGGTGATCACTGATCAGGCTCGAATTGCATGCAGTGTAATATCCTATAAACAGAACAAAAGTGTTAAAGAAGAAAAGTAATACGTATATTATCAATATAAATAAGGACTTAAGGCATTTGGAGTGGGTTAGTACTTAGTAATAACTAATAAGGCTAAAATTTCAAAATTCAATTTCTATTACGGGCCTTTACTTCTTATGACTCGTTCTCATATTAACTTAGACATTTCGAGCAACAAGAGCTGATTTTTAACAGAATATGTTGGTTCACCAGAGCACTGCACGCCTTTAATAAGGGCTTTGGCGGCACACGGATCAGGCCCCTTCTCTGTTGGATGCTGGATCAAGTCCGAAGAGAATGATGAGCAGGCCCAACTTCTTCCGTGTCTATGAGACTGATTGAAGAAAGGCTGGGCCAACGAAGGATTGCCTTTGAGTAGGCCCAATTACTTCCGTATCATTGAGCCAGAGATTAAGTGTTTCTACTTATATAGGTGTTATCACATATTTAATATTTTTTCATTGATATGGATTGCATAATAAAAGGTAATATTCTCTTTTTCGGAATTTGTTTCCTTTTTAGTGAATACAAGAATTGATTTCATATTTCATTGTTTTTTAGGTATATAATAAATGTATTTTTCTCTTTTATTTTTTTGAGTAGATAAAGTCATATTTTTTGATTTTATTATGGCTGTCAATTAGTTTCATTGCTATCATTACCACAGGTGTTATTTTGGGTTTTCGGGGTTATTTTTTATTTAATTTTTTATCTTTTTATTTCATAGGAATAATTTCATATTTTTTGTTATTTGGCTTTTTGTTACCTATTTAAAGATATTATGAACTATAATTTATTTGATTGTTTTTGTAAATAAAATATTATTTAAAACTGCTGCTCTAAATCCTAATTCATTATATTTAGCCGATTTAGTGCATGTTTCCGCATTAGGATCATAAACAAAAACACAATAACCAGATTACTTACTTAAAGTCTTAAACAAACAAGTTTCATTAAATAATTGATCTTTGAGATTTTGACATAATAAATCTCACTTGTAAATATTCCGATACAATTCTCTCTCTCTCTCTCTTTCTCTTTTAAAAAAAAAAGGAAAAGAAAAAAATAGGACAAAACCTCAATGACTACTAGGCTTGTTTTTATTTTAATCACTTGGGTTGAAGATGGCCCCCAATTAGAATGTTGTTTTGCGTGAACCTGCAACCGTTCACATGGTAAGCAATCGAGCCCACACTAAACAACCCTGTTTTGATGGGATGTCCCTGCAGTTCTTTCTCAATGAGCTCTTGAAAATGTATATTACTTCCAAAAAGTGTCCTTTTAATTAAATTGCAGGCCCACACTTGACAATTGCAATCCTTCCATGACCTTCAATTTCCTTCGTTACAGCAAGTTATGAGATCACGTGCTATTTACAATTTCAGAAACTACTTATTCTCCCACTTTTCTTAAATTCATTTGCATTGGGTAGTTAAGGTGGGAATAAATTCCAATTAATTAGTTAGTTGCTGTACCTGCTTGTCATTCAATTTACATTTTAACAAAAAGAGTAACTCAGCAGAGCATTTAAACAAATTCAAGTTTCATTTTAATTTAGAGGTTTGGGGCAACAAATTTTCCACCCTGACTTGGACCCTCTAACCATAATTCTGTTTCCTATTATATATGGGTCAGTTTCTGATGAAACTGAAGAATTTGATACTGATATGCTTCTCTTTGTGTCATGCATGCAGCACATGTGCTTGTTCATGTTAAGAGGTACATCCGTAAAGTCCTTTGGTGGTGAGCTGTGATGGGGTCGATCCCTTTTTTCCCTGCGAGATGATAAAATCATTTATATACCCACCTACTGTTTATGTATGTGGCTATGGCTTGACAAGTACTCTAACTGTTGCAATATTAATGTATCTCGCTATTAGTATGATTAATATTTAGGCTATGTTTAGGGTATTGGTTGTTGAAGTATTGTGTCATGAAAATGGATGCTATCGTCGGTGTAGACCTTTATTTCTTATCAGTATAAACATGTTTATTTCTGTCTGTTCCTCTTTTAATGTTTGATCCCTTTCTGTCCTAGTTGTATTTGATTAATCCTTGTCTAGCATTATTGGATAACACTAGTGAATGCTAGCTATTAGTTCATATATTTCTTACAGAATTTAGCTAGATATAGACACCATTAGCAAATGCTTCATTATTCTTAACGTAAAGAACCAATTCACCCAAAAGCTTAAGCTAGAGGGTGAGGGTTTTTTTAATGGTTTTATATATCTCAACACGCGCTCCTCACACGATAGCCCATTGGGCTTAAATGGTGGACAATGCACATACCCACCTACCTGTGCTAAGAAATTCCACAAGAGAAAGTGGGAGACAGTGAGAATCGAGCCCGGAACGTAAAGAACTAATTCACCCAAAAGCTTAAGCTAGAGGGTGAGGGTTTTTTTAATGGTTTTATATATCTCAATATAAGCAAAAAAAAGTACATGAGCAGCTGCTGCATTCTCTCTAGCTTGTTTCCACTATAAATTTGGGAAAACTGTAACCGTGGCTTTGAATGGTGTTTGGTAAATTATGGAAAAGTAGTTGGTGCTGGGAACTTGCAGTTGCACGTCCTTACTTTACTACTCGCATTGTCTATTCAGCTTTGAGTTCAAAAGTAACATGGCTACATGTGCTCTGCTGAAAGTGGCAGAGGGGCAAGGGACAAGGGTACTCCGTACTCCATTTTCTACTTTCTACCTCTTTGAAGTCTGCCACGGTTAATTAGCAAACTAGTCACTAGTCACTCTCTTCCGTCGAGGGTGTTGTAGGGTCACATATCCTATCTGTTATTTTCCCTGTTCTTACCAAATACGAACCAATCTCATTCACAGAACATGGGTAACCTCTTTTGAAAACTGTGAACCTCTTGTACATGAGCATGATAATATTGATGATGGCCCAGTCCTGTGTTTCACACTTTGACATTTAATAAGACTTGTTTTAGATGTCTTTGATATCATCATAACTTCACCATTATGAGAGAATGGTCAATAATAAAGTTTTCCATTCATGACTATCTTAATTATAAGATAGTCATGAATATAGAAATGGAATCCAAGTCAAACAAAGATAACTATTCATATTATGCAACCTGCACCCAATTGTCCAATCCTGTGGACATCTTCCTTCCCCATAAATACTGGTTTTCCTAACTTGTTATCTTTTTCCTATTTGATTGGTGAGCAGATGGAAAGTAGGTGGAGTGAGGCCGAAATGTGGGTTCTAAGGTAAGATTTAAATTGAGATGAAAAATATGACTGTAGAATACCAAATATACTGAAATAGGTTGTGTATATGTCAGATTGCTAGAGTCTTATATATCTCCTTGAAGAACAACGTCTTCTTATGCAACACTCACTTTCACATTTACACAACGTTATAAAACAAATAAAAAATGTGAATGGTGATGTCCAACAGTGGTAAGGAATTGATCAAATGAGGATCCTACTACAAGTGAAAAAGATAAGATGCAGGGTTAAACTCTCCTCTACATTGTGGTCCTAATAACATCTTAAGAGTCCATATATAGATCACAAAAGTGGAACTGATCAGGATTAGTTAGAAACTTTGATGCTTTGATCCACTTACTTGTTAGTGACAATTGAGAATGTAATGCACCTGGCTTCACACCTCAAAATTGAAAAGAACGACCATCATTTAGACAAAAATAGAATTAGAAAAAGAGGGAGAGAGGGGGGGACCGAGTTAATAATCTCCACCAATGTGAGTTTGACTCGTGTATACAATGGGTTATGCTATGGATGATGCTCACATGCTATACGTGTCCATAGACATAGACATAGACATAGACACACGTACATACGTACACTGAAGGAGTGAAGGTACTGTTTGATGGCTGCGAGGAAGAGAAGAATAACGGACAGGACACGGCCGCATTAGATGACGCGTGAAGAAAAATTGATGGATATTATTGGCCATAGAACATGGGCATGATATAGCAAGGACAATAATCTAATAGTTATTCTGCAGAAAGAACCAACCCCGAGCCCCATATGGGTTCTCATTAAATATATATCTCCACCAATTTATATTGATTATGACAATGCTTTCCATTGCTTGTGCTCTGCTGCATTAATTTGCTGCTATATTTACATTGTAGAACCAGGACCACACCATAAACCAATCCCTTATATCCATTCTAATGTCTAAAGAATTAGAGAAAAGAGAGGGATGACGAGTGCAAGCGAAGCGAGTCTTCCAGATTTCCCAAGCCCCAGAGGGTGTTACTTTCAATGTATCCATAAGGGTGGTGATGGTAATTATATAATTTTTAATATGTACTTAATAATTATCATCATGAATAATTTTAATTAAATAATACTACCTTAATTTAGAGGAAAACAGGTAATAATAAATTTTTAGGTCTAATGATCTGAAGATAAAAATGTTACGCCATTTATGATTCATTCAAGTGTAAAAAATTATAAAGAGTCAAATAAGTTTATAAATAGATATTTATATTTTGTTGTTTATATTTTTTTTTTTCCAGTGGTCCTGATATAAATTTTCGTGGTTTTGTATATGAATACTATACCCTCGCGGATCCTCATTTATGATCCCTAGGAGG
This sequence comes from Gastrolobium bilobum, assembly GCF_033153095.1. Classification (NCBI taxonomy): domain Eukaryota; kingdom Viridiplantae; phylum Streptophyta; class Magnoliopsida; order Fabales; family Fabaceae; genus Gastrolobium; species Gastrolobium bilobum. The sequence continues at coordinate 260,784 of NW_026898387.1, forward strand.
TGTTTGGTAGGAGAGGAATTTTCTTTTTATCTGAGAATCTCGATTCTCAAAAATATGATTTTTACATTCAGTTCATGATAATATCCGAAAATACAAAAATTAAAAAAATTCAATTTTTATGAGAATTCTGAAAAGTTCCGCGTACCAAACGTTCCCCCTAGGGAATTGGGAAAATATTTTCGGTATTCCCCTTGCAGCGAGTTCTTGATATATCGTTTACTAAATATAATAAAAAGTAATATTTTTATGGGTTTTATATTTTTTATATAATATGAGAAAATAAATTTTTCTACATATTTTTCAATTTTCGTGTTGATATAAGTCTTATATATAATTTTTTTAACATATGAGTCTCGTATAAATTTTGTCCATATAGCATAAGAAGGCTCATTTCATATAACATAAGAAGTATAAAATCCTATTTTTATACTACCATCATCTTTATGGTTATTTTTATCCATATCTTATATATATTTTTTCCTTTTAACAAAACAGTAGGTACTACTAATGTAAAAAAGAGCTCAAGGAAGGGGTACTCATGGGGGCTCTTTCACAGGACTGGGGTATTTGCTTTAGGGGTGTTCGCGATTTTGAAATCAAAAATCATTCAATCCAATTTCTTCGATTTGATCATTTAATCGTCCATTCGGTTTGATTTTTTTTTTAAATTCGATCCGATCCAATATATTTTTTTTCGATTTGATTGGATTGGTTTTCGATTTTTTGAAAATCGTAAAATTTGTTTCATGATTATTGAGCAAATAACATCTTTTGTATATATTGGTTTTGTAATTTTTTTTTTGAAATACAAAAGCATCACTAACCGATAATACAGTTTTTTATAGGCAATGAGATAAGAAGCTCTATACAGATGAAATTTTATTGATGAGATGTGACTAGATTTTTTCTTGGGTTAATGGATCTTGAGTTTAGAAATTTTTGGGCTACGCTTGGGGAAAGACCCAAGTAGGTAGAGAAAAATTAATATATTGGATCGATTTAGATTGGATCGGTTTTCATCAACCAATCCAAAAATCGATCCAATCCAATTGAAATTTGCAGTTTTTTTCGATATTCAGTTTTTCGATTTTCGGTTATTGATTTTTCGTTTCGGTTATCGCAATTTGAATCGGTTTGTATTGATTGATGAACACTCTTAATTTGCATTTTTAATATATCAAATTAGTATTTGATTAGAAATTGTTACCATTTGGGGACTTTAAGTGCCGCAGGCCGCCTCCATCCCCTGCGGCACTCATTTTTTTTATTTTTTGAACCCAGTTCCGCTGTACTCCCCCACGGCATTGTATAAAATTCAAATTTTTCTCTCACTTAGTTATGCGGTATTATTAAAATAATTTAGTTTTTCTAACACAAGTATGTGCAATTAATTATATTTAGATATTTGACATAATAATTAGTCATTGATGAATAGTGTTAAGTATTTTAATAATGTAACTTAGATAATTAGTTTGTGATTAATATTTAGGATTTCTTTTAATTATTTAATTGATTTTATAATTATTTAAATTAATTATTCTGTGTTATCTTAACATAGACATGTGTAATTAACAATATATAGAGATTTTACATAATACTTATTGGTTAATCAATGGTGTTTAGTAATTCAATAACATAATTTAGAATAATTTATTTGTGATCAATATAAAGTTTATTTATTTTTTGGTAAATAAAAGGCTAAACGCCCAGAAAAAACAAACAAACTAATCAACGACTAAAGCACGATCTCTCCCAACAGAAGAAAGATCAGCTAAATACAGCAAATAAATCCCAGTAGGAGGAGTCTCACATAAAACTTTATCAACTTCCTGCTCAGCATCCAGAATATAGTTAGTCATCCAATCAGCGCAAGTGTTACTCTCCCTGTAAATATGACTAAACTTAATTCTCCAATCTTTCTGTAACCAAGTCCGTATCCGAGTGACCAGATGACCCTCACGGACTGCTGCACCATTGTTGGTGAGCACAGAGATAACACTCTTTGAATAACTTTCGAGCTCAATATGCCTTCACTCCACGCAATTTCCAACCCACGAAGAATTCCCTATAATTCAGCTTTAAAGGCTGAACAAGAACCGAGTTTAAAGGCAAATCCTTTTAACCAATCACCAGAAGCGTTTCGAATAATACCTCCACAAGCAGCAGGTTCTGGATTTCCTCGAGCAGCACCGTCAGTATTAATTTTAATAAATCCAACCTCCGGAAACTGTCAAGAAATGCTTGCTGTCACAGTTCTTTTACCCATCTGATAGCTATTAGGCGAGTTGAAAGCTTGAACGACATCCCTCACCAAATTTCGAATTATTTGTTCCCTTATAGACAGCTCCAATAAAGTAGCACCATGCCTAACCTCATTTCTCCAGCACCAAATCTTCCACACTGCAAGGATAAAAAATGACAACCAATGATCCGGTAAAATAATCCCCCATGTTCCTCTCATATTGCACTCCAGCCAATGCTCCACCGTTTCAAAGAACATAGCTCTAAAATAATTTGGGACCAAATTAATCCACAAATTTTTCACTTCCAAACAATCTCTAAGAGCATGAATAATTGACTCATTTGCAACATGGCAGATTGGGCAAAGTTCGGCTCCTCCAACCCACCTGTTTATTGTTTCCATAGTAAGTAGCTTATGGCGCATAATTTTCCACATCAGAATTTTAGATTTCTGAGGGCCATGCCAGCTCCACATCAAGGACCACAAAGCACTATCTCCCACACCCGCTTGCTCCTCATAAGTCAGCCAACCATAGACATCTTTAACTGTAACTGCATTACTGCTTCCTATTATCCATCTTCTTCTGTCCGGGCCATCATCACTACACGGAGGAAGAGTTCCTTGAAGCATCTCAATAGCACTTGGTTGGATCCACTGACTTAACCCAGCAAAGTCCCATTCACCAGAATTCAGCACAAAATCTGCAACTTTAGAATTAAGATCAAAGTTTATAATACCTGGCATAAGCAAGTCTTGCATGTATGGAACATTAGTGAGCCATTTATCACACCAGAACCTGATGTCTTTGCCATCCCCAAGTTCCCAAACCAATAACTCTTCTAATTTCTTCCAAATTTTGCACAAATTTTTCCAGAAATTAGAGTCTCCATTTCTTTCCACAAAAATCATCTCCCTTCTGCTGTGAGACATGTATTTAGCTTTAAGGACTCTAGTCCACAGCTGCTCATGATCAGAAAACATATTCCAAGCTCTTTTAGCTAAAAAAGCATCATTCATAACATTTAATCTCTTCAAGCCTATACCACCAGTCTTCTTAGGCGACGTGATTGTACCCCAGTTAATTAGATGATGCTTCCTGACTGCATCTTTATCTCCCCAAATAAAATCTCTTTGGATTCTTTCAATATCTTTACAAACAGAAACTGGAACCTTACAACTCTGCATTTGAAAGTATGGCACAGATGCTATGACAGATTGTGCCAATGTGATTCGACCAGCTTGAGAGAGGCATTGCATATTCCAGTTGTTAAGCCTTTCTTTTACCTTTCCCACAATATTTGCATAGAGCTCCTTACTAACTCTTCCATGTTGCATCATGGATCCTAGATACCTCCCAACATTTTTGACTCTCTTGAACCCACTTTTATTCACAATCCTTTCAACCAGCTTTCAAAATATAAAGTTTATTTTAAATAGTGAATTGTTGTTGTAATTTTTTAAATTATTCTTTTGTGTTATTCTAGCATAGGCAATTGTAATTAATAATATATAGATATTTAACATAATGGTTAATGGTTAATGAGTAGTGTTTAGTATATTAATAATGTAATTTAAAATAATTAATTTGTGATTAATATTTAATATTTAATTTCTTTAATACATACGATTTATTTTAATCAGTAAAAAGTTATAATTTTTTATATTAATTCTTTGGTATTATTAAAACATAGACATGTATAATTAATTATATGTAGAGACTTTAAATAATGTGTAATGGTTAATTAGAGTAGTGTTTAAATTTTTAATAATGCAATTTAGAATAATTGATTTTGTTTATCCCATTTCTAATTTTCCTAACCTTTTATTGTCTAATGTTTTTACTTTTTTGTTCTAGATATGAGGTCAGTTTATGCAATCATATATTATAATGGTAGAATACATGAAGGTCCTACAAGATGGACATTTGAGGGACAAACCAAAAGAATACAAATACGATATAGGGTGGGATTGCATGATTTAAAATCTAAGATTGCGGAGAAATTGAAGCTCGATCACAATCAATCAATGCCTCGGTTAACCGGCAGATATCTTACAATTGAAAAATTTGTTGTGATGGAAATTGTTGATGATGTTGATATAATGTTCAATCTGTTTCAACAACAGTATGCAATGGTGATGCTTGAGTTGTATGCCGACATTGCTTGTGCATGCAGTTCTTCATTGCCGGTTGAGTCATTGGATCTAAACTTGCCACATTCTGATTCCCCATCACTTCGCTGGTAGAATACAGCTGTGGAAGAAGGAGACGGTGCAGCTCACGTGGATGTTGATTTGGGTGCCTTTGATGAAGATGTATGCGAAGAAGTTCCTCATGAGGGTAGGGACTCTGATTCTGATGTGGACACCAATAATGTCCCAAATGTTGTCCCGATTGTTTAGTTATTTAAACTTGTGATTATTGTATTTTACATGTTATATTCATGTGTTAGTTGAATGTGATAGAGTGTTAGTATAGGTAGGTCAATCTAATACTCCATTCTGGAATGCTAGTCCGCACTATACTTATATTAACTGGGAACACCCAGATCAAGAACAAATTGTTATTAGGGGAAATTTGGCAAATGGGGGATGAATTATATGTTAAACAAGAATTTGAAAGTAAGGAAGCGATATAGTAGGCACTCAAATATTATTGTATGAAGAATTATCATACTACTTTTGTATAGGAAAGCAAAAAAAATAAACTGCGTATGAAATGTATTAATCATGCTGAAAGATGTCCTTGGAGGGTGCGAGTGATGTGACCGAGATGGTGAGATCGATGGATTATTATTAGATGAGGAGGCAAACACACTTAGGGGTGTTCATCAACCGATCCAAACCGATTCGAACCGCGGTAACCGAACCGAAAAACCGATAACCGAAAAAAAATCGCAAATTTTAATTGGATTGGATCAGTTTTTGGATGGGTTGATGAAAACCGATTCAATCCAAACCGATCCAATATATTAATTCCCCTCTACCTACTTGGGTTTTTCCCTAATCATAGCCCAAAAATTTCTAAACCCAAGACCCATTAATCCATCAACTAAACCCAAGAAAAAATCTAATCACATCTCATCAATAAAATTTTATCTTTGTAAACCTTCATATCTCATTACCCAAAAAAAAAATTATATTATAGAGTTTACTAATGCTTTTGTATTTCAAAAAAAATAAAATTACAAAGCCAATATATACAAAGATGTAATTTGCACAATAATCAAGAAATAAATTTTGGGATTTTCAAAATACCGAAAACCGATCCAATCCAAACCGAAAAAAATTGGATTGGATCAGATCAAATTTGAAAAAAAAATCCAAACCGAATGGATAATTATATGATCAAACCGAAAGGATTGGATCAGATGATTTTTGCTTCCAAAACCGATCCAATCCAGACCGCGAACACCCCTAAACACACTTGTGTGAACCCTTATCTTTTGTAGGACCACAGACAGCTCAATTTTGACTTCATTTGTTCATGTATTCTAAGTATGACCACTAAAAATATTGGTGTTTGTCTAAGAAAAATAATGATGGTATAATGTAATTGCATTTAACGGTTGTATTCTCCATTTTTTTATTAGGTATGGTTCAGGTGGATCCGTCAATTACATTATACTTATTTAGGAGATAATACTTCATGGTTATAAAGTGTCCTATCGAAAAGCCTGGAAGGCCAAACAAAAAGCCATAGTTAAGTTGTTTGGTGATTGGGAAGAGTCATATGCTTATCTGGAAAGATAATTTGAAACTATGACCAAGAAATCAGTCCACTTTTGAAGATATCGAAATGCAAATCAACGTTCCTGACTTTAACTCCCTTGTACACGTTTTCCCCCCCCCCCCCCCCCACGAACACATGACCCTTTATACGTCATAGGTCACACAACCCCACACCTAGTGAGGCTTACAGGGTTGAAAATGATTATGGCATCACACTTTACGCAGTTGGAGAGAATCTCTAATCTCCTATATAAAGGAACTTCAACTCCCTCATTAGTCATCATCTCTGTATGCTCTCTATTGTTGTTATTCTGCCGAAATCTCTCCTCAATCTTAACCGTAGCCCTCAAACACCTTTCTCTTTGCACCCTCAGCTAGATTGAGCTAGCATAGTGACGTCTCAGAGCTATGGTCTATAGCATTGTCTCTTTTGTTCCTGTCAAATTAACATATTTCACCCTCTAGAGACGCTGCTCGTGGGAATCGAATCCACGACTACGTGGTTAATAATAAATATTTATTACATGAATGATACATATTCTTCTCCGATTTGTATCATTATTGGTTCATTTATTAAAAAATTATTATGAAATAATAATTTATTGAATAAAAAATTATACTTTGCGCGCTTATGAATATCTACGGGACGTGTAAAATTTCCGCTCTTTAATTTATGAAATGGATACCCATTCCCTGTCCCATTACATGTAATTTCCGCAAATTTCTACGAACGCGAGATTTTTTGCAATCCAATGTTTTGTAGTTTGTATTTTTAATAGCTTGGGTTCAGCCTAAATAATGTAAATAAGGGGTTTATCGATGGGGTTCTTTCACATGAGATCTAGTCTTATTTGTATCCCAGCAAATTCAAATATAAACATCGTCGGGTTCTCTAACCTGTTTAAAAAATATTTTTGGATTGACACCTACGGGAAGAAAGGGTAATTTTTGTTATATTTTAAGTAGATATTTTTTCATTTGAAAGTTTATAATAAACGAATAAAACGAGATATTATTATATAATCTTCTGATTATCTCATACTTATTTTTATAAACTAATAAATTTTTGTTATTTGTTTTCTTGAATTATTTTAAAAAACATTTTAAAAATATGCCCAGAATAAATAAGAGCTTTTACATAATCGGCTGGTCGTTGACTTAAATTATCAAGCATTAAATTAAGGAAAATATAATCATGGTGTTACATAAAAGAACTATCTTATATTATACACCCATAGAATCGTGTTACATAAAAAAGCTATCTTATATTATACACCTATAGAATTTTATGCCAACTTTTTTTCTTCTTTTTTCTTCTCTTTTTCAAATTATGAATCCCATATATTTGTCTCACTCACATAAAAATATTATTTCCAATAATATAAGATTAATAATTCCCTTAAATTAAATAGATTTTAACATAACATATCATAAGTAACTGCGGGCGACATATTAGAGTCCAGTTTTTTTACAGTTCCAGCAACGGCATCCTAAGAAACGAAAGTATAAGAATCATACGCAAATATACACGCAATTATATTTCTACGAAGGGTTTTGTATCTATAATTTAACATGACCACAACAATTTTCCTATACACATAACATTTTGTGGGATCCACAATTTTTGAAACCAAAAAAAAAAAAAAAAAAAAACTCTGGTACGCAAAACGAATCTCTATAACATAACACAATCATTTTTCCTACAACATAACTCTTATTAAACCCTTACATGAATCATTGAATTCAACTTACCAAAGAAAACCAAGAAGGGCATTTGACCTCCATGTGACCATGTGTATTACCTATTTTATTTACCTTAACAGCGCACGGTGATGGGGATTGCTTTTTGTGTTAACAAAAATGGTTTCGGTGTCTTACCTTTCGAGGGTGTAGTGTGGGCGTTGAATATATTGTAAAGAAAAATTATATTTACAATTTTTTTTTTATAAACTCTTATAAATTATACTATGTTTAATTGGTAATACATTCTTGAGTAGAATATTATCGATCTTTTGTAAGTTTATAATTTTTTTTTTCAATATAACCCTATTCATATTGAACGTAAATGAGAAAGATGAAATCAAAAGGACATATTTAAATGACCGTTGTCCCCTTTTATTTTCTCCCCCGCATGTTAAATTAAAGATGATGGGTGAAGGACCGTACCGTAAATAAAAGTGCTTGAAGGGATGGTTGAAAGCACGTGAAAACCTGCATTCACCCATCACAACTCACTGCTCAACAATCTAGATAAGTTGCTATGTTTGTACGGTTTAACTCTAATTCTTTATCCCTCTACACTGGATTTAATAAACCAATTAGGGATAGTTTATTTTGTTTTGGCTTAGATTTGTTTATGATAAAAAAGTTGATCCGGCTAAAATATAAGTCGAACGAGGGTCTAAAAACACATAAGGAAGCTCAGGCTCACTGAAGATCAGAGCAAAGCGCAAAGAACAAGCACAGACGCGATGCTCTCATCGCGTCACACAAGACGCGATACCCACATCGCATATGAAACCTTCTATAGGAAGTAAATTTAAGGCCCAAGGCAACTCCACCGTGCCTTAACTTCAGTAAACAACGGACAGTTTCAGCTTGCCACAACTCTACTACTAGACACTATGGAAGATAAGGCTACTCAGGTCCCCTGACTGTCCTGCAGCCCAAGGCTGGCCACTCAGAAGCCAAACCGCCTTAACTAAGGCGGCATCTTAACTACTATATAAGCAAACGATATACCACCAAGGTACGATCATCCTTTACTTTAACAACATAAAACACATGTCTCTGATACTGACTTAAGCATCGGAGTATCTTCGCAGGTACCCCTCATTTGGTGCAACGCGCCAACGTGAAGGACAAAGCTCAAGCTCGTTCCAACAGCAATACTAGGCCCAGGCTAATAACAACGTAAGGTGTCTCAACCGTGTGTGATTGAGCTCAATACATATAGGCTAGTCCATACTGTATTTGGTCTGATCAGAAGTTAAGGGCACGTTTTATTGTGTTTTTATTTTTTTTTATTAAAATTATTTTGTAGAATAATTATAAAGACAAGTATTTTTTGTTTTAAAAATTAAAAGTCCAAACACAATGCAAAAACATGTTATCTAAATTTGATTCTAAAATAAAAAGTAGTTATAATTTTTAATTTTTTTTTGTACGAAATACACTTTATCAAATGAATTTTTTTATTCTAAAAATCAAAAAATTGTTTTTAGAAACCGTATTCAAATAGGCCTTAATTTTCCTATTTCATCTATTACATTAGGGTCATTAGCCGTAAACCTTTATTTATAATAGCACCGTAGCTGATCATCACTCGCAGTCCATTGCCAACATGATCAGAGAGTTAAAACAATGAAAGTTACTAGTCGTGTCGTGTGTGTACCGCGAATCTCAAAGCTTTGAACAAGAAAAATAGAAAAATGTGTCAAATGACTCAAGAGCAGGGGACAAAGCAAAATCTGTATATTTCAGACTGAAACTGGGAAGGAACACTGCTAACGGAGCATTCAACTACAAAAGCAAGGAAGCATGGTGTTGAGATATATAGTCTCACATTGGTTGTATGTGCAACTAATATGAAGTTTATAAGACCTTGGACACTCCCACCCTTTGAGTTAGCTTTTGGGGTGGTGTATCCCAAGGTTCTTTATGTGGTATCAGAGCTTTGCCGCCCCCCACTTTCTCTTGTGGCGTTTCTTAGCACAGATAGGCTGGGCTTGTTGCATTGTCCACTCTTCAAGCTCAATGAGCTCGTGTGAGGGGACGTGTTAAGATATATAGTCCCACATTGGTTGTATGTGCAACTAATGTGGAGTTTATAAGGCCTTAGACACTCCCACCCTTTGAGCTAGCTTTTAAAGTGGTATATCTCAAAATTCTTTACATACGGATACTACTGACTATTAAAACTTTTGCTTTATTTGTGTAAAAGGGTTGAGTTACTTGGGGGTACCTTAATTGCTGCCGTTGGTTTGGTATGAATTGATTCACTGTTTCTTTTCATCTTTATTGCAAAAAATGGACTTCCCCAGAAAGAATAGTTGGAAGCTAGTTAAAAGAAACATTGGAAATTGCGGAGATGCTTCTTCTAGTGAGAAGTGTACGTGTTCATTCAATTGACAAAAAGAAAAATATCATGTGAAAGTTGAAGACCCGGCAGTGTGGGATAACGGAATTTTATGCTTTCAATACATGTTAAGAACATACGAAGCTTGTTATCAAAAAAAAAAAAAAAAAAAACATACGAAGCTATGTTAAGTGAGACAAAAACAAAATTACTTGTGTCTTGATTTTTTCATGTTCTATGAAAATTATTTTCTTATATTGTGACTTAATCAGTGGTGGATTCTATACTTATTAAAAAAAAAAAATTACAGACAAATCAAAGGATCATAATATGAGTGTTAGGAAATTATATTTTCTAATGTGTTTGTGGGCTATATATTGTATAAATAATTACATTATGCTATTTTGATATATATTAGGTAAATTAAAGTGATCAAATAAAGATACTCAAATAGAATTCTAAGTAAGTGTGAGACAAATGGATGGATACTAGTGTTGGACCAATAAGGTATAATGAGAGTTTATTAGCCCAACAATAAAGAAAAACACTTGTTCTGTTCTAGAGACAGAGATGTCTAGCCCAATGGACTGATATGTTGATCTTGGATCTAGTGCCCTCTCTAAGGTATTTATGAAAGAGATACCCTTGAGTCAAGCAGATCACTGTGCACAGAATACTACTAACGGCGATAGCCAATAAGGGGTGTGTGTGCGCGTACAGTGACAACATAACAGTAAAAGAGAGAGCGTAACATACCTTTAGAGTTTACCTTGTATTTATAGAGGTTACATGTGGGTAGTGTGGATGAGCCTTTGGTGCCTCTGACAGGGACCCAGGCCTGTTTGCTATGCTGTCGTACTATGATTAGTATCCTTGATGGATATTTATCCATGATTATATTAGATTTACATCTTAGATAACCCCTTATTGGGCCTGTCATTCTACGGATCCTTTAGACGGGTCCATAACAACACTCTAAAGAGTTATGATCCCCAATATAGAAAATAACAATCCTAGTTTCTCTTCTCCATTAAGAGAGAGACAACACACTAAAGAATACGGATTAGAGCTATTTGACTAAGGAAGATTGCATTCCCCATAAAGAGAAGATCGTATTAAAAAATAAGGATTAAAGCTATTCGACGAAAAAAGATTGCATACTCCAAAGGTGAAGATCGAAGTTATTCCGCTGCTATGGAGACAGTTATACCTCCATCTTTCTGTTAATATTCTTTTACGATTTAATATGATGGATCTTGGTTTATTGGTGATGGTTATTATCATAAGGTTGAGTGAAATTTGAGAAAATATTCTCATGCAAAGTAAGAAGTGTTTTCCCTCTGTATAAATTATAATGTATCTAAATAACATGAGATATTGTTATTAAAAAAATCCAAATAAAAGAGAAAGAGGAACAAGTTGTTCTTTGAAAGGGCAAGAAGGGGAGTAACACTAAAAAGGAGTTAGCTCCCTTCACGTCTAAAGCACAGGCCCCCAAAAACAGCCTTAGGCTCTTGTCATTTGTCCCCACAATCCCACATGACTCTGTTTCTCTCTGTACCTCTTTCTATTCCGTGATAAATAGCCAACTCGTTCCCTTTAATCTTTCACAGCAAACTCTCTAAAATTTTCTCTTCTCAGGCCTCTTCCTTTTCTCCATATTGTCACACCAAATCCACAAATGGCTTTAAGAAAATCAAGTAGACTTCCTCAAACAGCACTTATTAAGCAAATCCTGAAAAGATGCTCAAGTTTGGGGAAGAAACAAGGCTACGATGATCAAGGCCTTCGTTTGGACGTCCCAAAGGGTCACTTTGTTGTATATGTTGGAGAAAACAGAAGCAGACACATTGTTCCAATTTCTTTTCTAACTCGCCCAGAGTTTCAAACCCTTCTCCATCAAGCAGAAGAAGAGTTTGGCTTTGATCATGAAAGGGGTCTCACAATTCCATGTAAAGAAGATACTTTTGAGTCTCTTACATCCATGCTCAGATGAAAAGCCTAGCTACCATGGCACCCTGTATCTGTATCCACCATTTTCGTCTCTTTTTTTTTTTTTTTTGGATGGGTGGAGAAATTAAACTGCCAAAGATGAAGCTGCTTCACTGCTTCTCTCTGTCTTGATTTTCTCCATTTCTTTCTTTTATAAATATTAATTGTATGAGGTTCCTATTTTAGAGAGATTCTAACCTCAAGATATTAGCCCATGAAACAACCTTGTATTGTGGGTTTAGATTGTGTAATTAAAACTACTAGAAAGCAGCATTTTTCCCGGTCGTGCAAATGTACCCTGCTGGAGAACTGATTTTAAAAGAATATTGAAAGGAATAAATTTTTGGTGCTACTCAGAACATTTCACCAATAGAAATATTATATGTCAACTGTTTTTTTTTTTCTTTTCTATAATATGTAATGCTTCCGTCAGTGAAATACACTGAATCTTGGTGTAACATAAGCACCAAAAATTTATTCTATTGAAAGGTTTCCAATTCCATTCCTCCTTTCTCTCTTTTGGATTAAACTAATTGATAGCAGATATATTATTATGGAGTAGAAAAATTTATATAACTATTTATTACAAAATAACAATTTATTAAATGATTTAATGTACAAAATTTTTATACACAAGATCTAAAGTACAATTTGTCGCACAGTCCAGCCCGTGTAAGTGGACTGATCCAAAAACGGAAGTGGATTCTCTCATATAGAAAAATGGTCATGTGACCAGTTATTTGATCACAATCACTCATTTAAAAATAATAAACTTTTCTCTTTCTTATCTCATCATAAACGAGTGGTTGTGATCAAATAACATGATAACATGATCACTTTTTCACATGCGAGAATCCACTCCATCCGTAGACTACTTCGAACAGAATGTTTGGTCAGGAGCAAGGAAACTTAAATTTATTCAAAATTCAACTATTATATTCTATGGTTTATTCCCCATTCTAAATAAATATTTGATATAATTAGCAGCTACTTCGTTAAATTAAAGTTGGTTCGCTTTGTTGTTAAATCATTATTAACTTACCAAACACATGCATGCATTAAATTTGAGCCTTAAATAAAGCACGACGATTGAGGTTTCGGCTTTTGATCTGAAATTGGAGGGTGCCCAAATTAAGCACTGAAACCATATGGTAAATTAGCAAATTTAATAGGCAGTTGGTTCACTTTATGTTGAGGACCACCCATCACTACTATACCCGCCGTGTTAGCATAATGTAATGTGTCCCCCTTACCATCAAAAGGAAATCACTTTCTATCCTATATATGTGTAGGTGGTCTAGAGCGCATGTTTAGTACGTCCTCCCCGGCAAGGGCGGACCTACATGGGGCTAGGGTAGGCCCGCCTTCCTCTAAAATATGAAAATATGTTTTATTATATAATATGCAATATGGTTTAAAAAAAATAAATTTTGAAATTGTTTTTAAAAAGTGAAAGACAAGCTAGCTATGCTATTAATAAGAAAAATGTTTCACTCGTTCATTGCATCCAATTAGAGATAATTATTATTTACCAGATTCAACCTGCCAGTATATATGCTAAGTTTTGTTCTTGGTCTATTACCCTCCTCAATTAATATGCAAAGTTGGCTTTTTTGTTATATACAAAGAAGAGTTCAGTTAGTAATGCATATTCACTGTACCTGTCAAATTTGTCTATAATTTGATTTTATATTAATTGATTATATAATTTTCTTTTTATAATCATTAAAAATTTGTACAGATTCTCATTTTAATCTCAAGAAAAGATTATTTAAGTTTTGACTTTGTTGGCAAAGAAAAAAGGTCAATAATAGTTATTAATTAGTAATTGTGACCAAATGCTAAAAATAAATAACACATTAATTAATTTACTGTGTCTTCTGCTAAATAACAACTAAGGAAAAAAATAAGATTCTAAATAAATCAAAGAAAGTGCAATTATAGCACCAGAAGGCATGAAAGTAAACAATAAAAAATTGATTTTAGAAACAAAATATAAGGACTTATGGCTAGTTCTTCATTGAAATAGAGGGTGCATTAGACTACTGTCACTGAAAACAAAAAATTGACATTCTAACCAAAAAATTGGCAAATTTTTTTATAATTTTATTAGATTCTTCTTAATATGTATTTTTGTATTTCTAGCGTGATCATCCAACCAAAACTGGCATTACCTTTTCATAATAGTAATATAAATTTTCGCCCCCCAACATATAATTTTCTGGGTCCGTCACTGCTCCCTGATAAATACTTTAGAAAAATTTATATTAATCATAAAAGAATGCGCAGCATAAATTTAATTAGGGAAAATATGTTTTTTCTATCTTTAATAAATGATGCACCGGGGTTTTCAGTGTCATGATAGTGAAAATATTTTGATTTCCGGTGTGTACTCAATCCATCCATCCTCGAACAAATCGATCGTTTGATGAGAGGTTTTTACTAATAATTTTTAGGGAAATATGTTTTTTTTATGTTGTATGATTATGCAACATAAAAAAAATAGATAGGACTCGTAAAGAAGAAGAGAGAGAAAGGAAAAAAATATGTCTCGTCCATTTTTATATGTGTTGCATACAACATGAGAAACATATTCTCCTAATTTTTATACCACAATCATTATATTTATATGATTCAGTAAACTTTTTATTTTTTGGATTGATTTATTTCTGTAGGATTTATTGCATCAAATGGTGATAAATTGATAATCCTCTACCTGGTAAACAAAAAGTACTTCTTCACAAGCATTTCTGTGATTTCATATGTGTTGAGTATTGATTTCTTAGGCTCTAATCAAGTGGGAGTGTGGACCTTGATTCTCATACACGTATAATCCATTGGTTGCTATTGCTGATAAAGCAGATTGTGCTTTGTACCTAGTAATTGGCAACTAACCAAAGCTCTGTACTTGAGAAAGAAATGTGAGAAGAGAAGAAGGAGCTAGTCAGGATTTGCACATATAGCAAAATACTGTTTGGAATTGAATTTTTCAAAACATAGATAAAAAGGATAAGGATTAGGGACCAACATATGTCACCTCACCTGGTAGACATATAAAGAGGCGAGTTCACATGATCCCGTATTATCATCGCTACTTTTATAGCTGACCCCAAATCCTATTATGTCTAGCTAGGCTTGAACTTTAGATTAGTTAAATAATAAATAACTTAAAAGCTGCAATATATAGATAGGTCGTTCTTCCTCGTTCTGCAATTTAAAAAAAAAAATCATGGTTAAAGTAGGTTATTTACAATAAATTGGAAGTTGAACAACAAATTAACATTAATTTTTGTTTTATATCTTAATTTTGTTGCTAAGTCGGAAATATTGAAGAATAGATAGTATCTCCTAAGTCCTTTCCCATATATATTGAATTTTAGAGCCCGTGATATTATTATATATATTCACATTATATGTAAAGGGAATTATAGACACAAGCGAAGAATGAGCAATTTAAAGTGTTTTGGACCTTGAAGGGAACTGGGAATAAGAAAAGAACATCTTTGAGTGATGATATCCAACAGCTACAAATCCCTCCTCTTGGAATAGCTCTTGTTTTTCTTGTTGAATGTATGCATATTCCCATGCCCTGTTTAATTCCCGTTTAGGCTTTGTTTGGACCTAGGCCCCTTTGTTTTTTTTTTTTAAATCGTTTGTTACGTTGTCACATTATGCTTATCCAAACTATTAATTATGTATAAGTGAGTGATGTAGTCTTTATCATTTATCAATATAATTAAGATCAATTGTAACAAGCGTCTTATACTTGCAATAATGATTAACAAGTTGAAGTCGGATTGGATGAAATTTTTTTTAAAAAAATATTTTTCAGTATAATGAGTGTTTTGTTTGATGTTAGTTTTTTTTTATTTAAAAAAAATATAATTCATGTAAAAGTTAATTTTTTTTAAAAGTTAAAATTTCTTACTTCTAAAAATAATAGAAACCAAAACCCTAATATCTTTGGCAAAATTCAAATTTTCTCCGGCCACAATCAACTCTATCGTTGTCATTTTCCGCCACCGCTACCAAATTTTTCTTCCATAATTTATCTTTACATATTCTTTTTCATAATTTTTTACATACAATTTTTTTTAATTTTAACATTTAAATATTTTTTTGTCAAAGGACATCTAAATGCAAAATTAATTTTAGGTTTTTAAAAAAGGAGAAAGATCCGTTTACAAACTTTTTTTAAATTTTTTTACAAATTACACTATGTTCTCCCGGGAGAACATAGTGTAACCAGTGTTCTCCCGGGAGAACATAGTGTAATTTGTAAGAGTTTGTAAATAAAAAAATTTGTAAATATAACCTGGCCCTTTAAAAAATGCTTCTAAACGTTT
The DNA here is from genome assembly GCF_033153095.1 of Gastrolobium bilobum. Lineage (NCBI taxonomy): Eukaryota > Viridiplantae > Streptophyta > Magnoliopsida > Fabales > Fabaceae > Gastrolobium > Gastrolobium bilobum. Next base: position 277,171 of record NW_026898387.1, read on the forward strand.
TATTTTGTAAAAACTCATCTAAATTGACCCTTAGTCTTATAATAATGTCTATCGAAATAACATGATTAAAGATTAAAAATTGGGAAGGATTCGTTTACAAATTTTTTTTTTATAAATTTATGCAAATTACACTATGTTCTCCCAGGAGAAGATAGTGTGATTAGTGTTCTCTCAGGAGAAGATAATGTAATTTGTAAGAGTTTGTAAACAAAAAAGTTTAAAAATATAACATGTCCTTAAAAATCAGCCTCTAATTCTGAAATAAAGTAGTGATATTCTTTAAAATAAATTTGTATTTCATTCCCCGTTTTAGATTTTATTTTGTTCTTTGATTTTTTTCGTAAGGAAGGATGCACTCTACAAAAAATATGGATAAATTAAATAATAAATTTTTATTAAATAATAGTAGCTTAGTTAGCGTCAGAAAACTGAATATATGTTCGATCCTCCTACTACCCTTTTTGAAAAAGGGTTTAAGAGTTCGAGAGAGGAGGTAAAATGATAGTTTTTAGGGAGTTATAAACTGCATATGAATAAATTTGTTACACAATTGATATCAAGTTGGAACCTATAATATTCACTTTTAGTGATTATAAATTTAAATATGCAAATCTCAACAAAAAAAACATTTTATACATCAAGCTATTGAATTATATATTTTAAGGACCTATTTGTCTTTATTTTTTAAAAGAAAATATTTTTTTCAATTAAAACGTATGTATAAATTTTTTTGAAAAAATTAAATATTTTTAAAAAAACAAATAAAGTAATTTTCTCATAAGTTAAAAAAGTAAATTTTAAAAGATAGTTTTAGAAAATTATATCATAATGTCTTTTTTTTTTAAAGTTATCCAAACACACCAAAGCATTCATCAATATGATTTTGTATAAATTTGGAAGGGAATTTACTGATACAAAAATTATGAGTTTTATATCTTCATTTATATATAATTTTATAATTTAAATATGGAACTTGTGTTTGTTAATTTTGATTTTTGGACAAGGAGTCCCACATGTCGGGCAGGTGGGTTATATTGTAGGGTACTCCCTGGTCGGTTTAGAATTTAAAGTTTAAACCATATCTTGCTCAAGTTTTGGGTGGGTATTTGTAGATTGGATTAAATCGATTTTGTGGAGAAGAGTCGTCCGATCTAGTTTTATTGGATTCGTTTTTTACCATTCAATTACAATGATTAAGGTGCGTAAAAGTTGTTATTCTTACTATGTAAATTAATCATTTCGTTAAAAATGAAAAATATATAAATATAAGTGGTGCGGTGAATTCATAAATAAAATAATATATATGTTGTAAGTTTGGTTCAATTTAGATTCGATCAATTTGTTTTTAATAGATAGGCCCCTAACAACAAAGAAAAATTAAGAAAACTGCAGAGGTTGAGAGGAACGGCCAGCAACTTGACCAGCCTCCCTTCTAACTAGGGAAACAATCCCATTAGGATTGGTATTTTTTAAATCGAAACAAAATTCTTCTAGTCCAATAAAAAATTTAAATGTTCATATTTTCAATTTATTTAATTTTTGATATTTTTCTTAAGTTTTTTATTTTCATCAGATTCGATTGGTTTATGAATACTCCTGATCTAAATCATGTGAAAATAAAATATAGAAACTACGCACCTTGGAGTCCCTTTTATTCAATGGGCGCGTAAAATTAGTAATCTGTTGAGCTATATACCTCACTACAATAGCTGATTGAAAAAATTCAAAGAATGAAAATAAGAGTTCTCTACGCGTCAGAATTAATTCGGTTTATCCTCGTAATTTCTTAACTTAACTATATTTTATTCTCAATTAATAAAATTAAGCACATTTTCAAGGAGGCTAGTGCCTGTGCAAACTGGTGCTTGAATTGCTAGTATGGGGCTTCAGCTTCAGGGGTCCTGGTCCTTCCGTATAAGTTAAGTGAAGTTATATATATATATTTCTTTTAAAAAAAAAAAGAAAAAAAAAATTCATTAAGGAAGGATATTTTTTGCCTAAATAATTAATTTCATAAATAATGATCTGAAATTAATTAAAAAAATTAATGTTTTCATTTTGTTTTGTACAGAATGTTTTCATTTTTTTTTCGGTAGACAATGTTTTCATTTTTAAATACAATACAACAAGTATTATTTGAAGAATGCCCAAAAAAGTCTTAAAAGACACAAGAAACACTGTAAGAAAAAAGAAGATATTAAATTATATAAAATATGCTTGATTTTGTGAACTCCTAAAAATTACAAAAATAAAATACAAGTATAATACTGTAACTATTGAAATCCCTTAAACGTTCCAATATGTGATCAACGTTTGAGTCTACCATATTGAATTACTCACGGATCCTCGATTTCTAGTATATGACTATGATAAATTACGGGTGTTCATGACCCGTTTTATTCTATTCTAATAATTTGGTCAAAACCTTAAAGCTTGGGAGTTTGGATGGGAGGAGAAGGAAGGGGATTCAAGGAGGAGGGAGAGAAAGGAAGGGGAGGAAATTGAAGGATATTCCCTTCCCTTGTTTGGGAGTTAAAAAAATGATAAAGAAAGATTAAAGAGATATTTTTACCATTTTACCTTTTTTTAAAATTAATATAATTATTATATTTTACAAATTAAATTAAATTTAAAATTTCTAACAAAATTATTTATGTACTTTTCACAACACCAAAAAAATCATATTTTCGATGAAATTTTTACGTTGCAAATGATGAAAATTTTATCACAAAATTATTTTTTTCATCAGAATATTTTTCGTCGAAAAGCGATGGAATTTTTCAACTAAGGAAAATTTTTACAAAAATAAATTTTCTATCGAAATTTTCGACGAAATTTATTTTCTATCAAATGTTTTAAATGAAAAAAGAATTCTATCAAAAATTTTGACGGAACGTTTTCCGTTCAAAATTTCGATGGAAATGTGTTCTGACGAAAATTTCGACAGAAATTGTTTTTTTAGAAATTTTAAGGGAAATGTTTCATTCGATACTTTCGACGAAATTTAGATTCTGTAAAGAATTTTGACAAAATATTTTTTCTGTCACAATTTTTTGTCAAAATATTTTTCCTCAAAAAATTTTACGAAAATATTTTTTGTCGAAATTTTTTGACAGAAACACGTTCGGTTGAAAAATTTGATGGAAATGTTTTTTATCAAAAAACTTGACGGAAATATTTTTCGTCGAAATTTTTTTAAGGAAATGTGTTTCGTTAAAAATTTCGACATTTTTTTGCCAAAAAGTTTAACGAAAATATTTTCGTCGAAAACTTTAGGCGGAATTTAAATTCTATTAAAAAATTTGATGAAATTTTTTTTGTCAACAATTTGCGATAGAAATGTGTTTCGTTGAAATTTTTCGTCAAAAATTTTGATGAATATGTTTTTTTGTGAAATGTTTTGGCAAAATTTAGATTTCGTAAAAGAATTTTGCCAGACAAAAAAAAATTCGTCAAAATTTTTTACAGAAATATTTTTTGTAAAAAATTTTGACGTAATTGTTTTACCTCAAAACTTTTCGATGGAAATGTGTTTCATCAAAATTTTGAACAGAAATATTTTTGTTAAAAGTTTCGACGCAATTTAGATTCTATCAATAATTTTGATTGATTTTTTTTTTCGTACAAAATTTATGTTAGTAATTGCGGCAAAATCTGGTTCCGTCTCTAATTTTGTCTTTAGTTTTGACGAAAATTTTTTGACGTATATGATTTTTGTAAAAAAATTCATCACTATTTTTGACGAAATATTTTTCGTCAATAAATTCTGTCGGTATTTGAGACTTTTCTAACAATATCGTGTTTAAAAATGATTCACAATTATGTAGTTTTAACATTTTAATGCTAAAGATAGATAAGTAATTTTTAATATTTTTTCCCTCAAATCCTCCGAATTGAGAAAACTTTAATTGTAAGAAGAAGGAGGGTTTTGGAGGGTTTAGAAAAAATCCTCAAACTCTTCCCCTCTTTTTTTTTAACTCACGAGTAAGAGAAGGGTTTACTAAAACTCTCACTTTTCTTCCTTTCCCCTCCTAAAACTCTCTCAAACAAAGCCTAAATCGCGAGCTGAACTATGCAACATCTTTTTTTGAATCAAACTAAATAATGCAATTAGAAAGCAAACTTCAATCGCCAATGGTTCAATTCTGTGAATTTTCCTAAATTTTACATTCTAGAATTGTGGGCTATTCTTCCACCTTGTGCAACTTGTCTTTCGAGTTTGTTAGACGGAGGGAAGTATACAAGAAGAAACAAAACAAAAACAAAAAAAAATAATTTAAAAATTGAAGCGCTTTCACAAAAACAAAGAAACTCATAAATATCTGATAGCAGCAGCCAATTTCAGAGTTCCTGAAAAGAAGTTTTATTAAGTAATTGCTGATTAATTGAACAGCAATGCTTGATTTCAAACGAAAATGTGCAGTATCACAGAAGAAGACATAATTTGCAAAAATAACATAAGGGGAAAAACAGAATGTTTTTCATTTTCTGGTTTTGAGTCTTTGGATATATATTTCACACTTATTTGAAGTTAAGAAAAATAGTCTAGATACCGGGACCCTCGTCTTGGGCCTAAAACACGAGGGCCCACTGTTAATGATAGTTCTGTGTCAGTGTTCCCCAAATACACGTACAAGATTCTCTATGAAAATCTGTATTTTTTTTTTTCTCATTGTTTATAATTTGAAAAATAATCCATACACATAATAATACCTACAATCTATTCAGAAAATGAAGTGAAAATAATTGCCCGTGTGTTTAAGCTTTTTGAAGGAATTTTTTTTTTAATTTAAAAACATTTTAATTAATACTTTTTTTAAAAATAAAATAAAGTAAAGACATGAAAAAACAATTTTAATGCTTTTCTTAAAAGTCAAAAAATATTTTCTTAGACTTCAAGCAGTGGCAGAGCTAGTAATTGGGTTGTGCCCAAACTTGAAAAATTTAGGCTTTTTTGAAAGTTTGGAGAAGGAGGAGAAAGAAGGAGAAGAAAATGAAAGATATTCCCTTCACTTGTTTGAGAATTAAAAAATGATAAGAAAAATTGATTTATTCTATGCCTATTAACTAAGTTGAAAATGGAATAGAACTATAAAAAAATAGTTCGATTCCTAGGCGAGTAATTTGGAGCTAACAAAAACTTTCATGCTCTACAACATAAATGGAATTGGTCTTATTTAAATGAGTGACACCCCTAGCAAATAAAAACAAAAACTTCTACTAATTTTTAACAGAAAAACATATATATATTTTTGTAACAAAAAACATATATATTTTTAAAGCTTATCAATCATAACACAATTTTTATTACATGTTCAATATGAGAAATGATCCGTTTACAAATTTTTTGTAAATTTCACTATGTACTTCTGGAAGTACATAGTATATAACCTAATGTACTTCCGGAAATACATAGTATAATTTATAAATAAAAAATTTATAAATATAATCCTACCCGTCCAATATATATTATTTGAAAATTGTAACTTATAGTTATGCAATGACGGAGCAAGAGAAGGTTACGGGGTGACCGTCCCCTGCACATTTTAAATCCGTCTATTAATATTATCCATATAGTGCTTGAGTAGTATGCTTGACACCACCCATCATCATGTTATTACAAGTGTTGTTTTACAAAATTTCCCCAAGTTTTATTAAAATGTAATATTTTTTAGAGGATAAATTATTCTACCTATTATTTTTCTGCTTATATTTGTCTACTCTCCAATACTGATAGCTCAGAATCTAAAGAGAAGAGAGAAAAATAAATATTAATTAAGATTCTGATCTAATGATCTTTTAGAGTGATAAGCAGAAAAAAAAGTAGGTAGAATAATTTATCTCATTTTTTCAGTTAGTTTAAAAAATATAAAATAAAAATATAAAAGTAAACTTAGGTACAAAGTAGATTTAAATATAATAAAACCAATTTTGTTTTCTAGTCAATCTCAAATATATTTATTATTTATTAAATAATCAAGGTAGGAAGAATTGAATTAAAAATTAATTATAAAATTTAATTTTTTAGTTAATCTCAAATATATTTATTATTTATTAGATATCAATGTATAATAAATAAAGTATATTTTATAGTCAATTCAATTATTTTTATATTTTTGATATGTTATATTATATTCTAATTTATGTAGTTGTTTCCAAAAAAAAAAAAATTATGTAGTGAAATTAATAAATTGTAAGTGTATTTATTTAATTATATATTTTTATTTCAATTGTACATTTTAAAATATATATATAATATAGCCTAAGAAAAAAAATCCTGGCATCGCCTTTAGGTAAGGGCAAACTTTAGTGCACTGGGCAATGTCTTTGTAAGAGTAGAGGTAAAAGTGGCATACTGTGTTATTTTAATTTTAGTTGGAAGCTATGGCGTTTTAGCATAAGTACATACATAACATCACTCGAAGAAGCACTTATATCTTCTACTATATTATCAGATTTCAATTAAACACTAATTCGTCGTTCGAGAAGTCATGTTTTTCAAGAAGCCGAAGCTGCGCTGTTACCTAAACCAATTCGAAAAGCAAAAAAAGAAAACGGTAACCCTTTAGTAGTTGTATTTGCTGAAATCTTTGTCATTGATTACAAATGGCAACCACTCGAAAAATCTGTATGCATTTTTGCTCGTAAAGAATTAAGGTATGGATAAATTTGTGAGATTCAACACATTATTTAATGAGTTTATCATCTATCATTTAACACGACCACAAAAAGTTTCCTACACACAACATTTTGTGAAGCCCGCAGCAAAAAAAAAAAAAAAAACTTCGGCACGCAAAACGAATCTCGATAACATAACACAATCACTTTTCCTATAACATAACTCTTATAAAACCCTTATTCAATATATCCTGTAAAAGTTCAGAGACTGTGTCAACGTTTGTCGTTGGCTAATTAAATTACAGAACCTAAAAAACCAATGAAAAGGAAAAGAAGAAAACAACATATGGTTACATGTACAACCGTTACATACAAGAATCACCTGATATTCATGGAATCCCCTCCTTAACTACACAAACCTCCCCTAAAAAAATTCAATTCTGTCAAACATGAAGGGGTCTGGACCTTGGTGCTTTCCAAATGTCACCAACGTGAGGCTTCCATTATGAATTGTCATAGAGCCTGCGAGCTGCAAGCTCAATGAGCAGGTTTTCCTTTTGATGAAAAGAATCTACTAAATCCACGTGCATGTTTCTCTGGTGTAGTGGCGGAAGAAGCTGAAGAAGAGGCTGACTTGGTAGGCCTGTGTTTTGGTTTTGGATGCTGTACTGGAGATCTGGCTGGAAGGTTTGACTCGTTATCTGATGGGCTAAATAAACTGTTGGAAAAATGCACGGGGGACTCCGAACCCGGTTTTTGCACAAAAGCAGAAGGAGCACTGTCCATCTCCAATTCACCTAATTCTTGAAAATTTGGGCTACTAGTAGTAGGTTCATCCTCTATGAAGCCTTCAACTTTTGGATTTATATTACTGTGAGGATATACTATTGGCTCAGTTTGAGGACGTAGAGCATTTAACTGCTTGCCCAGAAGAAATATGGTTTCCTGACATTCAGCAAGCTTTTCAGCAGCAGCCGTCAAATCTTTATCCTGCATCAAAAAATGAATTCAATCTTAGAATTTCAACCTATCTAAAGAATTCCCAGATTGAGATAAACATTATGATATTTTTAAGTATCATGACATACTGATTTTTCCAACTTAATGTTGTATTTAGCAATATGACATGCTAAATCCAACATGGTAATTTATATTCACTATGGAATTACAGCTTTACCTGCGAGATCTTGAGGTCATTATCAGCTGCTGTGCCCTCAATCCTAGCAGACATTGTAACACAGAAATCAGATATAGAACTAGCAACAGAGATTTCCATAAAATTAAATATATGAAATCCTGCTTTTCATCAAACACTTTCCTATTTAGATCACTACAAACACAACGCTGAAAATCTGCAATCAATAGAATGCATAATTTCAGTACTTGTGATGATATTAGATGGTGTCTAACCTCTGTAATTGCTCTTCTAGCTCCTTGCTCCTGGCCAAATCAGCTTCATGAGCCCTCTTTTCATCTTGAAGCTCATTCTCCAGAGTTTCTGTCTTAATTAGCAGACGGTTCAGCTCAGTTTCAAACTCCTGGGCACGCGTTTCAAGTGACTTGTACGACTCTGCCATACACTTTAGCTGCGTCTCAGCCAAGCTGTTTGATCGTTGAGCAGAAGCCAATTGTGATTTAACTTCTGCTAGAAGTTGCTCAGTCTCTTGCAATTGAGACTTTGTCATTTCAAGATTTTCAGTACATCTTGACAGATCAATTACTGCTTTTTCCTTCTCTAGTTTCAATTCTTCAAATTTCTCCATTGAGAGTTTCTGTGATGTAGCATTCAGTTTATAGCCTGAGACCAAATTTCCATCATCAGGCACCTCCGGATCAGAACAGGGATTAAGAATATGTGAACAACCATTTTGATATCTTTCCCCAGATGAATTGTCTTGAACTAACTTATTTTCAGGCAAGGCAATCTTATCTATGCAATCAGGACTGTTAGTTTCAGCTTCTGTACCCTTGTAGCCAAGGACATTAAATCTGAATTCACTTGCTTTAGCAAAAACGTAAGACAGGTCAAGAACAAACTGTAGTAAACTTGCATTGTTGCATAACACTTTATTAAAGGTGACAGAGAACTCCTCAATCTTTTGCCTCATTTCATTTCCATCACCAGATATGTCATGAAATGCCATTGCTTCTTTGCCTAGGAACAACACAAAGTCACGAATCTGAGAAATTGCAGCTTCCAAATCTGAAGTTACATGCACATATTCTTTAGGTTGGGGGGATGAAATGGTTTCCTTCTTTTCAAGGTTTAAGCCTGCATCTTCAGGATTATCCTGCCTATCACATGCAGCATCAGAAGGCTGGTCATCCAGGGAAATGCAGCCCACAGAGTGCTGGATGACAGTGTCATGTGAATCTTCTAGGACGTGTTTGATATCCTCCACAATCTTCCCGATATCAGCATCCTTAGCCATGGACTCAAAAACCAGCAATATTCTTGATCTAAGCTCTGTTAATAAGAAGCCATCAACATCAGATTGGGGATCAGGTACAGACAACAAAGCACCCGAAGACACTTGATTTTGCAGTGTATTTGAATCGCCATTCTTTTCAGACAGACCATCTTTGTCAGCAGTGACTACTGATACATCATCGGTCACAATGTCAGTTCTCTTATTGTTTAAAGAAACTGAAACAGTGGCATCTACATTGGAATCATTTGATAAACCAGCCAACTTCTCCACCTCCAGAAAGTCATCCATTAGTTCCAACTTCTTAGTAGCTTCAGATTTGCTTGATTCCACAGTACTCTGTTCTTTACGAAATTGGGATAGTCCAGAGATTATTGCTGTAGACCAAGACTCGGCACAACTTCCTGCGTCATCATTTCCATCTTCAGACATAGAAATCAAGCTGGGTGCATTGCTTGTGTTTTGATTGTAAATGCTTTCATGGGTTATCTGGATGATGGATTTTGGAGATCCTTTCTGCTGATTACTTGTCAGAAGTTGTGCTTCCAAACTTCGAAATTTGCTGAGTGTTTTAGCACACGTACTCCTTGAGGCCTGCAATTCACTGTTACGTTTTGCCAAAGCTTCTTTGAGCATCTTCGTTTCTTCTTCCATTGCCAATAAACGCTCTGTAAGAAATTCATTCTCCTTCTGGAATTTCTGTACATTCTCCAGGGAGAACTCAGGTAGGGGGGACAAATGAGGTGTAGCAGGCATGACAGGAGACTTCCTTAATCGACTTTCTCCATAATCTCTGCCAAGATTTTCAACTTCTAGCTTCATCTGTGCAAGTGCAGCAGGACCAGGTAGTTTTTTCCGCACTAAACCACGTAATCTTTGGCACTCAGCCTCTAACTTAGCAATTTTTTTTACACCCTCTGAATGTTGCTTGTTAGCAGCTTCTGCAGATCTCATACTCATGTTTTTTTCTTCGTTGCGAATTTCAAGCTCTTTGGAAACAACATGAAGTTCATATTTAAGTGAACCAATTTCTCTTTCACATGATTCTATGTTGCCCTTAAGAAGCTCAATTTCAGCCTCAGCATGAGCTTTTTCTTCGTTTAATTTGATTAGCATGTTAGAGCGCTCCTGCAATGACCTTGACAGAGCCCCATTTTCAGCAGCAGATCTAAGGAGTTCCTGTTCAAAGTTAACTATCTTTGCCTCAAGCTCCCCCTTAATCTTGTCTAATTGCTTGGTTTTTGAGAGAGCAACTTCTTGTATTTTCTGTTCATGTTCTTCCTTAAGGTTTCGTATCTGTCGCATACACTCTTTAAGAGCACCATCTAAATGTGATGCACGGTCTTCAGCAGTTAGTTTTAAAAGAGTGACAGATTCTAGATGGTTCTTCAATGCCAAAGCTTCTGCTTCAGCCTTTTCCCAGCCTGCAGATTTCAATAGAAATTTAATTCCAAGGACAACAAGAAGCAACTTCTAGTAAGGCAGGCTTCAAGCTTTACCATGTTTAAGATGGTAAAATCATTAAGCATTTTACCTGACACAGCTTCTTCAGCTACTTTAGCATGTTGTTTTACCATGCTTTCCTTGGTATTGATCTCAGAGTTTGCTGCTGACAGCTTTTCATTCATTTCCTTGATTTCATCCTCAAGCGTCTGAGCTTTTTCCTCAAGTGTCTGAACTTTATCCTCATATGACTTCACTTGATCCTCCAAATCAGTCAGATGTGAATAGGATTCCATAGAGATTTGGACATAGTTCAGTTTCTTGTTGTTATCCTGTATGCATAAGTGAATCAACACAAGAAAGAGAAAACGAAGAAAAAACTATTAATTTAATCACATCATTAAATCCACAAAGCCAAAGACTTAAGAGTGTACTTGCTGTTTCCATTTTTAAGTTCTTGAGACACACGCACACACAAAGAAGAGGAGGAGAACCACAGTTTTTATTCAAGGAAACTATAACACATAAATAATGTCCAGAAAGTGTAAATATGCTTAATAGCGTGCCATGAATAATTTTAAATTAATAGAAGGCTACTGAATACAAGCACAGAAAAAATAGGAAACTTGGAGAACATTTGAACCCAAAAATAAAAATAAATAAATAATAACCGGATCATATGCAAAGTGGCAAAAACTATACATTTAAAAATAAAATAAAAAAGACCTTAATTGACAAATAGCAGCCAAGAAGAAGGGAAATTTTTCGTGGTACAAATTTTTTTTCTGAAAATGCCAATAAATATACCTGATTGGAAGCATCGGAGGAGTCCAATGTAGCAGCTGATTTCTCAAGCACAGCCTTGTCAGATGATTTTTTCTTCCAGGGCCAGCGTCGGTCCATCGGAAACTATAAACACCATGTAAAATTAAGTATATAAATTTAATAGCTAGATGAGGGTTTTACCAGTTGGCAATGCAAAATTCTCATAACTAGTACAGAACAGACTGTGATCCAAACTCCATAATCAATTCCATCGTTTCACAAAACACTATCTCGTCTTACCACCACGGGAATGATTCTATTTTATCCTCTTTTCATTGAACCAACGCCGTTCACAATAACTCGATTTGAATGACGACAAGACAGCCCGTAATAAGATTTTAACACGAATATTCAAGTAGGAATTTACACCTTAAAATTTTCAACATCTTAAATTCGTAAGTCAAAAAAAAAAAAAAAAAACGCAACATGCGGAAAATGAACATGCATTATTGTGCGTTGGCAATTGTTGGTGGCAAAAGCAGATTGAGTTGAACCCAGGCTTTTGTCCCGGTTTGAGTGAGATTACTATGTCGGTGTAATGCATTGAAGCAGGGAGGTACTGTTTCTGCAGTGAAAACACATCCACAAGGCAATGATATCAAGTTTTATTTATGCAACATTGATCTCCAAGATCTAACCACTGCGCTTTCCCTAACATCTCTAATGTGCAGGAACGCATGCTCTAACCGTTTACCAAAATTATGAAGAAAAAAATATATATAATATTCTTTTCTCTCAAGTGCACTCATTGCTCAAACTTGAGACAAAAGGAAGTTAATGGGGTATTTTAAAAATAAAATAAAAAAATAGATAAAAGAGAGCTTTCATTATGATTACTTATTATTCCTAACGGTCTTTATCGCTGAAATTAGATCCAAATTAATCAAAGACTCGTTTAAGTGAAAATCAAGTATGGCCTAGAGCAGCGTAGATTAGGAATTATACCAACTCTTCGGGAATTAACTGCTCTAATTGGAAGCACACGGAACAGAACCTCAACTCAAGTCACCGACAAAAAAAAAATAAGAAGAAGAAAAAATCATCCATGAAAACGGAACAAAAAAAAAAAAAAAAAAAGATTTGTAGCAAGAGGTTTCACTGAAACTGTTTCGGGTCCGAAGCCAGCGAGCCAAAAAAACAATGGGAATGGTTAAGGAAGTGGAAACAGCCAGAAAGCAAACCACAATATTCACCGATTAATGTGAAGAAAGAGAAAAAAAAAACTTACCGAGGAGGGGGAAAAATGCAAGCGAAGATAATGCGAGGCGAGAGAATTAGCTGCTGCAACAATGCTATATACAGATTGAGCAGTGAGCAATGATGAGCAATGAGGATCTCGATTAGAATCGGAGACGGAGATGGCGGTTGTGGTGGCAGAGAGATAGTGAGTGGTGTGGTGGTGGGTGGGTAAGGTCCTAATCGGAATTAGTAGGTGTCTCTTGAAACTTTAAAGGCAGAACGATGGAGGAGCTCCAAATACCTTTCCCTTTTAAATTTTTATTTATTTTCTGTAAATTAAATACTATTCCATTCTTCTTCTACAATCTTGATTAACCAACCTATACTGATATAAAATAAATAAATGTTTTTTTATTTATTTAAAGCAAATGGAAGATAAAAAAAGGTTATTGGTAGTTTGACGGAATTGACCTTTGGGTTGCATAGAATTGTTTGTGTCAGAAGCAAGCGACTAAGCGAGCATCTGAGCTGTATCCTATACGGGGAAGGAAAGCCATGCCATTGTTTTTTCTTTTACTTTCTAATTTCGGAAAATATTTTTTTCATGAGAAAATTTTACACTTATTTTCTCATGTTTTACTTATAATTAAAGGATCTTATTTTATTTTTTTTGTCTTCTCACTTTTTTTGTGAACATCAATATTAATAAAATTGGACCGGTTCAGCCAGATCAACCGAAGAAACGATGAACCGATCATATAATCGATCCGGATAAAGCAATAGACCGGCCATGCATCAGAACCGATGCGACTCGGCTGGTTTTCGTGAAAATCGGTAACCCGATCACTTAATCGATGACCCGACCCGATCTCAAAAAAATATTCAAAAAAATAATTATAATGAACGTATTTGAATATATATATTTTTATTGATTTATATTACGTACATGTAATACTAATATATCTCAATTATACATTATGCAGGAAATTTTGATTTGATTTATAGTTAAACATGTCGTTTACTGAACTTGAACTCTCGTATCACGATCATTGTATTTTTATTTGATTCTTTATTAGATAAGAATGTGTGATTTATTATTGTTAATATTAAAATAAAAATTTTATCATTTTTTTAGATATTTGTGTATATTTATAAATATACAATATATAATTGTATATAATTATTGGTCATGCGGATGAACAAGTAATCGAATAACTTAATATCTCGATCGGTCAATAATCGAGCCGATTTTAATAATATTAATGGACACTAGTTATATATTATACATTTATATGTGTAACAAAAAAATATTTTCGAGAAAAAATCTCCTTTCGTAAATGAATAAATAACATTGGTTCAGGAATAAGTATTTTTATTTAATTTGAGTTGCATTTGAGACAAAGTGTGATTACTACGACTTGGGACCACCGTCACTAGTATTCTACTCTCTACAGCTCACAAATTTGGTGTGTAGCTGCATGATATATGACTTGGCGGCTTTCCAACTGCATGAATTCATCGTGGTGTTATAAAATCACTGCCGTTGCGGTGCTCATTTTTGTAATATTTTTCTATAGTTTTTTTTTATTGATGGGAAATTTGATACAAATGCATACATATTTTATTTAGCTTCTTCATTTTAATTAGTCAATTTTTTATTAAAATCCCTAATGTTAAAGAAAATTAACCCCCATATTTTATAAAACAAGATTGTAAACTCTGTAAAGAACCTTGAGATACACCACTCAAAAGTTAGCTCAAAGGGTGGGAGTGCCCAAGACCTTATAAACTCCACATTACCATGTAAAGAACCTTGGGATACACCACCCCAAAAGCTAGTTCAAGGGGTGGGAGTGCCCAAGGCCTTATAAAGATTATATTAGTTGCCCATCAATCAATGTAGGACTATATATCTCAACAAACTCCTTTTTTTTTTTTGGTAAAAAGATTGTAGACTCCTTATTATAAGAAAATAGTGCACTTAATTTCCATTCCTTAGGCTATCAAAACAGGATTATTTATTTTAAAAAAAAAAGTTCACTTTAAAACCTTGGATGCACGTACCCATGTTATCTTGATAATTTGTGCAGGCAGCACAAGGGGTTACCCTTTTTTTTTTTGATAAATGAATATAACACTGTTTTTAACTATACACCACATATTACCAATTACTATTAGGCCAATCCCTTTAAAGCTTAAAACTTTCTTTTATATTCCACTCGTTTATTTTTACAATTATCAAAAAAATAAACATAAGTATAATGTAATAAAGTTTTAAATATAAAAAGTTAATATATAATATTTTTATGTTAAAAATTTATGAGTGGCGTTACATAGCCAAAAATATTTTATAAAATCCAACCCCAAATTTGTCAAGATATAAAAAATTCTTGTTAAATAAGTTATAATTATGATGACCACTTATTCATCTAGAGGTTAAAAATGATCTAATATATATATATATATGTGTGTGTTTTATTAATCTCCTTTTACATAAGATAGTTATCTTATGTTGTATAGAGAAAATGGGTGAGTCCCACCATTATAAAAAGAAAAAAGAAAAAAAAATGGAGTGCGAAAATCGAAGTGAGAGAAAATGAGATAAGTTACCTTATGTAAGAGGAGAATAGTATTTTCCTATATATATATATATATATATATATATATATATATTTATTTTTTCATGCTACACTCACAATACATGAGTGGGTCACATCTTGACTTTTTTATTTTCTCATATTTTTGTGGACCCGACTCATGTATGGTGTGTATAGCATAAGAAAATTTTCTCATATAAAATGAGAAAATTAATTCCCACATATATATATAGAGAGAGACTATTTTAAAAAAAATTATATTTATAACTAACCTAGACTTTTCACTGCACACGGTGTATGAAGACTGATTTGTTAGGTCGTGCAAGTGGAGCTTATGGCGGGAAGAGACAGTCAACCGCCAATCATGGGTCAAGTGAACAACGATATTAAATGGGTTTGAAACATTACAATCAAATCCAAAATCTTAAGGCATTAGGTGCATACCATTGGCTCTTTCATCAGGGCTTGCATGACTGCACTCATCAAGACCTTGACTTCCCACATCAAGACATACTCGGATCACCACAGGTCACAATCCACCATTAGCTTTGATACCACTCCGTGCACGGGGAGCTCATGGCGGGGAGAGACCACCAACTACGGGCCAAGTGAACAATGACATTAAGTGGGCTCGGAACACCATAATCAAATCCAAAATCTTAAGGCATTAGGTGCACGAGTCCTTCCACTCATCACACTTTAATACTCTAATAATCTCCCCCTCAAGTGTGAGACCCACCATTGATATGCTCCCCATCAACCGAGTACCCTAGATACTCAACCCGCCTCCTAGCCAAACACCTGGTTAGCTCGAGCCTAACTTGGCTCTGATACGGGCGAGTCCATGGAAAACTCGTGATGGGAGATCACTATCAATGAGCTAAGCTACTCAAACGTGAATCTCACACTATATCTCAACACAAAAAGATTATAATGATTTGTGCATGTAAAATCCCTTTTCCACGTATTCATTCATTTTTCGTGCTTTTTTTCGACGAGTGTCAAGGAGTGGCGGAGCCAGAAAAATTGGGAAGCTAGTGCCAAAAATCAGCCAACCATAAAAGAAGCTAGTGCCAAAATTAACAGCTATGAAGGAAGCAAATCATTTACAGCCACTGAAGATCAAAAAAAGCTTATGATTTTGGAAATTAGCTAGTGCCAAGATATTTGCTGGTTCCAATGTGGCTACGACATTGGTGCCAAGATATTAGAAGCCGATGATTTCTTGAATAAAAACTATTTTACAACTTAAAAAAAAAAAATACTATTCGACAAATACGGTAGGAATGATTTTCATATTTGATATCATTCAAAACAAGAACTAAGATTGCACGAGAAGCCAAATGAATGAATGAACGAATTTTGTTTTTATTTTATTTTTTTAGCACATAATGAATGAACGATTTACACGGCAATAAGCTGCTTTGAGCGTCTTGGGTTTTTTTTTTTTTTTTTTTCGAGGGGTGGGGGCGTAAAATGCTTTGAGTAATTTTGATACGCACGTTAGATTGTTCGCTACGACGTTTTCCACTCGTAGCCAGGCAACGCATTGAAAACTTTGCAGCTTTTCCAGGATTCTACTATTTATATGTTGGGAACTGAAAACATAAGTGTGTATATTGGGGGAAATTTATTTAATTTATAGGAAATTTAGGTTCTTTAATAATAATAATAAAAAAAAGATTTGCAGTAATAAGTTGGACTAAAACAAAATTTATAAGCTATATTTTCATCTCTATTTACAATAAATGTCATATTCTCATGAAAATAAAAGTAAATATTATACTCGTTAATTGTAGTTGTGAATATTAATGCACGTCGTTAAAATCCACGTCTTCTTTTTATTTTTTATTACTCTTATTTTCTAGTCATATGTGAAAACATTATTTTCCTAACAAGATGCGAAAGTGATCACACAGCTCAGTTCCGCGTAAGATGTGTTTTTGTTATCTGTCATTTGAAAATCTCGACCCACCACCTTAGCACCTTCACTGTTTTGTTACAGTTGACAGCGCATGCAAACTTTCCTCAACCTGCAAATTTAAAATTTTCCCACGCACTTTCCTTTCTTTTTTCCCCTTAAATAAATGGCACCACTGGGATTTAATAAACGTACATCATGATATATGATATAAGCTCAAATGCTCAATGGAACGTAGCTTATCAAAACTTGTAGTTTTATTTTATCTATACCAGCGCTTTATCTGATTTTCGATAGAATATAATAACTTAGTTTGATGCAAAGTTAACATTACCCATCACCCAAAGACGAAGCCAGAACCCGCTAACTGGGAGTTGGGACCCTTAAAAAAAAAAGAAATTGTTTTTGTGACAAATTGTCAACATCTACAATTTCTGAATGGCCCTTGTGGCTAGGTTTCTCGGCCCATAAAATCATTATCATAAGCAAAAGCAAAAAGAGCAGTGGGAGAGAGAAGGGACGAGGGAGGGGATCCAATGAATAAAGTTGAAACTTGAGGATGAGGTTAAGAAAATAAAGGTTGTCCCCAATCACCCACACGTATTGGTTTTCAGAGTGCGGGACCACGTTACCCCTTCATCTCGCGACTGTTAGAGACACGCGCCACCAAAAGCTACCAAGTTTCATCCTTAACTTAAGCCCTGATTAATTAGAAGAAATAGTAAAAGGTCGCAATTTTTTATTAGAATAAAATGATAAATGAATGTTTGTTGATTTTAAGATAGATAAATAATCTTTATTATCTTATTTCATCAAATAGTTATCTTTAATTTTTATTAAAACTCTTAACTGTTTTTTAGACTGTGTAATGGTGCTCGATTATTTATCCTCAGTCGAAACCCAAAGTAAATCGCTGCTCACGCTGCGTCGTCAGATACTCAGATTGACGAAAATAAATTACGTAAAATAAAATTGAGACTGTGTGAGACAGTAAAAGGCCCATCTTCTTGGCTTCTAATGACTGCAAAATAACGACATTCAAATTTTATACACAGCCTAAAGAAAAACAAAAACTGTCAGTATCACCTGCAACTCAAAATAACTCCCCTTTACCATTCTTCATTTATGTACATGACAGCAGCAAAATAAATCAGGACTTTCACTTTCTATAATTTTGCCTTCACTTTCTCTCTTCATATGTACGCATGGAAATGATCGATTTTTAAAACACTTATATCTTTTATTAACTTTTCATTTCATTTGTTCCCAATGATTTTCATACTTATTTTTCTTTTTATTGGACCAGCTGGGAAGTTCATCGCAAGGAGCTAACATCATTAATAGGCTAGTCACAAACAATATTAATTGGATTTAGACACTATATCTCATAGTCATTAAAATTGATCTAATGTTGAGGGGTTTGGATAGTTATATTAGGTTATGTGATCATATAAAGAATCTGTTGTATGTATTTCTATTAAACATTGAGCTTTTATTATCCTCTTCCTCTTAATGGGCTGATGTCTATTATTATATGTCTAAGGCCCCTTTGTTTCTTAGCCTGTTACTTGCTACATCAGATGCGGTTACCATTGTGTGTTAAGCAACTAATTAAAACGATGTCGTTTTATCAAGGTGAAGGTTTAATAACCTTTTGGTGACCAAGTTGGTGTGCGTGTGTGGCATTTCTTTCAGATACAATTTATTTTGCTATTTTCTTCTCTGATATCTTCTTGAAGGTTCCTTCGATTAGGGTTTGTGAGAGGGAGAGATTTTGGTAAAATCTGACTTCTAGAGTGAATATCTCTGTTAGCTGCTGTGGAGAACCTTGTTCATCTCAACAAGGTGATTCTTTTGATCGGTGAATATTCTCGGTTGGTGTTCAAACGGTGGAGTGACGAATCTGCAAGGAGGACCGGTGAAGCTTGTGGTGGTTAGCTTGGAGGTCCAGTGATAGGAACAACGTTTCCTATACGGTCTTGTGAAGATTGGTGATATCTGCTCCATTTCTTGAGCTCTGAGTTTATGTTCTTTCTGTTCTTGTTGATTTGTTGCTTTAATAGTTTCTCCACATGTTTAATTTCATATTGATGTATCTGTATGCCATAACTCTATACTTGTGATTCTGATCTTCTGAATAAAGTGTGATATCAGAGGGCGTTTAACCCTCTTTAGGCCCCAGGACGTAGGAAACTCACTAACACTGAGTTTCTGAACCTGTAAATACTGGTGTCTGTCTCTTTATGCTTTCTTTATTCTTTCTTGGACTGTTCTGTCCTATTAAATAAGGGCGGTGAGAATCGAACTTGTGACACCGAAACTCTAGTATAATGTAGGTTGAATTGGTTCTTTATAGTTCAATTCTCTCCATTGTATCCCAAAAAGACACCATAACTCAACTTAAAACTTTAATACATTAAATGTACGAGGCTTTCCATTTATATGGTGCTTACTATTGGATTTCCCAATAATTTTTTTATAAATTATAATTTTAATGTCGAAGTTAAATTAACACTTAATGAAAAGTATAATACATTATTACAAGTTGATTCCTTACATATATATTTATCCTTTTAAAGATAGTAATTTTAGTTAAAATGATTATTTTTTTATTTAATATTTGAATTTAAAAAAACTCTCTCACTTTCTCCGACCATGATTTCTATTGTGTAACTATTTCTCTCACCATAAAATATTGTAGTTTTGACTAGAATGACGTAATTCTATATTTTTTAAAATGACAAACACTAATTCACATAAATTATTTTTCAAGTTGCTGGATGTCCCGCTAATAATCATGATCATTGATTCTCATTTATTTCTCGTATTTAATGCTTTTATTCATCCATGTATAGTTATGATTGCTAGCTTGACATCTAGCAACTTGTGAAACGATAATCCATGATATATATAGAGAGGTAGGATCCTTTGACACCTCATGTGAGAGTCGTTAGATCAAAAAAGATCAACAACTCTGATTTGTAAGCATGTGACACCTTTGATATTTTTTGATCTAACGATTATCAGATGAGGTGTCAAAGGATTCTATCTCTTATATATATATATAGGGGTAGGATCCTTTGACACCGATGTCAAATTTCAAATTTGACATCTCATGTAAGAGTCGTTAGATAAAAAAAGATCAACGACTCTGATTTGTAAGCATGTCACACCATTGATTTTTTTAGATCTAACAGCTCTTACATAAGGTGTCAAATTTGAAATTTGACACCGGTATCAAAGGATCCTATCTCATATATATATTCACTAATATAATTTTAATTAAACAAACTTAAATAATGGCCTAACATTAAATATAATAAACAAGTGGAGGTCAGATCGAATTTAATGTAGGCTACGCCGTTATTTCCATCCCAATTTAGAAGCTGCATACTTATAATATTTCTCAGAAATTTGACTCCTCTAGAGTAGCATATACAATTTAAAAGATAAAATACAGACTGTTATCATTGATTTGAAAAATTAAGAAAGTAAATTTTAACAAAATTATTATTTATTACATATGTATATGTATTTTATGACAATCTGGTTGATTAAAAAATCAACAATTGTTACTCCAACCTTTATCCTTTGAAGCACACACCAGCACTCTGGAGGAACCAAATTACAATTTCAAAACGATCATAAACAGAAAATTTGGATTAATAGGCGTGAAATGTAATTATTTAACAAAAGGAACATTTACCTAAACATGGTTCTGTCAAGTAGGTAAATTTTATTGTATAGTTAAAGAAAGACCGAAAGGGTATACACAGACTTGACTACAGCTCTAAATGAGTATTTTGGCTATTCACCAAAATCAGAATTATGGTGATTCGGTACCTTAATTAAATATTAATTGCTACGCGTTAACCAAAATTGGATGCAATGAATTTGTAACATATTTTTCCTTGGTGTATGATTTTGACTTTTTGAGAGTGTTCTTCTTGAATCCTTCTTCAAATTACACGTCATCTAGCTCATTGGTGCTGCAATGCAAAAGAATTTATTATTTTTCGTGTTTTAAAAAATAAATTTATTCTATACATACATATAAGTAAGTGGAATTCATATATATTTTTTATTTATTTTTTTCACGTGGGTCAACATACTTTTATATGTGTATTAGAAATAAATTTATCTCATACAAACATTTAACCAATGTAAAAAGCCGTCCGCTACAAATTTAATGTGCTCTAAATCGTATTTTCTCCGCCAAATATTTTTGTGTGGGTAATGATATTCTCTCCGGACTTTCGTTATTCCTTGAAGACATCACTTCCTCTTTGTTGGTTAAAAGAAAATGGTTGGTTCTAATAGTATTTTTATTGTTGAATGAATTGATGAGAAGTCGAAACACTGATTAAGAAGCCAAGGCTTGAAATGGTGTTACCACACATATGCGGGGGGAAAGGATGTGATGAAGCAAACCAGCTAACAACCAGATTAGAAGTGTATTCATTGTCTAATAGACCAGTAATCAAGCACAATAGTCCAAATCAAGGACCTTTTTCATAATGAAAGTGAACGGATATTATTTTCAATCACGAACACACCAACCAGACTATTGCGTAGAATCGAACGAGCAATCTTATGATTCTTATCCCAGCCGTACACTTGTCGGCAATGCAACACATAGACCCACCATGGATGGGTCATGGATGATGGGTCCCAATTCCTAACCCAAGTGACTTAAATTCGATAATTTATTGTTAAATATTTCCCCATTTCCCTTCAAGTTAATTTGACCTACCTTCTTTATCTTTTGTAATCATTTTTAGTATCCATTAGTTATATACAAACAATACAAGATCAGAGGACTCACTAAAAGACCCGAAATAATTCCAAGACATCAACATCATATCGACCACAGCCTGATCATAACATAATTAAGTATTACAATCATTAGAATTACGAGTTCGAATATGCATAGAGGAAACATTCCAATTAATAAGAAGCTATTTGCAGGCCCGGCTATATTTTCAATCACTGTATATCATAAGAAAAAAATATGTGTTCCTCCTTGCGCATTTTTGAAATATTATTTTCCAGTATCTTTCATACACTACAATTTGTTGGTCGCCAAGCTCTAATAAATGTAAAATTCACGATTGGTCTGCATGCTTACGTAAAAATAATAATTATAACTTAGAAATGAGATTAGTTGCTAAGAATCATAAAATGAAATCTCAGCCTTTGATTTTTATTCATTTAATGATTATAATTTTTTGAGTTATAATCATTAATTAATTATTAATTTTAAAATAAATTACAACAATTGAATGTAAATAATGAGAATGAATGTGAAAAGGTGTAAAGCTGGGAAGACAAGCTCTGGCATTGTTAGGGTCGGGAACATCTCACTGACCATTGCTGGTTTGCTAATTGCTAGTGATTGCACGCACATGCATGCATATTGTACAATTAACTTATATGTTTGAAAAATCTGTGGGAGACAATTGTTTATGTCCACAAGTCCATTACATGAGAAAAGGTGTGACACGACATAAAGACAATGCCACTACTATATATCTACAATTGCACTGCCCTCCAAAGTGCTGGAGTAAATGCTAATTTCGATCAACAAAATAAATGTAATACAGCCAGAAAATCAATCTTACAAATTCAAAAAGAATTTGTCAATATTTAAGTGTATATATTGTGGAATAAGTTAAAAATATTGATATAGACTATTCGTTTTATTCATAGAGTCACTAAAAAGGCCAACTTATTCAAGGAAAAACTATGTCATAAATGACTCTTTTTTTTTTGGAAACATAAATGACATTTTTTTTTTTGGAAACAGAAATGACTCTGATTATCTAATATTTTCTGCAAAATAATAACCACCTGAACCAGATGTGAGAACGAAAGTGTTTTGGGTCATTAACATTTTCCACCTAAGTAAAAAATAGCAAATAAGGTAGTTTTTGAATTAATTATTGGGTTTTATTTATCTCAAAAAGTAACAGAAAAATTACACTCTCTTCTACCAACACATCGATAAATGAGTTGTGCTTTTTTTTCTCTCTCACCTGGTGGGTCCCGCTTTTGACTGAGTGTGCAGGAACAAAATTTTGTTTTCCTGCTACTTGAGACTAATAAACCCCTTAATTATTAGTTTGAAGTGCTGAAATAGTGCGTACTTAATTACAATAAAGGGATTAATGTTTCTCATGTTATAGGAAATAATTTTATCTCCAATATACACATAAAAGTTTGTAGGGCCCATATTTTATTTTTCTCTCTCTTTTTCTTACATTAGTCCACATGAATTTCACGCACTTTTATGTGTAGGTAAGAGATAAAATTATCTCGACACGAGAAATTTCAATCCCTACATTTAATCAATGTTATACAAAAATAATAAAGATCTTGAATCCAATTGACTATTTAGTTGTAGTATCCCGCGACACCTTGTGTACGTCAGTGAGTATGGAGATAATAAATACTAGTTGGGTACAATGATGGCCAACAAAGAACAACATTGTAATAATTGTTAAGTAATGCGTTTGATCTTTTGGTGTGGGAATTTTCAACCTTTGCTTTGTTGGTACGAAAGAATTTTTAATGAAATAGTAATGGCACCTTCTTTAGTTCTTTACACTCTCCACCCATGCCTACAGCCTCACACCTTTACTTCACCTGCCTTGTATACTTTTTTTATATGATGCCAAAGTTATTGTTTATTTATTTATTTATTCTGTTTCAACCTTTTCTTCCCTTCTTTCTTCGGATTCGATTTGCCTTTGGTACTGTACAAGTAATCTATTACAGAGAGAGTGTGGGGTGGGAACTGCACTTTCTGTTATTTTTTATTTTCACTCTCATTTTCTCACTTACATACTATGTCACGTGATCAATCGATCTCTCATACCACTTAATACGAATAATAGTGAATAACAATATTCCGAAACTCAATTAGAAATTGTGATTAACAATTAGGGGGGGGGGGGGAGTATTTAGTTTGATCAATTCCACATATGCAACTCAGATGTGTTTGTGATTAAGTGTAGAACACATTCAAGAACCACAACCAACTTTTATAATAAACAAATCATTACATTTGCGATAATAATCATATGTTTTGGAAGACAGAACTTAAAGTAAAATTTAGGTAATCTCAATTTCTGCACTGGTCATGCTCAACCTTTGAATACGAATTGATTTGGAGAAATGGTTCCCTTCATCAACTGTGTAGGGAGTATTTATACAAACACCAATGCAATAGATTAAGCTAGGTTGTCATTGTCAGCTAGTAACAAACTTTACAACTAAATACAATGATTAAAAAATGAAGCAGATGTTGTATACTTTGTATCCTTTATCATCCCCTCAAGCTGAAGTTTATAGATTTTTCATGCTCATGCCCAGGACATCCTTAATATATTGAAGAATTCGAACAACAACAGCAAGGTAATGATCATGCGTGGGCTTAGACAGAGTTTGACTGAGTTTCTGGACAATAAAGTTAACCTGGCCTAGTAGTTGTCAAATATAACAGTGAGCCAACCATTCTGGAATATGAATTTGGATCATCATAGGGATCAATTTGGTCTTTTTGGAGCTTAATCTATGAATCATTAGAGCATTGGCTGGTTTAAAACCAAGCCATCCAGCATCATCTAGTAATTTCAAGGTATAATTTCTTTGTGAAAGGACAATACCCTCATTCGACCTTTCAACTTCTAGCCCAGGAAAGAATTTAAGAGAACCTAGATCTTTAATCCTAACTTAAGTATCCAAATAATGTTTGACAGAAGTAATGTCATCGACATAAATCAAGGGAATAGTGATATGAAAGTTAAAGGTCTTTTGACAAACAAAGACTAGTATCTAAATTTAACCAAGTGTAGGCCAAAGATATTATAAATTTCAGATCCAGTACTGGCGGGCTGCCCTTTGAGTTCATACAAAAACTTGACAAGTTTAGACACTTGATGGGGTTTAAGGATTTGAAAACGTGGTGGAACAACCATATATACTTAATCATTCAAATCCCTATGTAGAAAGGCATTATTTACATCAACTTGATGTTAATGCCATTGTTTAGCAGCAGCTAAGGCCAAAACCAATTACAACTTTACACTTTAGTTAGTTTGACGATATGAGAAAAGGTATCAAAATAGTCCACCCTTTCTCTTTGTGTGCAACCTTAGTAACTAAACTTGCTTTGTAACCGTCTATGCTACTATCTGCTTTGTGTTTAATTTTAAACACTCTATTGCAGCCAATAAGTTGTTTTCCGGGGGTAAAACAGAAAGTATCCAAGTTTTGCTTTGTTATAGAGTAGAAATTTCTTGGTCCATAGATCTGAACTGGACAATCCAGAAGGTACAGAAATTGGAAAAGTATTGAAACTGGAAAATTGAATATCAGCAGAGAAAAAGGGGAAAGAAATTCATAGAGAAAAACGTTGCGGTATAAGAAAACCTCTCGTGTGAAGATTAAAAAGAATAAAACCCTTAATCTTTGTGGCCAAAATATATGCATTTTCTGGCCCCAGATCAAACTTGGTTTGGTGAGTAGTTACTAGTTAGTTAGGGTTGAATTATAACAGAGAGAGAGAGAACCAAAGACTCTTAAAACAGAACAAAATACTGCTATTGTTTACATTTATAAAATTACTACAGAAAAATTAACATATTTTTAAATGTTTACATATCAACAATATATAGTACACTCTATTTGTATATAGCAACATAAATATTTTCGATACTTTATTATAAAAAGAAAAAGTTGAATAGTATAATACAAATTTATAACATCAAGCAATATGACATAAATTTACCGTGCATGGTATCATTACTAGTATAAAATAAAAGAAATGTCTCTTTCTTCAGAAGAATGTATCGAAGTAAAGTTAAGGCACGTATATTAGTTACAGCAATTTTGAAAAAGCACCCGGCAGCATCATAAATAATGTTTGACATTCGTTCTTTCAACTTTGAAAGTGTTTCAAGTCGCTTTCATTGTTGCCAATACAAATCCTTTTCATAATGACAATTGATCATCATCGAATTAGAGCAGATTTTTACTCTCTTTTTTTTTTTCTAAAAATTTTGACTTTATTCGTTGATAATAGATCTGTTTACATCCCCGCAAAGCAATAGAAACGACAAAGAAGAAAAGTAAGACATAGCATATTATGTACGTCAAAACAAACAACAGAGTATGCAAATTATGGCCTATCTTTAATGCTTCATTTGTGGATTTGGTTGTCCATTGATCCTTTCGTCCGCGGACGCTCATGACAGGCTAATTTTTTCCCCTAAAAGGTTAAAGCATTAAGCAAAATGAAAGATAATGGAGAAGTGAATCAATAGTAAATGGCACCGATTATTCCATTCCATGTGTTTGAGTGGCTTCTTTTGGTGTGAATATGAAACACCGACACTGGCCATGTAATATTTAGAAATAGAACCTCTCATGTCAAGATCTTTTGTGATTTCTTCGCGTGAAAAAAATTATGTATATATCTCTTTTTTTAATATATATGAAAAAAATTATGTATAAATACAAAGTGCCCAAACAGTCATAGACAATGGACCTCGTTCTTGTGAGCCTTCAGAGTTGTTTTAGCAGTAAGTACAGTAGATAGGTTGTAGTTGAGTAGCCCTGCCTGCAATATCTTGGACATTACAGACTCACGTTTTCAAGGTTCACATGTGACTCATTAAAATTTGTCTCTCACATGCAATATAACGTTCGCTTTAGATTTTATTTTTCGCCTGATCAGTTCTTATATTTACTATTTGGGAAATTTTCTAAAAAGTTAATCAGTATGTTGAATTGAAATTAATTTCAACTTAATCAATTAGTTGATTGAGCAACCATTCATTTTTATTTTTTTTGGTATAATAAGCAACCATTCATTAATTAGATGATATATTTGTTACTTTCTTAATCAAAATTAAAATTTTCATTCAGCATTTTTTTTATCCTGAAAGTTCCTCTTAAATATTTTGTGATGCGATTGTGGATCATTTTATATTTTCGTTCATTTAAAGATGCTTTGAGGTACTAGTCGTGACAACTGACAAGGACCATATGACACCTTACAAGATCAAAGCAAAAAGCTGCGATTCCTTAAGTAAAGAAGAAAAGCAACGTTGGGATTTGCTTCCCCTAAAGCTTTGTTGGGTCTCTGTCAACCGGCATCGTGACTAATACACCGTCAGATTGGATAAGTTCTTATTATTGTTTTATTATTATTATTATTATTTTTTTGCATCGGAGGCCCGTAAAGGAAAAATTAATTAAAATATATTTTTGGTTTAATATGGAATATTTATTTTTAAATTTTTGTTTCTACTAAAATTTATTAATTTAGTCTTTCTAGTATTATTATTTTTAATTTAATTTTCGGAATGTGTTATTATTATAATATTATTTGTTAGAGTTATAACACAGTGAAATATAAAATTAAAATTAAAATTAAAATAAGTGTTAGGTATAAATGATACAAAATATATTACGTGACAAAACTGTTTTCAGTTTCATTTGTATATCTGGTAATAATTTGATATCAACCACACAGTGACATAACATTAAAAATGATGTTCTCCTGGATACCAAAAAAAGAAAAAATGATGTTCTCAGCTGAACTAAAGGAACTGTTCTAGTTACCAACCAAGTGGAGCCCAACATCATTTTAAAATCTCCAACGAAATAGAGTAAGCCCATTTGAGTCAATGGACCAATAGTTTTCCTTTAGCCCAACAAAAGCACTGTAGTTCGTTTATCGACTAACGACGTCTCGAGTGTTAAGATGAATTTAACTTGACCAAAAACGTCTTTAGATGGAATTTTTTTTTTTTTTTTTTTAAATGTAAACAGCTCTATAAAATGCCTTTATGTATAGCGTGTTAATATGCACTGAAGTTTTCCACCTTGACTCAAACTCGGGGAGTTAAAGGCATATGCTCTCGAACATGTTTCCGTGATTTTCAAACTGAGACTGCAATTTATGGGTCATTTGCACTGGGTTAGTAGGAACCAATTAATGGACCGGTCCAATAATTGTTAATAACCATTTTCAATCAATTGTTCTAGCTCGACCCGATAAAACTGATCAAGCTCCTTTGTTTTTAAAGACAACTTTAAATGTACAACTTAAAAAGCTTATTATATCTTAGAAATAATTGTACATTCGGGCTTGCACGAGAAATAATTGTACAACTTAAAAAGTAAACACATTTTTACTTACCCATTTTAAAGACAAGATTATTTTAGAAAGCTTATATCTCATATGATTGATCTAAACATTAAACAATAAACATACTTATTTAATCCTTTTAGAGTACGGAAATTTTTTAGTGTGATTACATGCTATAAGGAAGTGCAAATTGGTTAGATCAACTCGAGGGGTACATGTGGCCTACTTTTAAAATTTTATTTTTTTTGGTACACAACTTTTAAGATCCTTTGTGCTAAAAAAAGTTGGCCCAATGGGATTTCGGGTCTTGTACCAAGGTGAACTCATTATTAAGAAGTCGCCTTATAACTGTTGTGGCCTATCTAAATTTGTTCAAGGCTTCATATGCGCAATATGAGTATTCAGGTTTTTGGGCCCAAACTCTGTCTTGCCCACACCATACCAGCCCAGTACCTGTTACATGTCTATTGTTTTAAACACTGACAGCGGTCAGCAAATATTTTACCTATTTTACCCGCTTCTTCTCAATTCCCTTGTTCCAATCCACTCTGCAAAAGCAAGTTGAGAATAGGTGAGACTATAAGGAGGCATTTGGTATAGGAATTTTTTTTTTTAACGAGGAACTTAATTTTGCAGAGAAAATGGTTGGAAGTTTTTTTAGCTGGGTAAGTTAAAAAAAAGTGTTTGGTATGACAGAAAAATTGGGTGAATTTTTATGATGTTATGTTTGAATGATTGTAAAATATTGATGGAAAAGTGAATTAAATTTACCAAACTATCTCAAAAGTCTTGTTACACACCTGTTAGTAAACTAATCAGCTGAGGGTTGACAAACTTTTTGACAGTAATTTTGTCTTACAAAAGTCTGATAGCTTCACCACCCCAAAGCAAAACAATTTTTCTATACTATCAATTGCAAAATTCTACAGCTAATGTGTGTGTTATAAAATTGGATGGGAAAACATTTTTTTCAAACCCTTTTAAAGTCTTCCTCCTGCCCAAACATGGGTATTTATTTTACCCTACCTTGTTTTTTGAGACAATTTTTTTTCTCTCCGGCCAAACACCTGTTGGAATATATATATATATATATATATATATATATATATATATATATATATATATATATAAATTGTATAGACAATCTATTGGTTATGAATAAAAAGTTTGGTAGTGAAAATGTGTGCCTTTTCGTCGACAAACAGATGTATCTTTTCATCCTAAAGGATGTGTTGTTTCATCCTAACGGACATGTTGTTTCATCCTAACAGACATGTTGTTTCATCCTTGAATGGGTGTCTTTTCGTGTCGAGCGAATGTGTCTTTTCGTGTCCAACAGATGTGTTGTTTCGTCGTCGAATAGGTGCCTTTTGGAACGTGACTTTACGTTGTCTATAAATAGACACTGACACCTTCAGAAAATGGATCCAATTTTTCCTGCACTGAAACTCTGCCGGAATTTTTCTCCTTCCGGTTTGCATATTCTTGTTCATACTCCGGTGTGATTTCCTCTGGCATTTTGTTGTGTTCGTTTGGGCTGTTAACTGGTAGTGCCGCCACTCTTCAGACGAAATCCGTTCTATCCTGGGAGACAAGTGTCCATCAACCTTTGGCATAAATGAGGGGGCAAATTGTCTTAAGGAGACACGTTCTGTGGGCTCGGATTTAATTCCTCTGATACTGCATTTTTCATTCTTCTGATTCTGTCTGCTTCATACATATCTAATAAGTCTGTTTTTAATATTTTTAATTGCACAGTGATAATTCTGATCATCTACTCCCTTCTGATTTATTCATGGGTTCAAGCCTCTTAGGCTTTGTTTGAGAGTTGGTTTTAGGAGGGGAAGGAAAGGGAAGGGAGGGTTTTAGAAAGCTCTTCCCTTGTTTGTGAGTTTAAAAAAAGGAGGGGAAGAGTTTGGAGATTTTTACTAAATCCTCCAAAACCTTCCTTCTTCTTAAAATTAAAGTTCCCCCAATTTGGAGGAGTTGAGGGGAAAAATATTAAAAATTACTTTTCTACCCTTAGCATTAAAATGTTAAAACTACATAATTGCGAATATTTTTAAATGCGATATTATTAGAAAAGTCTCAAATACCGACAGAATTTATTGACGAAAAATATTTCATAAAAAATAGTGATGAAATTTTTGATGAAAATCATATACGTCAAAATATTTCCGTCAAAACTAAAGAGAAAATTAGAGACGGAACCAGATTTTGCCAAAATCACTAACATAAATTTTGTACGAAAAAAAAAATTCAGTCAAAATTATTGATAGAATCTAAATTCCGTCGAAACTTTTAACGAAAATATTTCCGTCCAAAATTTTGATGAAACATATTTCCATCGAAAAGTTTTGACGTAAAACAATTACGTCAAAATTTTTTACGGAAAATATTTCCATCAAAATTTGTGACAAAAGTTATTTCTGTAAAAAAATTTGACGAAATTTTATTTTTGTCAAAATTCTTTACGCAATCTAAATTTTGCCAAAATATTTCACAAAAAACATATTCATCGAAATTTTGGACGAAAAATATTTCCATTAAAATTTTTACCGAAACACATTTCAATCGAAAATTGTTGACGAAAAAAAACGTCATCAAAATTCTTAACAGAATTTAAATTTCACCGAAAGTTTTCGACGGAAATATTTTCGTTAAACTTTTTGGCAAAAAAAATTTCTGTCGAAATTTTTAACGAAATACATTTCCATCGAAAATTTTCGACAGAAAATATTTTTGTCAAGTTTTTTGATAAAAAATATTTCAATCAAAATTTTCAATGGAACGCATT
Source organism: Gastrolobium bilobum (assembly GCF_033153095.1). Classification (NCBI taxonomy): domain Eukaryota; kingdom Viridiplantae; phylum Streptophyta; class Magnoliopsida; order Fabales; family Fabaceae; genus Gastrolobium; species Gastrolobium bilobum. The sequence continues at coordinate 308,138 of NW_026898387.1, forward strand.
TCTGTCAAAAAATTTCGACAGAAAATATTTTTGTACAAATTTTTAACGGAAATTATTTCGACAAATAATTTTGACGGAAAAAATATTCTGCCAAAATTCTTTACAAAATCTAAATTTCGTCGAAAGTTTGAATGAAACATTTCCCTCAAAAATTTTAACAAAACAATTTCTGTCAAAAGTTTCATCAGAACACATTTCCATCGAAATTTTGAACGGAAAATGTTCCGTCAAAATGTTTGAAAGAATTCTTTTTTCGTTTAAAACATCTGATGGAGGAAATCATTTTCGTCAAAACTTTTGATTATTTTTGTAAAAATTTTCATCTGTTGAAAAATTCTGTCTCTTTTCGACGAAAAGTATTCCGGCGATTTATCGTTTGCAACGTAGAAATTTCATCGAAAATATGAACTTTTTTGGTGTTGTGAAAAGTACGTAAATAACTTTTTATAGAAATTTTAAATTTTAAATTTAATTAATTTGTAAAGTATAATAATTATATTAATTCTAAAAAAAAAGGGTAAAATGGTAAAAATATCTCATTAACCCTCCATTATCCTCCCATTCCTTTTTTTGACTCCCAAACAAGGGAAGGGGATACCCTCTAATTTCCTCCCCTTCCTCCCCCTCTCCCCCCCTTGGATCCCCTTCCTTCCCTTTCCCTCCAAACTCCCAAACAAAGCCTAAGTGATTTAATATCACCCACTGTCTTCAATAACAATCTTAAGACAATTTGGTGTTTTGAACCTGTGATCAGTATATTTTATATTTTATACTATTTTCATTTATTGAATAATTAAAAGATTAATTTGTGTGATTGATTGGAGTTTCTGTTTGTGTAACAGAAATTCGATTTCTAATCTGTGTTGAAAAAAAAATTCTTAATTTTATATATTATTTCCTTCTCGGTAATCGTGCATTGATATTGCCATTCAATGTATTCATGAGTTCCTGTATCGATAATTGTTTTTCGATTTTTGTGTTGGAAATAATAATTTTGTTTGGATAAAAATAAAATTTAATACTAATAATACGATGCACGTATGCTGATTAAGGCATAGCATGGGAAGTTTGTGTACTATGTCTGTGTAAAGGCTGTTACTTAAAAGTAACATTGGTTTGAATTTATGGCTAATAGTAACAATTGCAACATACTATTTTGTTTGGTTTTGCAATTGGAAAACGTCAAAACCTCGGTAGTTGTGCATAGAAAGTTTATATGAACCTGTCTCATCAATTGCTTGATGTTTTTCATTTGAGGAAAATGGTTATGAGGCTTCTATGGTATTTTGAATTCACGGTTATTGAGGAATGTAGAATTGTTTGTGATATATGATACAATATTCTTTTATATGAAAGCCGAACCTAGAATAAATTCAATGATGAAAGCCAACCCAAGCCATGCTTTCTTTTATATTCATTGCAAAAGTACCCATGCATTTATTGTTGTGTGCCTAATACATAGTGGCATTTTTTTTAATGCGTGCGAACACAAACATCAATGTGACACATTAACAATTCATGAATTGTGTTTGATTTGTTTTTGAGAAAAGTACAATCCATGTAGTGTAGTTTGGTATCGTGAAATAGATTGCGTCTTTGCAAGTCTGATTTCAACAGTTGCAGACATCTCTCTTAGAAACGGTTTCTTGTTTTTTTTTTTATATAACCCTTAGCGGTTATTTTATTGAATTTTTTCTATTAAAAAAAAATACCCAGATTGGTTCGGGTTTTATTCCAATAAATGTCATTGGGCTTTGAATATATATATTTAAGTAATGCCATCGTTTGAATAGAATGAGATTTTATGCAATGTCATATGATGAGTTTTTTGTAATGTTATATGTGATTATGGTTACTTTACATCTCGGTTTTTGTGTGATGAACACAAACCAAATGTTACTTTGCATCTCGTGTGATACATATTGCTTTTGAATATCACTTTTGTGCTGGCCGATTGTGTGTTAATGAATTGTGGCTCTCTTATAATCTACATGCTTTGAAGTTTGAGCACGAATGCACATATCGGTTTTTGTTTTGGTCTTCATGTTTCAAATTTTTATGTTCAAACACATATTTCTATTGAGTAACCATTTCCATGATCTGATGCAATGGTACATGATCGACTTGGGGAATTATATGGCATTTTATATTGAATACGTGACTAATATAAATGTGCGTTTTTGAGAATATGTATTGTTTGTATATTGTATTCAATACATGATAGTTATGTTTTGCATGGAAGAAAAATAACTTTGAGAATGCAAAATGTTAAATCTTAAAATTTTGTGTGTTTGCAAAATATTTGCATTTTGGAATTAAAGTATGATAAATTTCTTGATGACCAAAGTGGTCAAATATTTGAGTTGATTTAATTCCAAATTATATGCTTTATTTCAAATATCATAAATGATGTGATGATTGTGTATCATTTTAAAGGTTAAATTGAAATTTATTATTCGATATATGTGTTATAGTCGAATAATGTTAATTCGAAAGTTTAAAGGTATTAAGGAGCAATCGAGGGGGAGATTATGATGACCCTTTGAGAAATTTGTTTAGAGTTTGAAACTTTACACAAAACGATGGCTCCTTATGCTCCACAATCCAATGGGATTGTTGAGAGAAATGATGTCCTTTTTGAGGAATTTTGTTTAGAGTTTGGTAATATATATCAAACGATTGCTCCTTATGGTGCTGCAATTTAATGTGATTGCGTATAAAGAACCAGATATTAAATAAAATGATGTTGTTGATGTCTGGTTTATGGGGGAAAGTCATTTAATGACAAATTATATAATCAGTAAAGTACCCCACAAGAAAATTAAGAACATCCCCTATGTAATATGGAAAGGTAGGGAGCCTACCTTGAATTATCTTGAAATGTGGGGGTGTTTGACAAAGAGCATACCATACGATATATGGAAAAGAAAGAAGCCATCCCTGAAATACTTTAGAGTGTGGGGGTGCTTGGCTAAGGTTGCGGTTCCTAAACCTAAAAGGTTGAAAATCGGACCTAAAACCGTGGATTGTGTATTCATTGGTTATGCACTGAATAGTAGTGCTTATCGGTTTCTAGTTTATAAATATGATGTTTCAGATATACACGTTAATACGGTTATTGAGTCAAGGGAAGTTACTTTCTTTGAAGACGTATTTCCGTATAATAAAGTACATGAATCAAGTGGTAATAATGATGACCACATTATGATACCTTGGGATGCTACAACTAATACTGGTTCTGTAGAGGATGTAGAAGATGAACCTCGACGTAGCAAGAGGAAAAGGACAGCAACATCCTCTGGACCTAATTTTATGATATATTTACTAGAAAATGAGCCTCGGACGTATGAGGAAGTTATATCGTCCCCGGAAGGACCATTCTGGGAAGAGGCTATCAATAGTGAGATAGAGTCTATCCTGTCCAACCACACCTGGGAATTGATAAACCTTCCTCCTGGTAATAAGCCTTTAAGGAAGTAAGTGGGTGTTCAAAAGAAAAATGAAAGAAAATGGCACTATTGATAAATATAAAGCTAGGCTTGTGGTAAAAGGCTACAGGCAACGTGAAGGTCTCGACTATTTCGATACATATTCACATGTTACAAGGATCACATCCATTAGGATGTTGATCACGGTAGCTGCATTGAATGGATTAGAAATACATCAAATGGATGTTAAGACCGCCTTCTTAAACGACGACCTAGAAGAAGAGATATATTTAGAACAACCTGAAGGTTTCGTTGTTCCAGGACTAGAACGGAAAGTTTGTTGCTTAATAAAATCCCTTTACGGATTAAAGCAAGCTCCAAAGCAATGGCATGCGAAATTTGACAATGTTATGTTATCAAATGGATTTCGAATCAATGAGTGTGACAAATGTGTCTATGTTCGAAATACTGAAAAAGGATTTTCCATTGTCTGTCTTTATGTAGACGACATGTTAATCATGGGTAGTAATAATCAAATGATTAATGCTACTAAACAATTACTTAAAAGTAAGTTTGATATGAAAGATATGGGGATAGCAGACGTTATCCTAGGTATCAAAATCCGTAGAACATCTACAGGGTTGGCCTTATCACAGGCTCACTATGTAGCTAAGGTTCTTGAGAAATTCAAGAGTTTGAAAATAACTCCTGTGAGGAACCCTGTAGATTCTAATATGAGTTTATTAAAGAACACTGGTAAAGCTACAGCACAAAAGCTATATGCTCAAGTGTTGGGAAGCCTTATGTATGTTATGAACTGCACTAGACCTGATATTGCTTATGCAGTAAGTCTGTTAAGTCGCTTTACCAGTAATCCAAATGAGAATCATTGGAAAGCTATGGTAAGAGTTTTGGGATACTTGAAGTATACTCAGAATTATGCTTTGCATTACGAGAAATACCCTGCGGTTATAGAAGGGGTATTGTGATGCAAATTGGATCACCGGCTCTAACGACACTAGATCCACAAGTGGATATGTGTTCACCCTTGGTGGAGGTGTTGTGTCTTGGAAATCGTCCAAGCAAACCTGCATTGCAAGGTCAACCATGGAAGCAGAATTTATTGCTTTTAGATAAGGCCGGTGAAGAAGCCGAATGGCTTCGTAATTTTATTGAGGATGTTCCTAATTGGCCAAGACCGGTACCATCTGTATGCATACATTGTGATAGCCAAGCAGCTATTGGAAGGGCCAAGAACGTCATGTATAACGATAAGTCTAGACACATACGTCGTAGACATGATACCGTAAGACAACTACTCTCGAATGGAATCATTTCAATTGACTATGTTAAGTCTAAGGAAAACATAGCGGATCCCTTAACCAAAGGGATTCCTAGAGGGTTGGTTGAAAATTTGTCGAAAGGAATGGGTTTAAGGCCTATCAATTGTTGAGCATTGCGGTAACTCTACCTAGAAGAGTGGAGATCCCATGAACTAGGTTCAAAGAGACAACTAAGTGATGGTCGACTGTTTAAACAATGTGGAGTTTTTAAACTCATAAATATTCCTAAGACAAGACAATGTATTTATGAGGGTAAGCACTTAGGCTTTTAATGATTTCTTAATCTGCTGTGTTCAGATGATGTAGAAGTGATTTACATCACAAGAAATCACCTATGTGAGTATGAAGTGAGGGCCGCTCCTATGAGAATTTTTCAAAGGCCGATTCTCTAAAAACACTCGCAGAACCAGACAGGTGTCCCACGGCTAAAATGGGCGCAACAAAGGACCAACAATGCTAGAGAAGCAATTGTGTGACTCCTATTGTCTAGGTATATACTAAAGGTTGACGGTTCAAGTCGACCTAGACCATTGATTGACCGAGTATATCCGATAGGTTTCCACTAGAGAAGGTTCAAAGGTAACTCCACCTATCTCGATGCAGTTGTTTCTCGTTGAGGAAATTACACTTTGCATTTATATTCTTATGCATTTTTGTCACGATGATTTGACTTCTTATCCATGTGGGGGATTGTTGGAATTTATATATATATATATATATATATATATATATATATAAATTGTGTAGACACTCTATTGGTTATGAATAAGAAGTTTGGTAATGAAAGGGTGTGTCTTTTCGTCGACAAACAGATGTATCTTTTCATCCTAAAGGATGTGTTGTTTCATCTGAACGGATGTGTTGTTTCATTTGAACGGATGTGTTGTTTCATCCTAACAGACATGTTGTTTCATCCTTGAATGGGTGCCTTTTCGTGTGGAACGAATGTGTCTTTTCGTGTCCAACTGATGTGTTGTTTCGTCGTCGAATAGGTGCCTTTTGAAACGTGACCGGTCAGTGTCTATAAATAGACACTGACACCTTCATAAAATGTATCCAATTTTCTGCACTGAAACTCTGCTGGAATTTTTCTCCTTCCGGTTTTGCATATTCCTTTTCATACTCCGGTGTGACTTCCTCTGACATATTGTTGTGTTCGTTTGAGCTGTTGATTGATAGTGCCACCATTCTTCAGACGAAATCCGTTCTATCCTGGGAGACAAGTGTCCATCAACCTTGGGCATCAGTGAGGGGGCAAATTGTCTTAAGGAGACACGTTCTGTGGGCTCAGATTTTATTCCTCTGATACTGCATTTTTCATTCCTTTCATTTTGTCTGTTTCATCATTCTGCCACTGACAAGTAAGTCTGTTCTTTAATCTAATATTTATAATTGCACAGTGATAATTCTGATCATCTTCCTCCTCTGCTTCTATACATGGGTTCAACGCTTTTAGTGATATAATATCACCCACTGTCTTCTATAACATGATACACATGGGAATGACCAGGTCGATAACAAGCCATGGAGGACAACGTTCTTTAATCTTTAATATTACTTGTTGGATAGCTTGGAGATGAAGGAATGATTTGACTCATGGGAAACGAATACCTAGTTTGGAACAATGCAAATGGCAAGTGGATTGCATGGTTAATGAAGTATTGGAATGTATAAAACGAGGAACTTGAGCCATGTGACTTTTGGCAAAGTGACTAGACAAATTACACGGAGTCCACCAAACAATTACAGTCCTGTTTGAATACTAGTTTTTAAAAACAGTTTTTTGGTTTTCAGAACCAAAAAACAAAAAAGCTGTTTGATATGGTTTGTAAAAAAAGTTTTAAAAATTGTAACTGTTGTTTTGGTTGCTAGAATCAAATTTAAAGAAATTTAAAGAATACACTTGAGTTATTTTTGTTTTCTGTTTTGACTTTTTAAATTTTAAAACTAAAAAAACAATTATTTTCATAACTATTTTACAGATTGTTCATTTTTTCTAAAGTTATTTTAGAAAACTTTGCCTAATGTTCATCTAAACGATGTTGTTTTGGGACGAAAATCATGATGTATTTTTAATTTTAATTTATTTTAGGGTTATAATAATATTTATCATTCTAGTTTTTTAATTTTTCAACCCTAAAACGATATCGTTTAGATGAACATCAGACAAAATTGACTACAGTAACATTATATACTTTTTTTTTTTCTTTTACAAAATAATTTTAAGAAGAAAAAATGAAAACACAATCAAATATATCCGTAATTTATAGTTTGCTTTATGTTGTTTTGGGCTATTGCCCAAACAACCAACACAAAAAAAGAAAAAGAAAAAAGAAAGCCTCCTTGGGCCAGTCTACACGAAACTAACATGGAAAGTAGGCCCATAATATACTTCGTGGACCCTGTTCTTCGAATCTGCATCTCCATCGTGGTAGCCCAAAAGCAATAAGGATTTGGTGAGACGAGAAGAATTTTGGTTAGCAAAGCAACCAACCATTGTATCGAAATTCGAAAGGAAGGAATAGCATGAATATAGCATAGCTTCACGAGCATGTAAATTGTATATTCAGATCTGAGCGAACAAGAAAGGAGCGAGATGGGAAATGAGAGTAAAAGTAACAGAGTGTTTCAGATGCTGAATCGGATGGTTTCAGAACCTTACTATCTCTTCCACTTCTTAACCTTCTTCTCCTATTTCGTCATTCGCAGCTCCGCAACACATGTCTTAGCGCCTCACCTCATTCACAATCTCCTTCGTCGCGTAACTCTCTCTCTCTCTCTCTCTCTCTCTCTCGTATTTGACTCTTTGCATATTGCTTACTTGTTCCATCTCTGATGCATATGCAGGAAATACAAACGCTGTTAGTGTTCGCCGTATTGGCAGTCATCAAGGTACCTGCTATTGAAATCAGATCGAATTTTAATATTTGATTTTACTGCTCACAAAGTAAATTTGCATTTTCGTATATGAATTTAATAAAGCTTCCTATAAGTTTGCTCAATGAAAGTAGGAACGGTAACCATTAACGCTTGATTTGCCGTTATACCTTATGGTTTGAAAAGGTGCAAATGATGGACTTTAAATTTTTTTTGCGCAAAGCACCTTATGTCTTGTAAATAGTTTAAAGGCTTATGGAAATGTCATGTTAGTTGTGCGTAGTAACATTAATCACTGTTTTGATCTCCAATAATACCATGAGTAAGTTAAAAAAACCCAGAGTTCATTAAGTGGAAAAGTTACTTGAAATTAGTGTATCTGTGGACCAGTCATGTGACATTTCTGTTAGCCTTTTTGCTTGATGGAAGTGGTTTTGCGCGTAAAATGTGAATGGTGCAAAGTTAAACGGTTTTAACTGCCATTTAAAGAAATAAAAAGAATCTTTCTACATTCTTGAATTCAAAAACGTCTAGTTTTATCTTATGTGGTAGTGAGGTTCCAGTTTACATTATCTTGCACGTGTAAGCCACTCTCTATGGGCTTTGTCTGTGAAGGGTTTCAATAGTTAGTTGATTTTAGTGGGTATGATCCATCAACTGTTGTTTCACATACTGAATCTAGCAACCTTGGACATTTGTGTGCATTGTATTCAATTCTATCATTTTTCATGTTACAGGGAGCAAAAGAAGAAACATGGGAAGCCTTTATAGCTGATGCACTTTTCCTTGCCAAGGTGATCACCATTGATGCATTTGCGAAACTTTTTCAGCTTCCTACTTTTCATAATTCACTTTCCCCTTGTATGTTTCTTATGATTAGTAAGATAGGGTTCTGAATCTATATATTTTTTTAAACTGAACTTGAATTTGAGATATACCATGATATGATATCTTTAGTCTAATTAGATGCCTTTTGAGCTGTGGAGTAGCAGTAAGGACGTAAGGTTGCTCCTTTGTGATAGAGAAGTCACAGTTTCGACTATGGGAAACAACCTTTTTGCAAAAATATAAGTGTATGGCTACGTACAATTAGCCTTCACCCCTACCCTTGCAAAGCTAGGGAGCCTTGTACATTGGGGCTTGCACTTTTTCACTTTTGTTGTACTATGGAGCATGCATTATGATGATTTTCCTACTTTCATTTATTAGTAGCTGCGTACTTTTGTTTGAGAAACAAGTAATGCATATGCTTCATGTATTACATCCCTTACAGTCTGTACGCTACCTGTGGCTTCATCTCTTTCTTTGTCTATGCAGCACTCTCATCTTTTCTATCTTATTTTAATATTTCCAGATTTGTCTTTTTGCCCTTGCCTTTACAATGGATCGCCGGTTATCTGTTTGGTATATTCTTGTATTTTTAGGTGGGTAGTTTCATCTTATATTGTGATTTTTAAGCGATATATATTTTAGGTATAGAAAATGCAATTTTATTCACGCCATGTTTCTTTTTCCTCCCAATCCTTACTAGTTTAGGATAAAAGGGTTATTGTTGTTGATGTTGATGTTTCTTTTTCCTGCAATAGAAGTAGGCATCAACCATGGAAATGCTTTTATTTTGTTATATAAAAATCAACATATGATGTATCTTTTCTTCACTCTATGAGATAAAAAATGTGTTTTTCAACTGTGTAAAACTGATTATTTGCATTCCATTTTAGTCAAGTTGTGGTGTTGGATTTCTACTGAAAGTTAATTACAGACTATGTGATTCAACCACTCTAACTAATATATATGCATATTTATGATAATGCTCTGTATTGCAGTGATACATATGCTAACACAACAACCTGCATTCCAAGGACTAGGTACTGTTAGTTGGGTTTGTCTTATTTGCTTTTATGCCTTTGTTATATATTATTTTACAAGCTTCTTCATAATTGAAAGTATCATGAGAACTACAAGAATTCATTATTTTATAATCTGATCTTCAGATAAAATTCTGTTTCTATTTAATTAATTCTTCCAGGTACTTCTAGCAAGCTAACACCATTGCAGTTGGAAAGCCTACTGACAGAGGGAAACACTACAAGATTGTGGCTGGTGAGTACTGAGTTGAATGGATTTCCTTACTGAATCTTTCACTTTTAAAGTCCTGCAATGTGTTAGTTCAATAAATGTACAATGATGATAGCCTCAGGGAAAAAGGAGAAGGTTGTTAGGGAACAATAACTATATTTGCATAATCTAACAGATTTTTTTTTATAGATTCTCTCTCTGCTATTTTCTGGCATTGTTTGGGGGAATTGATGAGAATAAAATGTGGTAGGTGAGAAATTACTTGTTTTTCCCCATTTGTAATTGGTCGACTATGTTTAAACCTGTAATGCATGAAACTACCACTTTTGAAAAAGAGTAAAAAGTAATATCAGAAGTCTAATGAGTGTAGCCATGTCAGTATTTATTTTGGATCTCTTTCCTTTTCCCCGAATTTTATCCATTCTTCTTTCTTTCCATGTGTTGGCAGGTGGAATTTTGTGCTTCGTATTCATCTGCATGCATTCGCTCGAGTCAACATTTTCCTGAGCTCTCAATTACGTATGCTTACTTTGACTTTGGTCTTGAACTATTCCCCCTCCCTTCAGTAAAAGGGAAAAATAGTCAAAAGTTTCTGTTCTCTGCACAAATACAGATTTTTGTACTTTCTCACTTGATATGAATAGATTTTATGCCTTTAATCAACTGGATTTAAAATAAGTTGTCCAAAGACTTAAGAGTTTGTTTGGTTCGAGGAAACATCTTATTTTGTTTTGTATTTTCATTTTTATAATTTCAAATTGTAGAAAACATATTCGGTTGCTGTGGAAAGTTGCCACTTGCCACTACATTTTCAACTTCCTGTTTTCAGAATTGATGGAAATGTCCATTTGTTGTTTTGAAAATTTGGCCCCATCTGAAGAATTGTTTCCTAAGGAAGACATTCATTAAAACCTAACCAAATATGTTTTTAAATTTGTTTTCTGTTTTAAATGAAAATATAAATAGGAAAATACACAAGCCAAACTTGCTTTAAAATCTGTATGTTGGCTTCTAAGTTTTGAGGTTTACCTTCGAATACAATTAAAAAGAAAAAAAAACCACTCCCCAATTAAACCCGACTAGCGAGTGTGGGGTGATAGGAAAACTGTTATTACCTTCAAATACAATGCAATCTCATTATTCTTCCATTATTTTGCTTGGGAAAAACTAAAACCACATGAAATAACAAGAAAATTGTAATAGGAAAACTGCTTTACTGTACACATAGCATGTGTAGGAGGTCTACTAATGTGGTGAAAAAATTTATATACCAAAATTTCCTTGAAAATTTATTTTTTGACTAGTAGCTTTTGACAGTGCCTGTATATTCATGTCTCTATGCCAGATATTCAAGCAAAAATTTATCATTTGGAATAGTTGATCTTGGACTCTTTCCCAATGCCGCTGAAAATTTTGGAATATCTCTTAGCGGTACTGATATTAACCTATAGCATTGCCATTTGAGATTGGTTTTTCTTATTTCCTTTTCAGAATAATTTCTTTCTGTTTTACTGTTCTGGGTTCCTTTAGTTATTGTATTGCGAATATGCAATTTATATGAAGCCTCGTGATTGTCAGGAAGCATGGGTCAGCTTCCAACGTTTATCTTATTTGAGAATGCAGCTGAAGTTGCCCGCTTTCCAGAGTTGGATTTTGAAGCAACATTCTTTCACAACCCTACAATTACAAAGGTATCCGTTGTAAGTAGGATTGTTTTTGAGGTGCTATTTTGAATATTGATTGGAACATCCATTGAATGTCAGATAAAGGCCAACTGGTCAAAGTATCCTTTGATTTTAAAACTTTTTTTCGTTACACTTCATCATATCATCGTGCATGGGGTGGAGTGATTTGAATTTTTGTCCTTCTGTTTTGGCCTTTTGGGTAGAATGTTCAGGACACTGTAGGGACTTGGTATTTGCTTACTAGTGCCTTGTGATTGTTCATTACTCCAGTGTGATTGTTCATTACTCAAGCACACTGGAGCATTGCTCCATTAGTCGCATCTCTCACTTAGATTTTAACATACCTTATGGATTATGAGCTGCAGGGACTTCTTTCTCGACATTTCGAGCTTGATCGGCACCTTCTCGAATATGTTAATGGTAAATAGGTAATTTCTCCGCCGTTCTATGCTGCTAATACGTTACTTTTTCCTGCCGTTGTAGAAACACTGTAATCATTGAGACTTATTTGTTGGTTCTAGGGAATAATGGTACAAGTTGTTGACTGCGATCTAGTCTAGTCTCTCCACTCTAATTTATGCTATTACACGTAGTGGCATCTAGAGGTGTGCACTGTCCAGTTTGGTTGGATTTTCTACATCGAAAGAACCGAATCGGTAAAGTGGTTCGGTTTGAGTAAATCGAACCGGTTTCAAAAATTGATTTGGTTCTTGAACCTGTTTGAAAAAAAAGTAATTCAGTTCTTAAATTGGTTCGGAAAAATATGACGTTGTTCAGTTTAATTCGCGATTTAGTTCGGTTCATTTTGTTTTTTCTCACACTTAAAAATGATTTGGTTTTAGCTCAAACTTAACTGAATTGGTAAAATGCTTAGGTTCATGAACCAAATTGATTTTGAAAAATTGGTTCGGTTCTTGATGTGATTCGAAGAAAAATGATTCAATTCTTGAACCGATTCAAAAAATGGGGTTATTTTGGTGCCAGTCGGATCAATTCACCATATAGTTTGGTTCATTTTATATTTTTGCACATCCCTTGGCATCAACGACACCGGTTCAAAGAGAAAATCAATTTTTTTTTGTTACAAAACTCGAATTTTATTTGAATAAATGATGTCCGCATAAATTTATTTTATTTTGGTAGAGAATATAATTTCATTTTAAATTGTCTAAAAAACCGTATTAACCAACAATCTTTTTTATGGTATTAACTAATTTTGAAAAACAAATTCCATTGGCAGTAAAGTGGATTTACGTTATAGAATTACGTGAGAAATGAATTTTTTTTCTTATCATATATAATTAAAAAAATTTAAGAGACAAATTCTCTACATAACATCACTAACTTTAGTAATTAGAAGAGACAAATTTAAAACTGTAAGTGTATATACGGACATAAACAAAAGAAGCCTGCGCCATGGCATAGCGAGGAAGAGGGTAGGTTATAGTTAAGGTAGCATTAAGAGGGAAGGTTATAGTTAAGGTAGCATTAAGAGGGAAGGTTATACTTATGGTAGGATTTAAATTTGCCTTGGTACGTTTACTTCAATAAAAAATGCTTAATCTTGTCTATAAGTGTTATTATTCTTTTTTTATTCAATTAATCTTTTTTGTTTTAACGAGTGGAACAGCTTTTAATTTGAAGTTAAAAAAAGGCTAAAAATTGAGTAATGACTGACAAGCAGCCCTGCATTTTTTATTCTTTACAGGGTTGTTTAGATGAGTTTAAAAAAAAAAGACTTTTTATGCATTATTGTTTTTAGAAGAATTTGATATAGTTTTGACAAACATTTTTAACTAAAAAATTATTTGGATGTTAAAATTAAAAAAAGAAATTATGTATAAAATTATTAAAAATATATATGTAAAAACAAATTATAGAAATGAATTTGAGGATGGGATATAATAATAATAATAATAATAATAATAATAATAATGTCATTGTCTACCAAAAATAATAACAATAATAATAATAACGCAATCGTCATCATCATGGAGAAGATTTGGTGGCCGTGCCCGTGAGAGTGACAAGTGACAACGATGATAAAGGTGGCAGTGGCATAATGATTGTAGGGTCAGGGTTGGAACAAATGTAAATTTTGAAATAAATTATTTGACTTTCGATTTTTACTTTTTTTAGAAGTTATAATGTATATCAGAAATATATATATATAAAGTTAACATCCAAAAGTTAGATTCGGAATCCTTCTCAAATCTTCTAGGTGATGGTGAACTCTAAATCCCTTTGGTTCTTGAGTTCTCTATGCTTTATTTTAAGTTAATTGATTTTGAAAATATTCCTTTATAATTTTGAGGTTACTTTTTGTCTCTATAACTTATGTAACATCCCGGGCAATGATGAGGGTGGGGAGTGATCGCTGATGTGAAAGGGCATGGACAAGGAGCAGCTCCTGGCAGGCTTCCAGCGACGGGGTACATGAATATCGAATCAACACCCGAAAGAGAGGGATTCCAGAGACTGTGCTGGTATGGGACGGTACAGTTGATAATAACTTATAAGAATTAATTGGTACTACCTATACAAACAAGATGCATCTACTTTTCGGTAGCCCGGAACGGAAGAACTCCATAGTTAAGCGTACTTGACTTGAGGCAATTCTGGGATGGGTGACCTCCTGAGAAGTTTTTCCGAGAAGTGTGCAAGTGAGGACAAAACACATTGAAAATTCTCGTGTTAGTACAGTCGTTGAACCTTGCAAGTTGCCGGGCGTTCCAACTTATGATTGAGAGCTTAAAACATTCTTATTTTTATATTGAAAGTATGAGGGTTTGATTCATCCAAAGGATTGGTTCTAGTTAGAACTTTTGAGAAGTGGTTTTTATAGGTTTTCGTGAGATTTCTTGATTTAGGAAGTTGTTTTTATTGTTCTAAAATGATATTTTGGCTAATTCCATCCAAAGTAAACATCCAACCCAGCTACGTAAGAAGATGATCATGAACTATAATCAAGCTGCAAAGGGCAGTAACTTACTTTAGGGACAAAATAAGCAATGCTACTTACATAATCTCTATTCAAAAGCTCTGCACAAGTTGTTGTGTTGCTGCCTTTAAATTCGATATAAAGTATGATAAACTTTTGCTAGTTAGGTCTTCATTTCATTGGAAGAAGCAACTGTAGCGGGGCAAATGAATCAGTGAGTGGAAATAGAAGTGCATGAAAAGTGGTCTACAGAGGGCTGAGTAACCCACAATTGGAACAAGGAGATATCTCTCTCCTGGTATTGGGCCTCCAATAATAGGAAAGGGCAAATAGAGCATGTACATGTTTGTAAAGAAACATCAATGGTCGTTAAAGAATCTACAAAGTGCACGAATATCCAAGAAGCATTAAGGAAAGTAAGTAATGCTAACCAAAAAATTGGGGCCATTGATGGATCTTGAGCAGGATATGCCCACAACAGTATAATGTTAAATAATACATAGTATTCTAGGGATTCTCCAAAGCAAAAATGGAAGCATGATATTCTGCTCTACTTTCCCACATTCTATACTCTTTAACCTATCAGATCAATGACCAGCTGATGAACATGAAACAGATGCAATGTGCCGTTTCTTCTTCGTTTAATACTTTCCATGCCACTGCTCTCTCGTAGGACACTGGCCTCCCCATGCTGGACAAGCAGATACCCCCTTGAATCCACACAAAACCCTGCACCAAAATAATACATCTTTAGAAAGTGCAAGCCAGTTAATTGGAGTAACAATTAATGAATCACACAAAAACTTTCTTGTGAGCTCAGAATGGCCAAAGCATGAAAAAAAAAGAAAAAAGAAAAGAAAAAAGGAACAAGATCAGAGTACAGAAACAAAAACAAATAGCAACAACTGACAATCAGAACTCAACCATTAATAGCATTGACACCATTTAACCAAACTATTATCAAATACTGAATGCATTTGAGGTCACACAATTTGTTTATGGCATATATAGGGTTCAACAAGTCCAATGATTCAAACTTATTTACAAAGAATATTTTGTGCGTAGAGTGTTCAAGGTCAGACAAATAGCCACTAGAGCTTGCTAAATTTAAGGAATAAAAGGAGCAGTGCCTATGTACATATTTTCATTACTAGTCCGTCCAAGCAATACATCCATTCATTGTTTCCATCAATGATATGTTAATTGTAGTAAGTAGTAACTTCATTCAATCCTTTAAGACATCCAAATTGCACTTGGAATTTGTCAAAGATATAAAAGTATAAAAACAATTCATATATGTGACCGACTAAACTTATGAGATAGTTGGTTTATAACATGGTATCAAAGTCTCGAAGCACAAGTGATTTTAGAGTTCAATCTTTATTACCTCCCATTCTTATGAGTAAAAGTTAAATAGGTGATATGCAATTGTAAGATTCTCACATTTTTAACACTCTTGACTTTCCTCTTACCAAGTCAAATGGAAGTATATTTTTTAATACATGTAAAAAGAACCACACCTGTTGCATAATCTGAAGTAACTCAAAGCACAGGGTTTTCTTTCTTTGGTCGTCAAAAATTTTGTCCAAAGTGATGTCTTGCAGTTCAACCAACGTTGTCTCAAGCATATCAAGTCCAGATTGATTTGCAAATGTAAAAACTGGCAATGCCTGGGAATACATATATAAAGTTCCACTTTCTTATATTTTAACATTGTGAAAGAAAACAATAGCAAGAAAATAAGGTCCACCAAACCAGAAAATTTTGTTTATATATATAGGGTAAATAGGCTCTCATGTTGCATGAGATAATTTATCTCATGCAACATACAAAAATGTGGGTAGGATCCACTTTGAAGAAGAGAGAGAAAGAAAAAAAGTGGGTCTCATTCACTTTTTTGCGTGTTGCATAAGATAAATTGTCTCATATAACATAAGAAACACATTTTCCTATATATATATATATATATATATATATATATATATATAATCCTGCAAGAAGACCATATGCTGGAAGGATGGATTTCAATGTATTTTATCATTCACTTCATTTGTAAGCATCGTACATTTAAGAGATCATTAGAAAATATGCCAGGAGGAACATTGCAGCAGAATTTCAAAAGTAATGCTTGTACAATTATCTGTGCAAAGAAATGTATTCAAGTGATCAATAAAGTTAGAAAACCTTAGGTGTAGAACATAACAAATGCAGAAAAGACATTATCAAAGATTCAAAATGAAGATATAATAAAAAGAAAATACCTTTAAAGAGCAGCACATAACTGCATCTGAATGATGCCAAAGGGATTTGAGAATGGAGTGACTGCCTTCACACTTCTGCAGCTCTACCCCTAGATAGAACCTGCAAAGCATGTCAGCATTTAAAATTCAACAGACACTTCCTATACAAGTTGAGAAAGAACAAAAAGTAGCAACGTGCATAAAAGAAAGAAGTCTCCCATGCGAATTTGCATATCTAAGGTCCAACTTAATGCCAATGTCAATGTGGTCTAATAGTACTTCCCCTGGAAAGGAGGATATTGCAATCCAACCTATTTTAATGAATGAGAATTTGTGGAGTCTTACTATATTCCAGAAAATTC
This sequence comes from Gastrolobium bilobum, assembly GCF_033153095.1. NCBI lineage: Eukaryota > Viridiplantae > Streptophyta > Magnoliopsida > Fabales > Fabaceae > Gastrolobium > Gastrolobium bilobum. Next base: position 325,093 of record NW_026898387.1, read on the forward strand.
TTTTTCCTTTAGTTCTCACCCTCATCTACTAAAAGGCATTTCCTTGTTGAATTTTATCAATTAATCATCGTAAACAGGTGAAAAACAGTTACAGTTTACTGAAATGAGACCAATTGGGATAAAGTGCTAGTTGACTTACCACCTGAGTGGCATAAACAGTTACAAAGATTGCTATTCAAACACAACAATCCTTACCTAGTACAAGTGTCCAACATTATGCATGAGATCAAGACCTAGAAAACACAATTATAGTTCTACCCAACTTGTCTCTTCTTACTATACTGGTAGACCTTTCTCTTTCAAAGAAAAAAATAAGTTCATTCAAATGTCAAAGGAACTTCAGTGAATCATATACTTTTTAGGATTCAATCTGAAGCAACACGCCAACATGATTGAGTTATTCAGATCATAAATAACAGCCATGCAATCAAAGGTTTTTAATGACAGACCTATAGCTGTTACAGATCCACCGAGCAAGTATTTGTGCCTCAGGAGTGCTAGGTGGCGAAAGAAAACAATTCTTAGAACCGAAATGCGAAGGGGAAATCACTAATGCAACCTTCTGCACAGATGCAATAATGCTGTGGACATATTGCCGGGCCATGGTTGTTACATTGTCTTGAAGGTTTGCTTCAAATGCAAACTGGAATGCTATTGTCATCACAGATTTTGTGCTCTCAGAATGACCAGCATTGTCACCATATGTTTTGTTTCCTGTGGTTCCAACTTCAAGAGCAGAAGCAAGATCAAGTGTATGGTTTGGACTAGTAGCATCCTTCATCATATTTTGGACAAAAAGTCAAAAAAAATTTGTAAAAAAGGAGGGGAAGAGGTAACCAAATCTCAAAATAATGCAATCAAATTATATCTCAAACTGAGACTTGCCATGCTAGAATCAAGAGATATGATGCGAAAACCAGAAGGTAACATGGGATTATTATCCGAGAAAGATGCATCCATGGGAGCAAAAATGAGTTCTGCACAGGTGCCAACTGCATGCTCATCAACTCCTCTACAAAGCTGGACAAATGCAACCAGAACGAAAGTTAACTGTATACTTCAGGTTGAAATGAACCTTCAGAACTATATGCAGATATCAATGTTCTAGCTATTCACTTAGAATCCAACATATAATGTGTTCATATATAGATCCTTACTCAAAATATGCCTATAGCTATGTGAAGATCCCCATTCCAAATATGTGATTGATCTTATTGTTTAGAAAGGATGGTAATCATGGATAAGTGGTTAGCAAAAGAATAAACTATGATATAGCAGTAGAGTTTTCTCTTAAATTACCATTATAGAAGGAACTTTGCCCTTTATTTTTTCCATGTGGTCATGAAACTAGAAATAGATGAAGTTGAAAAGAATGGCAATGAAAACATATTACTTACTTGCAAGAGGAAAATATCACCAGTTATAGTCATGTCATCTCGACAGTACCCCATGTTTTCAAGTTTAATAACCTCCATGAACTGTTTTAGAGATAAAAAAGTTATTTAAGAATGAATACACACAAGGAGAAAACTACAAGAATGATAATATCCACAAGCTCAAGGAAAAAAAATGTGTTCAATATTGCTTTGAAAGAAAAAAGGGTAATGTCTAAATACTATTATGTTGAAAGGGAGCATCAAATTAGGACCAAATAACTTGCCTCTTCATGCTCAATTGTGTGAGCCAGTGGAAGAATAACTTGACCCCCAAAGCTTCCTGCTCTAGCCCCTGGCAAGCTGCAGGGACCAGTTTTAATGGCAGTAGCTGAGTAAGCATCAATACTACTATCTGCCCATTGTGACCGGTGCTCCCGCAAGAATCTAAGAAGAATTGCTGGAGGGACATCCTATAGGGACAGAAAAATGAGCATGAGACAACTAATACATGGAAGCTGAATATTTGCAGTTCATAGACAGGAAAAAAGAAAAAAGAAACTAGAAGCTGGTCTATAAGCCTTTGCTTCTTGAGATTGTTTTGTAGCATATGGAGGAGACTTTCGTAGATAACATATGCAATTAATGCAGAATAAAGGTTAAAAGAAATTTATTATTTAGATTGAAATTATATTTATAAAAAGGAAAAATAAGAGCGTAGAACCATGTGAAGAGGAAACCAACATGCATGCTATATCTGTGAAGGATAGTAAGTGTTAGAACAACCTTACCATGTTAATCTTTTATGGAGAGGATTATATTTATAAACTTTTTATATTATGTACTAGGAGTAGTACATTATGTGCTGGAATGTACTACCCCTAGTACATAGTGTAGTTTGTAAACAAAAAGTTTGTAAATATAACTTTCTCCATCTTTCATAACTACAAATTCAAATTTCAGCGACACAGGCAAGCCCCAGATAAGATAGATTCATAAACAAAGAATCTACTTCAATTTACTCTTTGGTAATTGTATTAAATACAGCAGTTGTTGTGCTGGTATCAATAAACAAGCTATTCAACTGTGACCATGATATTTTGTTTTACATTCAAGTATTACATTTACCTGTAAGAACACGGATGCTTTGGCACATAGTATGGAACTACTCACAGAAGGGCAACCATTGTTATAACCTAGATTTCCTCCCATTATCTTGCCAGGAGATGAATTCACAAGAAGCTTAACATCATCATTGTCATCGCTTTCTAACAAGGACCAGCCATCATCTGCAAACCCATTGACAGCTTCATTAAAGCCCCTGCAAAAGAGGAAGATTAAATTTAGGATTTGGATTACCCTAACCACTCAATTAATTTGATTTATTTCAAGGAACAGTGTGAACAATCAAGGCACAAACTTGCTCAATCTCTGACTAAGTGCTCGTAGAGCAGCAGGCATTCTTCCCCATCCTGTGACACTTGGCTGTGATACTTCTTGAGAAATCTGCCTCAAATGACGTAAAGCCTGAATGATAAATACAGAGTTACTGTTTGAAGCTGCATGAGTTTATAAAAGCCACAGGAAGAGCAAAATATCAGGCTTATAAAAGCCACACATTAATTATTCCAAATCAAATCAAACCAACAACACTGGTAAGAAGCTTGTTTCCCTTAACTAGAGTTCTTGTGACAGTACTCGAACCTGATTAAACCGTTTTGGATACCAAAAAAATAAAATTATTCCAAATCATAAAGCATAAGAAATCTCTGGTGAAAGTTACTAGCAGAAACAATAGTCTCACCGCCATAGTTGTCTTTTGAGCAAGCAGCATTGGTGATTGATAAAGTGGGCGCAAAACTTCAGGTACACTCCAGGGCTGATTCAAAACAACCAGCAAGTCAATAATTTAAGTTACAATGAAGCTAACCAAGTTTGCTTCACTTTATAAGTAAAAGGATATTTTACAAACCTCTAAAACCATATGATCAACAATATGAATAATGGATCCCCCTCCTTCACAAGGTCTAATTAGATACCCGCTTGGTAGCATATCTGCTCTAACAAAATGCTGCACTGGGGGCATAGTAGGACCATTCTGAGTGTTGTTAAGTGACCTTTCACATATCTGTTATTGTTAAAATCATGATTGAAGCCCACATAAGCATCAAAGGCAAGGAATGATAAAGGGAGAAAAATGTGAGAACTTTATTGTAAAAAAAGTTACATACCACAAGACTACCATTCTCCAAAAGAGATGTGTAACGTAGCAACCAAAAGTCACGAGCTGGTACCAAAGTTGTTGGTGCATACAACTAATAAAGATGGCAAAATTTGAACTATGCATTTACCAAAGCTTCCAAATATATTAAACCATGGACAGAGAATGTACTAGCTATAGTATTAGTACCTGCATGTAAAGCAGTTCAATTGTTCCCCCATTTGCAGTGGAGATCATATTTAGAACATTCACAGATCTGCAATCACGAAACCACGAGGTTCGATCTTTGAGAATTTCAGCAACCTGTGTACAGAACATTTTTAATCAGTGTCTCCCCAGTTCATATGAATTGGTTCTCTTAATAAAACAGGAACTTACTCTTTTAGGTTCTAGACTCACTAGGCCACAAGCACGTACTGCCACTCCAGTGCAACCATGAGAAATAGCAACAATTCCAATGGAATCAGGACCAGGCTGCAGACATGTAAAGAAACAAGTTACAAAATTAGTTACCTAGTAAAGAGATTGAAGAAATAGACAAAGGGTAGAAATTGTCACTAATGCCATTAAAAGTTTAAGCATGAAAGCTCATAAATGGTTTTTAACCGAAGAGCCTTTTGGCTTAAAGCACAGACATGTGTCTGATAAGAACCTTGGATGCATCACCCCAAGAGCTATTGGGGTGGTGCATCTCAAGGTTCTTATCAAATGGTATCAGAGCCTTCCACTATGTCTTCCAGTTGCAATCGAGCGGCTCTGGTGGTGATGTTGACATTGAAGAGTTCGCCCAGGGCTAGTAAAAGACTTGAGCAAAGCTAGCCCGTGTGAGCGCCGGGACTGCGGGGCATGGTGGAATGTTATGACCCATTTGCAAGGTATGGGACTTGAAGTCCCACATTGTTTGTATGGGCAATTAATGTGGGGTTATAAGACCTTAAGCACTCCCACCCTTTCAGCTAGCTTTTGAGATGATGCATTCCAAAGTTTTTATCAAATGGTATCAGAGCTATTCAATCCAGGCAGCTTTGAATCATGGCCATGCTAAGAAAAAAATTATGGCAATTGCAATCGAGCGGAGCGTAGTGGAATGTTATGATCTAATGGCAAGGTATGAGACTTGAGTCGGGTTTATATGGACTTTGAATTATGATTATTATTGGGGACAGTGTTTCTGATGATGTGCATTCCAAGTTGGTTTGCCTTAAGGTTCATGCACTTCATTAACATGCCCCATACACTGACAAAGAATAGTGGAATCTTGTTAACATGTTGTGATTGTTGTGATAATAACAAGCAAGAAGCTGTAACCTTCATTCCAGGCATTGGGACCCACTCCACAGCAGTTCCAGTTCCAGTGGCCTTTGAAATAAACTCTGCTACAGTCTCCTCTGCAATGGACAAAAGTCTGGACAGCATAGAGCAAGACAATACAAAACAACCACATTAGTTGTCATAAACTGAAATTGTACAACACCAACACACACACACACACACACACACACAAATAAATAAAAATAAAAATAATTCACTGACCCAGCTGGGCTTGCATCTCTTGGTTGCTGAGGTGTCAGAAGATGATGTTGACCACTAATTATCACTGACTCGCAACTCGGGTCTGTGGTAGCAAGTGTTGTATTCTGCAATATGATGTTAAAAAGAATGTATTATCATAAAATTATATTTTTTTTAATTAAGAAATTATATCATGCTATTTATTATTACATTCTGGGTTTGTTGGCGGAAAAAGGTGTTCTCATAGACGAGGTGTGACACTTGCTTTTGCAGCCTCTCATTTTCCTCCATCAGCAGTTTATTCATTTCTATCAGCTTCCTGTTTACACCATGAAGCCGTGAAGCTTCATTTTTCTGCTTGTCCCTGCATCTGTAACAACAAAGAACATAACCAAAAAAAATCATAGCTCTTAAACCATTGCAACATAGTCAAAAAACAAAGTAAAAGTAAACAAAGCCAAAAAAGAAAAAGAAAAAAAAAGAGATAAATACCTTCTGTTCTGGAACCAAACCTTGATCTGCTGAGGTTCGATATTAGAGAGAATGGGGAACTCTCTGATTATTTGTTGACGTTTCATGGAACTGGGTTTGGGACATTCATGATAAACTCTCTCAAGAGCTTCCACTTGTTCTGGTGTATAGCGCACATATTTGCCGTTATCATTTGCCACCTTCATCCTATCTTCGCAGCCAGAACTCACTGTCATCATCTTTGCCTTTCAAATTCAACCCAAGTTATATTATTATTATCAACTTTCAAAACCCAAAGAAGAAAAAGAAAAAGTCTCCATTAGATTAGAGATTGGAAAAATGCTTCATTTGATTACCAATGGCTATCTATCTATCTATATATATATATACAGTTGATGACATGGAGAAGAAGAGAGAATAAAACTATAAACTTAGGTACCTCAAAGTTTGTCTGTGATAGTTGATAGATGTAGAAAATGTAGTTTTAGTTTTTACTTTTTCCTTCCTTTGTAGCTGTACAAAAGAAAAGGACTAGTGATGAATATATACATATATATATTGTGATTGGGATAGTGATGGGGTTGCTTATAAGAGAAACTCCAAATACCAGACAGAATAAGTGCCCATTTTTTTTTCTCCTCACATCATTATAGTTTTATTTCTTCTCTTTCTTTTTTTTTCTTTTTTTTTTTCTTTTTTAGCAGTTTGTTCTGCCTGTTGTTTTTGTAGCTGTTTTTGGCTTTTCTTGCATTGCTTTGTTTTGGCACTTCCTAACACTTCAAGTGAAAGCCTTCTTTCTCACTCTCTCATCTCATCACAGTTCACAGAGAGATTGTGAGAAGGAAATAGGAAAAATAAGAACCACACTCTCTTTCAAAACGCGTGTGCTGTAAAGTTTTGGACAGTACATATGTGGACAAAACTGAAGACAGTTTCATGTAATTTGTTGTATGCCATAGCCACTTAAGTGTCAAGAATGTTCTTTGTTCTGCTTCCTTCTATTATACCCCTTGCCTTTGCTGCCAGCTTGGCTCTATATTACTTTAGCACAGGTTTTTTTGTAAGAAATTTTGATATAACAATATGTAAAACTCACCATATTAGTTTTTTTTTTTTTTTCAAAAAGTAACCTAGTTGCATGTATTAATTGATTTGCAAATGTTCTTAACTATTTTGATGATGCTTGTAATTAGGATGGGTTTAAAAAAAAGATTTAAGATAAAAACAAAGGATTTAATGTTTCTTATGTTATAGAAGATAAATTTATCTCCTACACACATAAAAGTGTATGATCTATATTATTTCTTTCTTTCTTTGTTCCTCATATAGACTCATATAGGTTCCAGGTACTTTTATGTGCGTAAATATTTGTTGAAAGTGCTTTAGATTCATCATGCAACATGACTATATTTTTTTTCCTACAAAGAAAAGACAAGTTAAATAATAATAAAATTTTTTGAAAAGGCACACTATTCAATGACTTTACTTTGTCTTTAGTAGTTGCATGACACCAATTTTGTACATGCAACATGATTTTTATTTATCCCTTGTTGAAAATACAATACGAGAAATATTAAATCTGAAAATAAAATGATATAATTATGAGATAAAATAGAAACTTATAATAAAATTAATGGTTAAAAGTATACTTCTGTCCATTTTAAATTGTAAAACAACAGAAACACAAATGATAAAATATATATATATATATATATGAAAAAATATTTTTCCGACAATTTGAGATAAGTTTATCTCCGGCCACTCCAAAATTACATCGTTTTGTTTATTTATTTCCTTATATTAATTGATTCACCTTTGAATGGTTATGATTTCCTTTTTCCCTCTCTTCCTTTATCACCATTGATCCATCTTTGTACGGTTATGTTATCTGAAGCAGCTTGAGAAACGATAAGCCCATATATATAAGAAAAATATTTCTCAAGTCACTTTAGATATATTTATCTTTGCTCACCTCAAAACTACGTCATTTTGTTTATTTATTTTCTTATATTAATTGATTCACCTTTGAATGGTTATGATTCTCTTTTTCTCTCTTCATTTATCACCATTGATCCATCTTTGTACGGTTATGATTTAGTGGCCGAAAATAAAGTTATCTCAAATGACTTAAGAAACGATAAGCCCTATATATATATAGGGTCATAATCATTTTACACTGGTGTAAGTTACACTCTCAATCTTGATTCTTAATTTTATTTATATCTAACGGTTATAATTTATTAGATATTTGAGCCGTTAAATCCAACCAAACAAATGGCTAAAATTTGATGTAAGACTTCTTATTCTTGTATTCATGTCTGTCCCTGACTTATAGTATGGTAAATGCTTATTTCAAGATTGTTAAAAGCATTTGTTGTCACTACAATAATTTCACATTGAATGATGTTAATTAAATTAAAGGAATTTTAAACTGATTATGTATTTATTAAAGACTCAATCCAACTTTTAAACCACTTTATTTTTATATCGGAAGTACAAAATGGTTGCAAAGCGTACTTATTTCATTTGAATTATAAAGATGATTATATAGTGTCAACAATTGTATGTTTTTGTGTAATTTGATTTATAAAATTAAAATACGCTCAAATTGTTATCAATAAAATAATCATTAAGCTAAAAATGTGATGGTGTGTAATGAAATAAGAGAGAGAGGGGAAGTCTATATAGTTACAATTTTTTGCCAAGTGATTAATCACTGGACCAACAACGTGAAGGCGTGTAATAACATATGTAACGATTAGCTGTTTCTTTTTGTATTTATATACACACAAAAGGATCAAAGAGAAGCTTATCCTTTATCACGTAATTAGTATGTGATACTTTGATAAGATATTTGGAGAGATTATTATTTTTATAACCATATAATGATTCATATGACACCTCGATAGGATGTGTCAAGAGTTTGAGAAAATGATAGACTTGCATTTATGTATAGCTTTTGGCAATCATTTATTTCTATGTAATTTGATGTTTAAAAAGGTATGAACCTAAAATGAAAACACACTCAATAATCATTAGAATGAAAAGCGTGATAGTGTGTAATCACATATATAAATGAGAGAGAGGGAGTTGGGATAAAATAATTAGGGTTATGTGAAAAGAAAACGCACTCACTAGTTACCCAGTGAACAATCATTAGACTTAAATTTGGATAGTGTGTAATCACATATGTAAATGATTAATTGTATTCTATGTTTATGTACAAACAAAAAGATTAAAGAGAAGCTAGTCTTTTGTCATGTAATTAGCATTTAATGCCTCAATAGGATATTTGAAAAGCTCGTCGTTTAATAATGCTATAATTATGCATGTAACGCCTCAACAGGATATTTAGAGAGTTTGAGCTAACGACAGACTTGCGTGAGCACTAAACCAAAAATGTGATGGTGTGTAACTTTATGTGTGACTGTTTTATGTACTGTTTTCGTGTAATTTGATGAGTAAAAAGGTTCAAACCTAGAATGAAAAAACACTGGCTTGCTATAATTAAATGAAAAATCACTAGACTAAAAATGTGATAGTGTGTAACCACATGTGTAGATGAGAGAAAAGGAAGGGGAAAAAGATAATTATAGTTTTCTAATAAGGAAACGTGCTCACAAGTTACCAAGTGAGTAAGCACTACGCTAAAAACGTTATGGCGTGTAATCACATAAAACGCGCTCCCTTGTTATAAAATGAATAATCTCTAGACTAAAAACGTGATAGTGTGTAACTACATGTGTAAATGAGAGAGAGTAGGGAAAACATAATTAGAGTTCTCTAAAAAAGGAAACACGCTAACAAGTTACCAAGTGAGTAAGCACTACACTAACAACGTAATGACGTGTAATCGCATAAAACACATTCTATATTGTTATAAAGTGAATAATCACTAGACTAAAAATGTGATAGTGTACAACTATATGTGTAAATAAGAGAGAAAGAAGGGGTAAAACATAATTGGATTTCTCTAAAAAAGAAACGCCCTCACAACAAGTTACCAAGTGAGTAAGCACTACACTAACAATGTGATGGTATGTAATCGCATAAAACACACTCCCTTGTTATAAAGTGAATAATCACTACACTAAAAATATGATAGTGTGTAACCACATGTGTAAATGAGAGAGAAAGAGGGGGAAGCATAATTAGAGTTCTCTAAAAAGGAGATGTGCTAATAAGTTGCCAAGTGTGTAAGCACTACACTAACAATGTGATGGTGTGTAATCGCATAAAACACGCTTCATTGTTATAAAGAGAATAATCACTAGACTAAAGATGTGATAGTGTGTAACTACATGTGTAAATAAGAGAGAAAGAGTACGGAAAACATACTTAGAGTTCTCTAAAAAGGAAACACGCTCACAAGTTATCAAGTGAGTAAGCATTACACTAACAACATAATGACGTGTAATCGCATAAAACACACTCCATATTGTTATAAAGTAAATAATCACTATACTAAAAATGTGATAGTGTATAACTACATGTGTAATCAAGAGAGAAATAAGGGGTAAAACATAATTAGAGTTCTCTAAAAAAGAAATGCGCTCTCACAAGTTACCATGTGAGTAAGCACTGCACTAACAATGTGATGATATGTAATCGCATAAAACACAGTCCCTTGTTATAAAGTGAATAATCACTAGACTAAAAATATGATAGTGTGTAACCACATGTGTAAATGAGAGAGAAGAGGGGGGAAACATAATTAGAGTTCTCTAAAAAGGAAATGTGCTCACAAGTTACCAAGTGAATAAGCACTACACTAACAATAGGATGGCATGTAATCACATAAAACACACTCCCTTGTTATAAAATGAATAATCACTAGACTAAAATCGTGATAATGTGTAACCCCATGTGTAAATGAGAGAGAAAGAGGGGGACACATAATTAGAGTTCTCTAAAAAGGAAATGCGCGCTCACAAGTTACTGAGTAAACACCATACTAACAACGTGATAAGGTGTAATCACATAAAAACACACTCCCTTGTTATAAAGTGAATAATCACTACACTAAAAACGTGATAGTGTGTAACCACATGTGTAAACGAGAAAAAAACCGGGGGTGGGGGGACATAATTAGACTTTTCTAAAAAGGAAACACGCTTATAAGTTACTAAGGGAGTAAGCACTACACTAACAACGTGATGACATATAATCGCATGTGTAAATGATTAGTTGTATTTTTGTATTTAATATACATACGAAAAAGATCAGAGTAGATCTTTATCACGTTATTAACATGTGATGCCTTGATAGGATATTTGGAGAGTTTGAGCTAATGATAAATTTGTATGAGCTCTAGACCAAAAAAATGATGATGTGTAACTTGAGGTATAGTTTCTATAGTCATTTGTCTCCATGTAATTTGATGTACAAAAGGTTTGATTTTAAAATAGGAATACAGTCATTTATTACTAAGTGAATAATCACTAGACTGAAAACGTGATTTGTGTAATCACGAATATAGATAAGAAAATGGACAACATAATTAGGGTTTTGTGAAAAGGAAATGGATTCACTTATTATCAGGTGAAAAATCACTTGGCCAAAAATTTGAAGGCATGTAGTCGCAAGTGTAAATGTTTAGTTGTATTTTGCATTTGTATATAATAAAAATATTAAAGAAAAGTCAGTCCTTTATCACATAATTAGCATGTTATGCCTCGATAGGATATTTGAAGAGTTTGAGCTCATGACAAACTTGTATGAGTACCAAAAACATAATGGCGTGTAACCCCAAGTGTAAATGAGAGAGGGGGTAACAACATAATTAGAAATGAAAACAGACTCGCTTATTACCCAATGAAAATTGCTATATCTCCAAAAATGTGATGGCATGGAACTACATGTATAAATGGTTAGTTGTATTTTTGTGATTGTACATATAAGAAATGATCAAAGATAAAGTTCTTTATCATGTAATTATGCATGTGATATATCAATAATAATATTTGTAGAGCTCATCATATTTTAACCTTATAATTATGCATGTGATGCTTAAATATGATATTTCGAGAGTTCGAGCATGGGATAGGCTTCTATGAGCACCGAACAAAAATTATGATGGTTTGTAACTTATGTATAAAAAGGATTTGATGTATAATTTCTGCAATTGTATTTTCTATTTAACTTTATGTATAAAAAGGCTTAACTCTAAAACGGAAACATGCTCACTTGTTATTAAGTGAATAATCACTAAACCAAAAACGTCATGACTTGTAATCATATATGTGAATGATTAGTTTTATTTTTAAACATACTAAAGGATCATAGATAATTTAGTCCTTTATCACATAATTATGCATAGACACCTTGATAGGATATTTGGGAAGCTCGACATTTTCTTAACCCCGTAATTTTGCTTGTGACTCCTTGATAGGATATTTGGAGAGTTCGAGTTGATGACAAACTTATATAAACCAAAAATGAGATGTTGTGTATCTTAATGTATATTTTGAACTGTCGTATGTTCTATGTATTTTGATGTATAAAAATGTTTGACTCTAAAATGGAAATTTCCTCATTATCATATGTATAATCACTAGACTAAAAACTAGATGTCGTATAGCAATATGTATAATTGAGAGAGAGAGAGAGGAGTGTTGGGTGGTGTTCCTCCATTAATGCTGGCATGCACTCTCATTTATTGAGTGCAAGGCTCAAGACAACCCAATCACCTCAACTATCTCATCATTATGGAAGATTCTAGAAGGAAGGTGGAGGATTCTTCGCTCTCCTATATATACACTTGAAGACCTTTGTAATGTGTTAACGGTTTTGAGAAAGCTTAGATCTTAGAGAATTTTAATACCTTTAAAGAGAAGATTGGGATTTAGACCTCTTTAGGAAAGTTTGAGTACTACCATTATAGGTGAGGTTTGAGTGAACCACCATTTGTTAGTGAAATTTGATTTCTTATAACCCATTATTCTCATAGTGAAATGTACATTGAATAATATTTTCTACATTAAAATTAGATTGTGTTTCTTTGTCCTCTCACTTATGCATTTTTCGTTTTCTGATGTGTGTTGGCTGTCCTGGTGATTACAGGTCGACCTCTGATTGCCGAGCTCCTAGGTTTGAGCTCGAAGTGCCGACTTTAAGGTACAAACTTGTCCAAACAATGGTATCAAAGCTCGGGTTCAAAGGCTTTTGAGGAGATGAAATGGAAACTAGCGGCGTTGCCCACGACGAAGACATGTTTAAATTGATTGCTGACAACTTCACTTACTGGAGATCTATGATGGAAGACCATATGTACTGCAAAGACATGTATGAGCCCATAGTTCATGAAGAGATGCCTGAAGGCAAAATCGAGAAGGAGTGGAAAATCCTGAATCGAAAGGGGTAGCCAAAGGGTAGGAAAATGGGAGTATATAGTTAACTCTCTTCCTATTATCTTGTAACCGAAAGTTCCTCCTTAGACAGGCAAAAAACTTGGCTAGTATGATAGGGAGAATTTCAAAGGTGCCATGGGAAGAGGAAATTGTGGAGGTGACTTGAAGAGAGTGGATATTCTCTGATATCTTGGTAAGAGAAAAACATGGTAGTCAGAGGGAGAGATTTCACAGGTTTTGAATTAAAAGAGAAAACAATTTATTTTTGGTATAGACTATCGCGCTGATAACGTGTTATGAAAAAAATGATGAATAAATGGAATCAACTCTAAAAAAATTACTAGATAGAGAGAAAGAGAATAAGCGAGAAGGAGTCAGAAATTGTATTATTCAGTGTCAGCGAATACAAGCCATATCACCTCAATATACAGATGAAGGTGGGAGAAGAGTACAAAAAGTCTTCTCATCTTCTAGCCTATTCATAGTCTGTTGTTACAATACTTAATCTCCCATAAAATGTGATAAAGACTAGTAATGTACATTTGTAATATTCTCATGTAGTAATGTCCATTTTGTAACAAAATCAATATTCTTTCCAGCAATATTATTAAACCCGGGTCGGACCGGTCATATTGACCCAAAAACCAGTGAACCGTTCATACAATCAATCTGAGTGACGACTGACGAATTAGTCATATAACAAATCCAGTGAAAATCGATTTTCAACTCGACCGATTTTCTATCAAAATTGGTTGAATTAGTGGGTCATGCAATTTTTATTTTCTAAAAAAAAATTGTTAGATGTTGTGTTTTTATACTAGTACCAGCATTCTAAATCCCTAAATTACAACTTTGACATGATCCTTTGACACTGGTGTTAAACTTTGAAATTTGACACCAAATTTTAACTGTTTATCTCCGCCAATCAACGGTTATCATTTATTGGGAATCAAACTCATTAATTAATTCTCAATAAATGATAACCGTTGATTGGCGAAAATCAACTATTAGGATTTAGTGTCAAACTTAAAAATTTGACACCGATGTCAAATGATCCTGCCCCCCACACACACACATATATATATATATAAGTATTTAAATATTTTTATAAAGTAAAATATAAAATATAAATTTGTACATATTTATATTGGTCATTCGATTTGACCAGTGACCCACTAATTAAATCAATAATCCTTAACTTCCAAAATAATAATAATCAATAATCCAATAAACCAATACCTCAACTGATGAGTACCCATGTCTAATAGCATTGCATTCTAGCTACTACCCGTTTTTTTAAATTTCATGTGCATGACGAACTTGGCTATCCTAGTTACCTTATCTCTCTGATAGGTAAAATTTTCTGCAAATTTTGTTGAGAGCCAATTATAACTCACTTTACAACGCCAATTACAAACATTAAATTCAGTTTTTTTGGACACCATTTTTATTTTATTACATCATATATACATAAAAGTAGCCATTATTTTCTTCCAAAATAAAAGAGAAGACCACCATTTCAATGCGATTTTCTCAACGCGAATGTGCAAAGTCAATAAGAAATTAAAGGTCTTGGTCTATATGTATAGACGACGTGTAAATAGGTTAGGTTAGGTTGGACTTTGACTTAAATAGGTCAAACTTATATAAAAAATATTGAGTCTGACCTGGACTGTTAGCCTGTGTAAATTCCAAATTACAAGTCTGACCTGACTTATATTTAAAAAATAAAAGTCTTGATCTAGATCTGTTTAAGTCTATTAAATATTGAACAATTAAAAGAATAATTAAAATAATATTACTTTATTATTCACATTTATTAAAATAATAATTTTATTTAAAATAAATAATATGATATAGGATGGCTTGTAGGCTTATAGGCCCGATATGACAAAAAAAGCCTATGACATTTTCTAAATAGATTTTTTTAAAAGTCTAGACCTGTTCTATTTTACTATTTGTAACAGGTTAAGTCTGACCTAATACAAGCTAGGTCGTAAGTTCCTGTAGACCGACCTAATCTATTTACACTCTTATGTACAGCACTATAATTTTATTTCTTCTGCACTTTGCTTCTTTCCCAAACTTGTCCATAATAGAAAAAGTCTTCTTTTTCTTTTCTTATTTTTTTTTTTTAAAAAAAAAAAAAAACTAGAGAGTTGTCATAACATTCAATTATCCTTCATGGATCTTTCACATTTTGCTCCAATAACATAACATTAGTACAGTTGCTTCTAAAGAAGCAGTGAAGGAGAATAGAAAAATAGAGGAAATCTGGTAAGAGTTTAAAAGGAAAAATGATCAAATAATGCTTTTGCTAGGCTAATCGAATCAATATCTTAATCACCTCAGCTTTTTCCTTTGGTAAGCTTATCACAATAGCTTAAAAAATAAGCGAGCATTATAGCTTATAGGCACATATGGCATAAAGGGTTGGGAAATATCTATGGTGCAGCCGTTGCACACTCCACTCCATGAGACCAACCAATGAAAATGGAGCAATAACTGTGTTGTCTGCACAGAGAGTAGAAAAAAATATTTAGTTCAATTGTCATTTTCTTGATCGCATATGCACATATGACTGCTGTATAGAAGATGGTCTCCCAAGGGGAATTTTTTTTATACCACTGCTATACCGAGTTGGGTACAACATTTTTCTAAATTAAAATTTTTTAATACCACTTGAATCCAAGTCTTTTCTCATAATTTCTTTCAAATCCAAAATTTTTCTTTTTTTAGAAGTGATGTATGGTCATTGTATTTCCAAAAAAAAGTGATGTATGGTGCAACAGTAGCATCCAAGGTTTGCTCCTCCCAAGGAAAATTTCTTTGGTGTTACGGAGGCACCGTAAACTCGATGTATCTTCTAGTCATATTGTGAGATGTGTCTTACTTTTGTCAAATCAATAATTAATTTCAAAATTAAAAGAGAGAGTGATTTGATATAAAATAAGACACGTGTCATATTATTAATGAAAGATGCACCAAATTTTCAATGCATCTGTAGTACCAAAGATATTCCCTCTTAGAGAGTTGCAACCTCATTCCAAATACTCAAATGCTCTTCCACATGCATTTTAACGTTCACATCTATTTTATATAAAATCTTTCAGCGGATGTGACAATTAGAGTTGTCCACACGATGATTTGAAGTCCTTTATCCATTAAAAAAGTCCTCACCCAATACCTTAAAATTTTGGATTGAATTAATTCTTTATATGATATCAAAATTTCAGTGACCGGTCACAAGTTCCATTTGTGAGATTAAATAAACATAAGTAAAATCATAATATCTTAAAATTTTGGGTTGAATTAGTTCTTTACATGATATCAAAGCTTTAATAATCATAAGGTCACGAATTCAATCTTCATCGTCCCCCACTTGTGAAATTAAATAAGCATAAGATAAAATCATAAAAAATTGGACCTATGCAATATCACATTTTAAGCATGATGTATGTTAGAAAACAATATAAACTATATAAAGGCCCTCACCCAAGATTGAATTGATTCTTTACAAATTCTAATCATACAACAATGGATCAAAAGTAATAATTTTATAACTACCTATTCCAATTTTTCTTTTTCTTTTTTTTATCATTATTAATTCATCTTTATATCTTGAGTATTCCTACAATCTTCAATTTTTTGAATTGACTATACGACTAATCCCGAGTTTGGAGCTTACTCAGGGTCCCAAAGATGTATTTAATGATGAGAATTGAACACAAATTCTCTTTTCACCCGTACCCCATCGAAGAGTTTCAACATAACATAATCATGCTAAATAGGGGGAATGGTATACTTATCACCAAAAAAGTTTATAACATTTACAACTAATTTAATCATCATTGATTTCCGTCAATCTAACGGTTATAATTTATTGGATCCAATAATTTTCAATAAATTAATAAATGCGACCCAATAATTTACGATAAATTATTACCGTTAGATTGACGGAAATCAATATTGATTAGGTTAGTTGTAAAAGTTATAAATTTTTTTAATACTAAGTATATCGGGTAACTAATACTAAAAATCAAAACTTAATATCCTCCAATTAGATTCAAAATATAATGAAATAAAAGAACACGATTATTTAACATGATTATCAAAACTTAATCTCCTCCATTCATTGAACTTGCAATTTCATTCTCCATTTTTTGAGCCATAAGTTGAATTCCTACCTGGTACTTCCTAACAAGATCCTCGAGCACCCATCCTTCGACAGGGTCAACCACGAAGGACCATTCTAACATGCATCCATCTGACCCATCATCATCGTTAAGGACCCTCATGGTTGCCTCGTATGATTTGAACCCAATATTGCTTTCAACAATCTCATACTTCAGGCTCCGGTCAACATCATCAACGGCTACAAGCCTCTCCTTTGACCAGCTCACGCTTTCGGAGCCGTTGGATCGGATGGAGGAGCCCGCACAGTATCGTATGCAGCCGGGCTCACCGTTAGACCCGTGGATCCCGTAGCATGTGGCAAGGGTAGGGAACCGTTTGTGGATATTAAAGAAGTCCTTCACAAGTTGCCATGCTTGTTCTGAAGTCGTGCTTCTGAGCTTCGCTGAAACCTTACCTTCCCATCTTTGATGCGAATCTTGTTCCATTTCTCTGCAAAACAGTGAAAGCTAAACAACAACAACAACAACAAGGGGAAGAACGAAAGGGTTTCCAATGTTGTCTAGTGTCAACCATACACTATCACACTTGTCATCCATTCTTATTTACTATTTTATAATTTGAACCCCACAATTTATAAATTTAATTTAAATTGGGCTAGCGCACTGCCAAAATTAGTGTCGATCAATTTTTTTTTAAGTCAGACGTTAATTATAAACTAAAATGATAACTAATACTTTTTCTTTTGAGTAAACACCATTTTTAGTCCCTGTTAATATCTACGAAGTCCTTTTTAGTCTCTGGCAATAAAAAAGGACCAAATTGGTCCCTGAAATTACAAAAAAAGGGTCATGTTAGTCCTTATGTCAATTCCCAAATATGTAGAGCGACCCTTTTCTTGTACTTTCAGGGACCAATTTGGTCCTTTTTTATTGCCAGGGACTGAAAAAGACTTCGTAGATATTGCCAGGGACTAAAAAGGGTGTTTACTCTTTTTCTTTTTCTCCATTATTAATAACTAATATATTCTTAAAAATAAATAAGAAAAAAATATTATCATTTTAAAGCTACAATTTTATGTTAAAATGGATGTTTTTAGGTAATTCTTTTTACCTTTTCTCTCCCCACAATATTCTTTCTTTCTCTTCTCCTAATTTCACGAAGAAGAGAGATCGTAAAAACCTATCAAATATATACCAAAATATGGTCCTTTTACAAAATTGTGTTTTTAATATAACAAATATTTTTTTCAATAAATAACGAGTTTATTGTTTCTGGTATTACATGAGATAAAATTATCTCCAACAATCAAAAAATACATCATTTTAAGGATTAAGAGAATTAGTGAAAAATGTTCTATAAAATTCATATAATAAAGAAACAAATAAAATTTCTAAAATATCCTTCATTAATTCTTTCAATTCTCAAAACATGTAATGTTGAGAATATGGAGATAATTTTATCTTTTATGATAAGATAGGAGAAATACTTTTATCATAAATAATAAATAAAAATGTCCATAACCATTACATAATTAGAGTTATTTTTAAAAGTTAACATTAATTAAAATAAAATATTTAAAATTAAGGATAAAATACGATGCCTATAATTTTTTCATATTTCTCTTAGCTATTCCTTTCCAACATCAATACATCTCATTCTCAATCAAAGATGAGACAAAAAAAAAAATCAATTAAGATTGTGATATAATTATATTAGAGAGAAAGAAATAAGGTGAACATGATTATCAAACAAAATAAAATAAGGTAAACATGAAAGAAGATAGTTATAGTATCGTATTGTTTAGAAATTAATGTTTGTTGTAAGAACCAGCACCGTTAATTAAGGAAATTAATCAGTTAATTATGAGTTTAATGAGATAATTTCATAATTGACCCTAATAATTATTTTGAGGCTCTAATAATTATAGTAAGTGAGTAATAATGCTGAAAGTCATTTTTCTGACGAAAAGTGCAGATACCGGTTCTGCTAGTCGGTATAAATGCGTACCGAAAAAGTATCCCAGAAAATTATAAAAAGTACATGATAATTACTAGAATAATATGTAGGACTTGTAAAACGAGTTTCAAGTTAAAATAATGAGAACTGGTGCCAGAAACTGATACTGGCTATGAAAAGTGCGTACCGGAAAGGTGCTCCGAAAAATAAAATAAAAATATCATAATTCTTGTAAAATCGAGTAGGTTAAGAATCCAAAGTTTGGGAATAAAATGCTAAGCGTAGCAATTAAAGTTAATACTGTGTGTTTAGTGGTTAAGTGACTATAAATACAATAGTTGGACACTAAATATAATAACCCTTACTAGTAATTGTAGATTTAATATCGATGAATAATTAGAAGTAAAAGAAATAAAGTCACCTTTGGTGAAAAAAGAGTTAAAATGACAGTTAAGGAGTAAAAAGGCGGGTAAATAAAGTTACCCGAAAGTAAAAAGTAAAATTATAAATATTACCATAAAAATATTCTGGACTAGTGTGCAAAGTTTGGTAATGAATGGAGATGTGTAAATAGATAAGATGTTACCCAGTTAAAGTAACTTAAATTTTACACACCGTGAAATCCTTTATTTCTCCTTCTTTCTACGCGTTGTTTCCTCTCTTTTTTATTTCTCTCGGTGTTGATCGACGCTTCCATGGAGAAAGGGACCTAGGTTAGTTTTTTTATTTTCTCTCTTTCCCACTCATTTTGTCACCAAAAGCCATGATGTCATACATGAATCTTTAAGGAAAAAGGCTAGTGAATCCATTCCACCACTCCATTTGGGCTGATTTGGCTTGTGGATAGAGTTATTCATCAAACCCAATTCGTGACATTATTCATGCTTGTAGAAAAATGGGGCTTTTGAGTGAGCAAAGCTTAGGTTTTGTTCTTTGGAGCTTGAAATAGCAACTAGAGGTAATAAATCTCTATTTCTATAGTTTGTTTGTCATGATTTCGGTTTTGAAAATTAGAGTATGCTTTGGTGGGAAAGCCTTGTGATTAAAAATTGAATTGATAATAGATTGTTGATGTTTTGGATATAGGAATGTGAATTAAGCATTGTATTGTGTTTAAAAATTGAAAAAAACTCTATTGCACCTTCCCCCCTATGCCTTGGCCTTCATAGTGTAAGTAGAGCATGATGTGCAAAATTTTATTCTATGTATTAGGAAGGTGTAATGTGTTAGATTAAGTATAAATTTGGTGAATTAGTGTGAAGACCAAAGTGGAAAAAAATCCTATGTGTTATGTCCCTATATTTCGGCCATGTTGTGTTTGTGAAGGACTTGATGTTCCAAAAATTTTATTGGAACCTTTTGGATACATATATGTATGTTTAAGTTGCTAATTAAGTGAAGAAAGTATAATGAAAAAGAAAAGAACCCTTTGCCTATTTCCTTTTAGAGTTCGACCTATAGGGTGGTTTAGGGATAGAGTTAGTTACATGTTATTTAACAAAATGCATAATTTCCAACGTATGTAATGGATGAGTTAAAGAAAGTATATGACTCAAAAATTGTTGAAAAAAGGCTTGTTTCCCTTTAGGGTACCCACGTCCTTAAGAAGAATAATGGCATTAATTATGTTGAAAATTCTCAAGTGGATACTTAGTTAATGTGGGGAACGTTAACGATTATGAAATGGAAAATTAAAGGAAAAGATAAAGTAGTGGTCTTGACTTGTGTATTGGCATAGGATTAGCAAAAACGTAAAGAAATGAAAATAAATGATAAAATGTATGCCTTATGTAAAATTTAGGCATGATAGCATTTTATTGATTTGTCTTTTTGGATTATTTCCCTAGGTGTACCTAGGGACTGAAAAGGATCGGAACCTTCTTAAAGATATATAAGTAACTTGTGCCACAAGTAAGTGGATTGAAAAAGCTTCAAGAGGTAAGCTCTATGTTTATGGGGTTCGCTCCTACTTTGTGTTCCGCCATAGTGTACGAACTGTGGTCGGGTTGTATGATATGTATGAGATATATGATATAGATGCATTTATATAGAGCTATATGATAATATGATATGTTTTTTTGATATGTGTTAATAAGATATGTTTTGTTGAGTTCCTCTTGAGGTCCACCCTTGGGAACACGTACACTGATTCCCACTTGGGGTCCTCCCCTAGGATTAACTGTGTACACATTTGTTATATGACTTGTTCTGATATGATTTTTGTATTGATCTTTGGCTGGAATTGACTTGTATGGTACACTGATGTCTTCTTGGGTTCCCCTGAGATTGACGGTGTACGCCTCTGATATGTTCTGGTTCCGCTTGGGGTCCTTCCTTGGAAACACGTGCATTGATTTCCGCTTGGGGCCCTCCCTTGGGAATGACTACGTACGCCTCTGATATGTTCTGGTTCCGCTTGGGGTCCTCCCTTGGGAACACGTGCGTTGATTTCCGCTTGGGGTCCTCCCTTGGGAATAACTGCGTATGTCTCTTGTAAGATATGTGTATATGTTTTGTTTAGTTATGATAATTGATTATATGACATGTTTTATGTGATATATATGATGATTTTGTAAATGATATTTGTTACGTACGTTGATTTCCGCTTGGGGTCATCCCTTGGGAACGATTGCGTACGTCTTTGATATAACACGTTTTGTTATGATGTGAGTATTGTGATGATTTTTGTAAATGATATTTGTTACGTACATTGATTTCCGCTTGGGATCATCCCTTGGGAATGACTGCGTATGTCTTTGATAAGATATGTATATAAGCTTTGTACAGTTATGATAATTGCTTATGTGATGTTTTGTATATTATGTATCTGACTGTCATGCAGGAAGTGAACCCAGGGTATGGAGAGTTCTCTATAAACCTGGAGCTTACTAGAGATTCGTCTCTAACCCCGTTTGGGGATATGATTTCAGGAACACAGTTAATTGAAGAGCCCTCATGGGACAAGGACACTACCCGTGGCTAGAGGTACTAGTATGAGGATATGGAGTTCTGGGTAGTCGGAGGCTACTATTTATTATAGATGTTATTTTTGAAAAACATGTACTGTTGTATAGTGTTCTATTCATTTGGTGATCATGATGTCTGATCCTTTATTTTGTATATGGCCTGTATATGTTTTGTACATGTCTTTCAGTTGGATGCATGTACATTTGAGTATTCGGGCATGTTGATATGACTATGTAGTATTCAGTATATTTATGTATTGGATTGCATGTTGTTAGGTTAGTGGCACGGAGCCAAGTTATGTATGCGCCCATGGATGGGTATATGACTTTATTTGGATTTCTGCACTTCTGGAATGATATCTGGTATAAACTCTCTATCAGGAACTCTTGTGGGTGGGATTGGAAAATCCCCGGATGTCTGATTTACAGAGGTTACTCTGCCCAATTTTCGTTTCCACTGAGTAAGAATTAAACTAGAAAAAGAAAAAGTTAGCTCGTATTTTCGTAAGTTTAGTCTTCCGCTGTTTCTGTTTGTATCATACGCATGTTAATTGAACCGGCTCGAGACGGGGATGTTACACTAAACCCTAGGCCATACACTATCCTACGTGACTCTTGAGGGGCTGGTCAGCTGGTGCTTGGTGCTTGTGCCTTCCTTCACCTCTTTGTAGCCAAAGTAATCACCTTTGATGCTAGTTCCTTCATCTAAACACTTGTGCATTGTTTGTGTGATCCTTGTAGGGGTGGAAGAGTGTTCCTTTTGCTGTCTTTGGCCTCTGTGTGTTTGGGTCAAGGGCTGAGTTTGAAGTTTGAGTGTTGTGAGCCTTGGTTAAGGCATTTTGAGGTCCAAGCGGTGACCTTTGGTGAGAAGGAACCAACCTTGGAGGTGTCATTTCGTGCTCTGTGTATAGTCAGTCTTGGGGAGCTGTTGGTGAGCTCCAAGAGCACTCCTTTCTCTGTTTTAAGCTTTGGGGTGAGTTACCTAACCTTGATCATGAGTTTTAATGGTTTAAAGGTGATGTCTTTGCATGTTAATGGGTTAAGCAAGTAACTAACATGTGTATGAATCTGTATAGACCCAAAAATGGAGTCTTGAACGCATTTAATTGGTAAAAGTTAGACCTTTGTTGGATATCTTTGCGAAATGCAGAAACTGCATTCTGTCGCGAAATATCCAGATATTTGGTCGATAAATATCCGGATATTGATATCCGGATATGGATATCCGGATATGGATATCCGAATATGGGGATCTGGGTATCCGGATATGGATATCCCGATATTGCCAGTGAGATATCCGGATATTGATATCCGGACATGCCCCCGACATATATCCGGATATTCTGGGATTTCGAAGAACAGTAGTTGTGCTGTTCATACAGTAGGCTATTGGCGGTTTGTGGACCCTAGATTGATGAAGTTGAACTTCTGTAATAATTGGACTAAGTCAGAATCAAGTGATTAATGACTTATGGTGTTGTGGGAAGCCTTAAGACGTAAAACGTAAAAGGAAAATGTAGTCTTTATGTCTATGCTATTGAGCTATGAATGTTGATATGCTTGCTGGTCCTAAATCAGATTATGATCTGCTGTGTTTGGACATTGAGCTTGTGTGGACTTGACTTGGATTGATTGCTTAAGAGGTAAGCTTTCGTGTCCTCGGTTTAGCCATGTTGTGGTTCCACCATGTCCCATGGGAGTATGGTTATATGCATGTTGTGTTACATGCTTTGAATATTTGAAATGTTGTTGAGCTTTATGTGTAATGACTTTTAATATGCATGTGTTGTTCCATCTTGACGGTAAGCCTGAGTATGTGGCGTCATACAAGACGGTGATCCGGGGTGGATGCAAGTGGCGTCTTGCACTATGTGTGAGTATTTGACGTATATAAATCCTGCATTTCTCTGGCCAGTAGAATAGAATTGACACACATGACATGATTATCTGCTGCATTGCACTATTTTAGAACTGATGATGATAAACTGCTTTTGAACTTATATTGCACATGTAAGTGAGCTTGGGGTGGAAGATCCTTGAGGACCCGTTGTCTTACTGAGATTTCTTGTTTAGAGATCTCACACCACGTTTGGGGAATGCTTATTTTAGGTTCAGGTAGTATGGGGACTGATGCCTCTGGCGGCAGGAGGCCAGAGCTTAGTTGATGATATTGCTGTTAGTTATGCTAACCTGTATGAATGCTGGATTTGGATGCTGTTTATGTTTTCTGCACTTATATGCTTATGTTGCTGTTGTTGAGACTGATGTTGGGCTTTGTTGCCTTGTTTGAGTGAGCACGAGGTTTGTCCATGCCACTTTGTGGTTAGTACTTTTAGTTGGAGCTGTATAAACTGTTAGATGGTCCGGTCTACGTTTTGTAGTTCCGTGACTAGAGACTCATACTTATGTTATTTAATTAATGAGGTATTTCAGTTAGCTGTTTATTGCAATGTGCATACATGCGATGTTTTGAAATTGGTTAAGTAATCAAGTTGGTAATGTTTAATGACATCATAATTGAAAAGAAAAAGATATTCCGCATTTTTAATTAAGCGCAGCTTAATACGATAATGATAACATTACCGGATATATACGGGGTGTTACATTTCTCATGAGTAAGATATACATAAAAGTATACATGGATCTATGTGAAGAGAAGAGAAAAAGAAAAAACTTTATAGGCTCCGTACATTTTAATTGTGTATAGCGGTATAAGAGCATATGTTCGATCATCTTCATATCACCTTTGGGAGGAATTTAAAGCCTTAATCATGAACCCGTCCCGAATCGATGAAGTGATGAAATATTTTAAGAAAAGATAAAATTATCTCCTATAATATAATAAATACTAATCTCATTCTTTAAAATGAATGTATCTTAAATAAAAAAAATAAAATAAGATACATGAACGTATGTTATTTTTCATTATATATAAAAAAATATGGATAGGATATTCTTATTATCAAATATTGTTATTATCATATCTTAATCGTTGATTTTAGCCAATCAACGATTATTATTTATTGCTAATTAATAATTAATTAATAAGTTTGATTTATGAAAATAATAATCATTGATTTTGACAAAAATCAACAGTTAATATATAATAATAATATTATTTGATAATTACATTATTTACTAGTAACAATATCACATCGCAAGAAATATGTGATAAAAAACATACTTTTTTTGCAAACCACGTAGACATATATGATAAAAAAAACTATACGGACATAGATAATTCTGAAGCAAATCACAGAGCCATCCGTGAACTTTTCCCATTATTTTTTTGTACGTGTGCTGCTACGTTGCCCAAAATACCTGGAATATTTTTGTTTTGATTGGTTGATGGTGTCTTCGCTTTGCGATTTGCTTGCTCAATCCTCTCTGTTGCTTCCATTTCTACTTTCCGCTGTACATTACATAGATTGTGGAATTCCTGCGGATTATTCTGGAAACTTCATGACTCTTCCCATACTGATAGAGCTCTCCCCTTTCATGCTCTAAAGGCAACAAAAGCCTTTCCTAACAGCAAACGGCACCGTTTCATAACCCATACTCAAACCCGTACCCGAATCCGATTACCCTACCTGACAAACCGGCACTGCTAAGAACGCGCCAGAGGAGAAGAAGAACAACCACCGCCGCGCACACCACGAGAAATCGGAAGACGATACGTTTGTTACGAAACCGATCACCATCTTTTGAATAACAAGAAGACGCGCCTCCGCCTAGGGTTTCCAGAGAGGAAAAGAAAGAAGAAGCCATGGATGACAACCACGACAGCGGTGGCCGGAGCGCCGACAAGGCTCCGGCAGCCGAAGACGAAGGAAGCACAGCTCCCATTCCCGAGAAGGTTCTTGTTCTTGTTCTTGATCTTGTTATTATAAACCAAGTATTCTTTTGTTACATATTGGAAATTTAAATTTAATTTTAGTTTTTTTTTTGGTTTTTTTTTTTGTTTTTTGGTTTCTTGGTAACAGGTACAGGTAGGTGGTTCTCCGTTATACAGAGTACAGAGAAAACTTGGGAAGGGAGGGTTTGGACAAGTTTACGTTGGTCGGCGCATCGGAGCCGGTGCCGGAGCCGTAGAGGTTTGGCATTAGTGTGTGTATTCACATTGTTTGTGCTTAGATACATGTTTGATTCTTTATTATTCACATTGTTTTTGCAATAATTGCAGATAGCTTTAAAGTTTGAGCATAGAAAGAGTAAGGGGTGTAATTCTGGACCTCCTCATGAGTGGCAGGTTTACAAGTGAGTGAGTCATCTTTTCTTTCCTCTGGCTGCGGAAGTCTTGCTTAAATTTTAATTGTTTTTCTTTTCTTTCTTCTTTTTTATTTTTTTATTTTTTCAAATAGTTCATTAGGTGGTAGTCATGGTGTTCCACGAGTTCATTACAAGGGGCGGCAAGGTGATTACTATGTTATGGTATGTGTTGAGAAAGAAATTCTTTGATAGAGGGATTGGGGGTTTGTTTTCGTTTCTTTTTTAATGTTTTTGTAACCTGACATTGCATTACAGGTCATGGATATGCTTGGCCCCAGTCTATGGGATGTATGGAATAACAACTCACACTTGTAAGTTTCTCTCTGAGACTTAAAATGTTAGTTAAACGTGATGCGTCTTATTTTGTTGATGTTGTAATGAATATTGTATATCTAACTTTATTTTTCTCTTTTGTGGCTTTAGGATGTCTGTTGAAATGGTGGCGTGTATAGCAATTGAGGCTATCTCCATATTAGAGAAGATACATTCTCGAGGGTGATTCTCTTTTTCTTGATTCTGCTTATGATATATGTCTGGCTTTTCTTTTGTTGAATGGATTGGATATAGTCCAGAATGCTAGATTAATCCATATCAGGGTTTTAAATTGGGGTTGCAGTCATGGTTGTATTGTGGCTGTTGCAGCTGATACAGTCCACAATCATGGCCTGATACAGTTGCGACGGCCACCATAACCGAGATGCTGCGGCCCATCACGTGAAGCGGTCTGCAATATAAATCCCTGATCCATATTAGGACGTTTTGGCTATGTCAGTGGCCTGACCGGTCTCACCTTATGCAGTTATTTAGGTTTTCTCTATCTTTAGCTTGTGAGAAAAGCATGACCAATAATTTGTTATTTCCTTTTGGTGACATAGAAAGAGCAATGTGTTTTATACCTCTGGTTGAGTAGCATTTATATGAAAATAAATTGGATATTTAGATTTTATGTTAGTTTCCTTTCACTGTGTTTTGGTACAATGGCAACTTGAATGTTTGAAACTATGAGTATGATCTCCTGCAAACTACGAAACCCCTCACCTCTAGACAGCTCCTAGTGTCTTGTTTTCTTTCACTGTATAACTGAATTTCTCTTATGTGTGGGACGGGGAGGGGACTCTTTTTATTTATAATTAGTGTGTATACCTCCTAGATAAAGATTATTGTTTTCTCAAACCATTTTTCAAACCATAATCTTGTAAGTTAAAACTGTACCATCAGTATATATAAATTTTGAATGACTTTTACTGCACAAAGGATTGTATTATATTTGTTGAAATTATAAGGATTTTGGTGGAAAAGGAGTGAAAGGAGAAAAGTGACTGCAAATAATATGAGATTAGATTGATATGGGATGTAATGGATTTGGGGTAGATACAAACCACTAGCACATATTTATACTAATAATTAGGTCAAGTACTAATGTTGAATTATAATATAATAAGACCCATAACCGTAACTTAAGATTCTAACGGTATCAATCTCATTGTTATAAAGAATCTCATCATGTTGCTGATATTTTTCAGTTATGTGCATGGTGATGTAAAACCTGAGAATTTCTTGCTTGGCCCCCCCGGAACTCCTGATGAAAAAAAGCTGTTTCTGGTTGATCTTGGATTAGGTAAATATACCATCTCATCGTTGAAGCTTTGGTACTTCCACTTTCATTTAAAGATTTGCCTAATTTCTCATAATTTGTCTATGCTTTCTCTCCTCTTTTACCTTGCAGCAACCCATTGGCGTGATACTTCAACTGGCCTTCATGTTGAGTACGATCAACGTCCAGATGTATTTAGGTATTTTATATGCATATTTAATTTTGTTATAAACTTCGTTAGCGAAATCCAGGCTTCTGTTTGATTTGCATCTTGCATACCATTCTTGCCATAGGGGAACAGTTCGATATGCTAGTGTGCATGCTCATCTTGGGAGAACAGGTAGCAGGAGAGATGATTTGGAATCTCTGGCTTACACGCTAATCTTCCTTCTTCGTGGCCGGCTACCTTGGCAAGGATATCAGGTTGTCTTTCAAATATAGTCAATTTAGTGTTAATAATAAATAAAAATGTGTCATTCTAATAAAATTGTTTTTTGCAGGGAGAAAATAAAGGTTTTCTTGTCTGCAAGAAGAAGATGGCTACCCCCCCAGGAACTTTATGTTCCCTTTGTCCTCCACCTTTTCGGCAGTTTGCTGAGTACATAGTGAATTTGAAGTTTGATGAAGAACCAAATTATGCAAAATATATACCACTTTTCGATGGAATTGTTGGTCCAAATCCAGACATCAGACCAATAAACACAGATGGTGCTCAGAAGGTATTAAATATGCTATTGCTTCAATATTTTACTGTTTACTGTTTTTCAGATAACGGCTGAGCGTTGTGCTATTTTTTTGGTTTGTGCTGTGAAGCTTATATATCAGGTTGGACATAAGAGAGGAAGATTGACCGTGGAAGAGGATGATGATAACCAACCAAAAAAGAAGGTCAGAATGGGAATGCCAGCAACACAATGGATTAGTGTGTACAATGCTCGCCGACCAATGAAACAAAGGTTTCCTTCTGAAATTAAATAAGTCTTTGCATTTGATATTAAAATGCTCAGAGTTTAAGTATTTTATTTATTTATTTATTTATTGTTTAGGTACCATTACAATGTTGCTGATGTCCGGCTATCCCAACACATTGAGAAGGGATATGAGGATGTACTACTTATCAGCAGTGTAGCTTGTTGTTCTAACCTTTGGGCACTTATTATGGATGCTGGCACTGGTTTCACTGCACAAGTTCATCAACTCTCATCCTACTTTCTTCCCAAGGTTGAGTTGTCCTTTAGTTTAATACTGTTAGGAAGTTGTGGCATTGTGTTTGATGTTACCTATATTAAGTTTATATTTGTTATAGCGTATTCTGTATTGTATTTGAACTTAATGCAGGTTGAAAAACTAATATAACTACTATTATTTTCATAGGAATGGATTATGGAACAGTGGGAAAATAATTATTACATTAGTGCCATAGCAGGAGCTAATAATGGGAGCTCGTTGGTTGTAATGTCCAAAGGTAAGTCCTTGAAGCTCTATTCTTCAGGCTTGGGTATTTTGGTGGCAATAGTTGACTTTACTGTTTTAAGGACCTGTTTGCATACTTTGGCCGGTTTTATTGTGTTTATATTGTTGTGTCTCACTTCTTTTGGTGGTTTGTTGGTTTTAGGGACCCAATATTTACAGCAATCCTATAAAGTGAGTGATTCATTTCCGTTCAAGTGGATCAACAAGAAATGGAGAGAAGGATTTTACGTCACTGCTATGGCCACTGCTGGAAATAGATGGGCAATTGTTATGTCCCGTGGTGCTGGATTTTCAGACCAGGTTTTACTATTTCTTTTAAAATATTTTTTAATTAAAATTATTAGTTCTATTGAAAAACCATGTGATTTATCTTTGTTTTTCTTTCTAAAATCAATTCCAGGTTGTGGAACTTGATTTCCTGTATCCTAGTGAAGGTATTCATCGAAGGTGGGACAATGGTTACCGGATCACTTCAACTGCTGCTACATGGGACCAAGCTGCTTTGGTTCTTAGTGTTCCAAGAAGAAAACCAGCTGATGAAACTCAAGAGACACTCCGTACATCTGACTTTCCTGGTACTCATGTCAAGGTAAATACTAAACCTAATTTTGCTCTAACCGCTTTCATTTCTGATCACAAATACTTATAGTTGAGATATCGTTTATGCAGGAAAAATGGGCAAAGAACCTCTATATTGCATCTATTTGCTATGGGAGAACAGTTTCATGAACTATGAAGTTGTTTGAAATTTCAGCTTTACATCATTTTGATTTCTCGCATCATACTGCCTGCTCTTACATCTTCCACTCTGGGAACTGGAGATCCTCTCTCTTACAAGTTCTTTGAACAAAGCAGTTCAGCATTGATGTATGCTAAACCTTTCTTTATGGTCTCCATCACTTATCGTATGATGCAATACCTGTGCACTGTATTCAACTGTATCATAATGCTTATGAGCAAATTTAGACCTTTATTGTCTATTGAGATGAGTCTTCTGATAGTAAGTTTGTAGAGATTTGAACAATAATTACTGTGTTGAAGGCATGTTTGCAGGCTAGGCTTTTATTATTGATAGTATTTTGCAAATATGCAACTTCCAGTGAGAACTGGATATTTTGAGCTGCACAACCTTGTACTTAAACCTCTTTTCTCTTTTGACTTAAACTACTTCTGGCCTCTTGGATGTCTTGAGTTTGACCGTAACCTTAAAGATGGAAAAACAGACTCTGGGAGCAGTATGTAACTATTTAACTTTTGTAATCACAGTATTTTTTTTTCGTGATAATTATATTTTTATATTCAGTTACATTCAACTTGGTTTTTGACAGACCACAATGCCATCATTTTATTTATGTAGAAGCCACCCTAGCAGGAAAATGCTTTTGTTGCTGTAGGCCTGTAGTTACTTCCAATTCTTTCTTCCTTTCTTTCTTTCCGGGTTCATCTCATTAAATGTAAACAGGGTAGTGATCATGCTCAACTTTTATTTTGATGCTGTGCTTTTGACAATTTTGTTTTGCTCTCAGAATGTAAATTTATATAAATCTCTTTTGGGTGAACATGAATTATTTAAACTTTACCACAAAAGCTTTAGTTTGGAAGAGTATGGTATCTACAGGTGTCATTCTTTGTAGCATATGATTGTTTTAAGAGAGGAGCCATGTGAGCATGCTCACTTTCTAGGTATTGCAAATGATAGCCATCTATCTGCTGCTTATGTGACTCTGGCAATTACATCGCTTCATTGTTCTAACCGCATTTTTCTCATAGTATCGAAAATCTGCATTGTCTCCTGGTCAGTCATTCTAAATGACTGGGTGCTAATTTTGTTAATTGTTTCTACAATTATGCATGGCGGAATTCATTCTTTATTCTGATGAGCAGTTGGCAATCTCGGAAGCTCAGCTGTTGTGATACTGTTTACACTTTTTTTGTGCCTGATCATTATTGACTTGTATATCCCGAGTTTACCATAACATCTGGAGCAGGTATTTGATTCTGCAACTATTGTTATTTAAATCTCTGATATATTGTGCAGCTGAAATGTTTGCGTACTTTGATCTAGATATGCCTTTATATCGATGAAACATTTGATGTTCATTTGGCCTGACGGCACAGAGTTTCAGTTCCTGACAGGTGGTAATTGTTTTCTTTGCTTGTTTATCTCGTTATCTGTTATTTTATTCACATTTCTCTCTCAATAAAATCTAAGGTTCTTTGGATACTTAATTCAAGTTCAGTGGCAATGGCTGTGGTAACTCGGAGATTTGTACATGTTGGTTCATACCGTGATTATGATTTTGGAGCAACCCATATTTTGGTGAAAGCTGTTCAAGGAAATGGAGCTTTTGGATCTGAAGCTAACTTCAATTTGAGATATTTTAAATTGTCAGAAAACTACCATATTTTGAATATGCAATCAATATCAGCTAGTTTTCATTGTGTTTGAGGTTCAATAGATTTGCCTCCATTAGGAGGTGTAATGTTGGTATGGGTAATTCTTGAATGTTGGCTGGGGTTCATGTTCAATTGTTTTGATATTTCATTTGTGCTTTAATGGTCCTGCTTTTGGTAACGTAATAAAATGTAGAATTGTGTTTCTCTGATATTTTGAAGGCACCGTAAAATAATTTAATATGAAACATATAGCAAGTTTGCCAAAAATAATCATGGCAAAATTTTGTTTTTGAAGGAATCTTGGCAACAGGGTTGCTGCCTTGTGACCTCGTGGTTTTCGTGGGTTTCTGCCAAGCTTATGGGCGTTTGGTACAAGGATTTTGGCCGAATTTCCAGGAAATTGAATTTTTTTAAATTTTAAATTTCTGGATATTATCTAAATTGAATATAAAAATTATATTTTTGAAAATCGAGATTCCGGAAAAAAAAAAAAATTTCTCCTCTGCCTAAAGCCCAAAGGAAATCTGCATCTGATTTGTTGGATTTGGAGCTCGTGACATTTGGAACTTCTTTGCCTGTGTTAAGAATCCTGTGAGCTAGAAACATCTCAACATCATACCTGCAGAAAAGCCTGACCTTCAGACAAATGAAATTAGTGAAGAATGCTTCAAGAGAATGGTCACAAATACTGTCTGTATATCTGCATGGAGAACCATTCGCAAATTGTACAAATTTTAATAGTGTAGCAGCTCCGTAAATTTATGAAAACTATTCATTATTGTTAAATCATCCATTCCCCTTTTAGGCCTACAAGAAAGCTATACCTCAGAAAAAAAATAAAAATAAAAGGCGTGCATAGTTGACCGTGGTGCATCTTATTTAATTTACATATTAAATTCCATTACTCAATGAACTGAAGGTTTATTACTTATATGGGCCAAAGACAGCGTTGAATCAAATTCAATCAGCCTTTACTAAAATAAAAATATAAATGCATGCCTTGTGGATATAATATGATCTATGATGAAGGACCTATAACTGATGCATGGTAAACATGGCGTCATGGGTTTAATATTGTTTGGATGGATATCTGCACGTGGGATTTCGCCATTGGGAAAGGCTACAAGAGAATGCTTTTCCTTCAGAAAGGTATAGATGAATATTGCAGTGAGATTAAAATATAAATATTTCATATCCATGCCACCAGAACTCATAAATTAATCCAAGAATCTAAGCCAACTGCAATAGTGGATATCGACTCACCATGTTCCATCTGTTGATGGCCTTTCCTCAAATTCCAACTCTGATGGGTCTTGGATATTTTTTCCTATAAACCAAACATTTCAGACTCAATCTCCACTGGATGAACTCGTACGATACCACTCATTACGCGTAAATTCGAAAGTATCTAGTAAAACAAATATATCAAGTGAAAGAAAGAAAAAAATAAAAGGAAAATATAAATATTTTGTTTTCCGAATTTTCTTCATTGCTTCGAAGTCACTTATGCATCTTGACCTTCACTCAGTGTCATTATTTTTATCTAGGGAACATGATCCAAATACCAAGTGCCAACAACACATAAGCCGTCTTATGATATTTCACATGTAAAATAAATCCCTTACACATCAAAAGTAAACTTGCCTAGTTACTATAGGCTTAAGCAGCAATGTTAAATACTCTGCAGGTTTTGACCATTTAACTGCTTGAAAAGTTTACAATTGCTACATTTTTTTTTTTTTTTGAGATATTCCAATTGGTTTATCACTTAACGACTAGTTCAATTCTTGGCAGGTCCTGAAACTAAGGCTTTAAATCCCTTTTTTTTGGAGATATTCCAATTGGTTTATCGCTTCACGACTAGTTCAATTCGTGGCAGGTTCTGAAATTAAGGCTTTAAACCCCTCCCAAAATAGTATTAGTGAGAATCGACAAATAAAGCCCATTAACCAAAGCATTTTTTTATCTCTTATTTTGTGCTTGCGTGTGTAGTAGTGATCGGGTAAATTACAACAGTATAACGCTAATGTGTCAGATGTCAAAAGTATTTAGAAAAGGCAAAAGTATTTTTGCCTCTGCGACATAAATATTTTGTCTGTCACATACACATATTTATCATGATCTAACATTGATTCTTTTTTTTTAAAAAGACGTCGGATCGTGATGAATATGTATAAATCTTTCTGCCATAGCTGCAGAAAAATGAAACCCTTCAGAAATAAACAAAAAAGAGGAAGAAAGATTTGGATAATTTGTATGAGGTCACAGGTTTGAAGCTTATTTTCGATGCGGGTACGTACTCCTTTGCCTAAAAAGGAAAAATGGGTGGAAATAACTATAGAGATGAAAGTAATGTAAAAGTGTTATTTTTTGCTATATTTAGTAAATGATGTACTGACTACTCACTACTCGGTAGGACAAAGTATCGAAAATATTTTTCACATGTTCAAACTTCAGTGCCATATAAAAATTAGAAATAGACAAAAAATAGTAATAATAATAATAATTCAATTGACTAAGGATAGATAAACACACAACAGAAACCTAGAACGTAGAGGCGAGTTGATAAATCAGAATGGATGCATAAACATGAAGTTTAAAACATAAAAACAAAAGTAGTAGCTATGCTAAGAACCTCAAGAATTGCAAGAAGTCTCACCTTCCTTACATTCAAGGTCTTTAGCCACTACTGGTGAGTCGACCGCACTAATGCGTTTGATTAAAAAAATTATGAATTCAATGTAATTTTGAAATTATATTTCAACCTAATACATTTAGTCTCGCCTTTAATGGATGCGGGACTTAGCTCTCTTCCCTTACCTCCCTTTTACGGGTCATTAGGATGTAAATGAATTAGGTTAGATTAAGCTTTGACTTAAATAGGTCGTATAAAATAAATTGGGTCTGTCCTAGCCTGTTAGTCTATATAGGTCCTGATCGGAACAGATCTTTACAACTGGGCCGATCATGTGATCTTCCTCTACACAGCCTGGAACCGTCCATCTTGAGTCAGAGCATCTTGCAATTGGGCCGCTTTATCCCATGGGTCTTCAATGGAACGCGATGGGGGGGTGTACCTGCAAGACACTCTGACGCTCAAGTCAGATTTGGTTCAAGCAGGTTTAATTATGTAGGAGAAGATGATGTACCTTAGGGTTGATACATGTATTTATAGTGGAGAGATGTGCAGCTTGGAGGGTGTCTTTCTTCACAGTGAAGGCAAAGGTTCCTCTCTATTGGTTCTTGTGGGTGGCTGGGATAAGATGCAGCTTGCTTGTCTTGGTGCCAAAGTATTAGAGCTGCCATGTTTAATGTTGAGGAGCTTGATGAGATAAGGCCATTAATATTGTGCAGCTTGATGGCTGTCATGGAGCTTGCTGTTATAGATAAGATAGCAGCTTGTGGAGTTCGGTGTCTGTCATGGTGCTTTTAATATTATGGAGCTTGCAGCCTTCTTGGACTAAGGCTTTTCTGGGCCTTGTATTTGTATAATACTTATCCAGATCAGGTCTCAAATTACAAGTCTGATCAGACCTATATTTAGAAAATAAAAGTCTTGGCCTAAGACTGTTTAAGCCTATTAAACATTCAACAATTAAAAGAATAACTAAAATAACATTACTTTATTATTCAAAATTATTAAAATAATAATTTTATTTAAAATAAATAATATGATATAGGTCGGCCTGTAATCTTATAGGCCCGACATGCGTGAAAAAACCTATAACCTATTTTCTAAATACATTTTTTAAAAAACTTAAGTATGTTCTATTTTATGATTTATATTAGGTCAAGTCTGACCTATTATAGGCTAGACCGCCAGCCTAGCCCATTTAGATCAGTGCTGATAAGAGACTTCAACATAAAAAGCCATGTTAAAATTGATAACAAAAGAATATCGAAATAAGAACAAACAGAAGGAGACACCGATATTGATAACAGTCCCATCTTCCTTCATTCTTCATCGACGTCTTCTTCCATCATCTTTCAGCAAGCCAAGCTAATGTGATGGAAAATATATTCTTGTTTTGAAACATTCAAGAAAAAAAAGCTAATTTTACTTTAAAAATATATAATATTGTTATTATTATTTATTTTAAGAAAATGACATTGTCTAGTATGAGTTCTGGTTAATTTGTTTGGTCTTCTTTAGTATTTTTCTTAGTTTATTATAAATTTTTATGAGAAAGGTTCACTTGTTTTTATTGCGTTCCCTTTGTCTCCTAATTTTTTAGCACATAAGTAATAATCTTTTATCCATATAGAAAATATACTAATTAACACTATAATTACAATAATATTTGAACTTATTTTAATATTTAGATCTACTATATCTGAAAGTAAGGAAAATAAATAAATGTTTTGATCGGACCAGATACGGTAGGGATGGCCCAATGCGTATCAAGCCCAAATCACACACGGTTGAAACTCCTTAGATGGTAACTGGCATGGGCCTGGTACTGTTGATGTGGGATGAGCCTGAGCTATTTGTCCTTCGTCCTTCACGTTGCACCGGATGGGGGTACCTGCGAAGACACTCCGACGCTCAAGTCAGTATCAAAGGCAGGTGTTTATGTTGTGAAAGTAAAGGATAATCGTACCTTGGTGGCACAACGTATGTTTATATAGTAATCAAGATGTGTGTTTGGAGGAGACCTTTCTTCATGGTGAAGGCAAAGGTTCCTTGGTGCCAACGTAGTGTGGCTGTCATGGTTTAAATGTTGAGGAGCTTGCCGCCATGGTGTCTATTAGTAGAGTTGTGGCGAGCTGGAGCTGTCCATTGCTTACTGGTGTGAGGGCGTGGTGGTGTGTTGCCTTGGCCCTTAAGTTTACTGTCTGTAGAAGGTATCCCGTTGCGTGGGGAGTAAGTATATCCTGCATGCTGTGATGAGGCACTGCGCCGTGTATGACGCGATGGGACTATCGCGCCTGGTGTTCCGCGATATGGACATCGCGCTGGTGTGACGCGATAGGGTTATCGCGTCCCGTGCCTGTCTTTTATGCCTTGTTCCAGGTCCTTTATGGGCTTGGGCTTCCATGTGTTTATTGGGCCCTGGTTAGGCCTATATTATATCCGGATCATGTTTTAAATTAGAATTTTAGTTTTAAAAGTTTTGGTTTTAGTTATATTAGAAATGATTAATAACACATTTCATTCATTACTTTAATAGTAAGTTCATTCCAATCATTTGAATAAACCATGAAAAATAACCTATTAGAAATAATTCATTTTTTTTTATCTCCATTGTGTCAGTCCTGCATTCTTTATAGGCGAGATTTATATGGGATTTATCTGCGGGACTAAATACATTAGGTTGAAAAATAATTTCAAAATTACATTGAATTCTTAATTTTTTTAATCAAACGTATTAGTGCGGTTGAAATG
Organism: Gastrolobium bilobum; assembly: GCF_033153095.1. Lineage (NCBI taxonomy): Eukaryota > Viridiplantae > Streptophyta > Magnoliopsida > Fabales > Fabaceae > Gastrolobium > Gastrolobium bilobum. The sequence goes on from NW_026898387.1 coordinate 362,197, forward strand.
CCAAACTTTCATCCAAAATAAAGGAATAATTAAAAAAAAAATAAGAAGGAAGAACTAAAAGCCACAAAAACAAAAAGCTCCTTATGTTAGAAAACCAATGTTTAAAACAAGAAATGGATTCTATTACGTATTATTTAATATGAACGTGTTATATGAGATAATTCTATTACTCTATATTTCAATATTTTTTATCTCTCATTTCTAGTCATCACAAAAAAAAAGTGTTGACTTGGGGTTGTTTGGTACACGAATTTTTCTCGGATTCCTGAGAAACTGAAATTTTTAAAATTTTAAATTTTTAGATATTATCGTAAACTGAATGTAAAAATTATATTTTTGAAAATCGAGATTCCAGGACAAATAAAAATTTCTCCTGTATCAAACGCTCCCTAAGTCTATTTTATGAAAGGTTTGCCAGGTCGACCAGAGGAGCGGATTGATTTGGCAAAACAAGCTAACCGAAACAAACTTATTATAATGGTATAAATGGTTGTAGGAATACATCTTTGATGTTGGTAGTAAAGTGATCGGAGTGCGTTAGCGACAACTGGGATTCGAGAATGTTGTCAATGGCATGGGTGGGGCATGCTATCAGCAACCATGATTGGAGAACTTCCACATAGTGATCAATTGACAACTGAGTATTCAAGAATTTGCTTTGATCAAGAGTTGAAGTCTTGGCTAAAGCAAATTCTTTAGAAATTAGAGCAAAATGTCTTATCTACTCTGTTTCAATGAGAAGACAAGATGATTGGAGGAGATTGAATGAGAATATTCCGGATTATTTAAAAGGGATAGGATATTGTGACACACAAATAATGTTACGCACAATGTTACGACCACATCTTAACCGTTGATTTCCGCCAATCAACGATTATCATTTTTCAATTCAAACTCATTAATTAATTATTAATTCGCAATAAATGATAACCGTTGATTGGCGGAAATCAACGGTTAAGATGTGGTCGTAACATTGTGCGTAACATTATTTGTGTGTCACAATATCCTATCCCTATTTAAAAACAAATAAATTATGTCAATCTTATCTTAATAAAAAATAAATCTTATTATGTCATGACACAAATCAATGTTATCACTTCTTTAGGTTACAGGCATGGCTGGGCATGTGAGAGTTAAGGATCGATGACTCCCATCCCCACACTTGTCATCTGATCTGGATATATATTATCTATTATTAAAATACAAGACCTAAATCAAAAGCCTTCACAATAAAGCAAAGCCTTAGTCAATGAAGGCTGCAAGCTCCACAATATTAAAAGCTCATGACAGCCAGCAAGCTCCTCAATGTTAATGGCTATACGACAGCAAGCTACACCCTCTACATACTTCTGCAAACATTATCTCCAAGCCTCCCACAAGAACCAATAAAGAGGAACCTTTGCCTTCACCATGAAGAAAGACATCTTCCAAGTTGCTCATCTCTCTACTATAAATACATATGTATCCACACTAAGGTACACATCTTCTTCTATATAATAAAACCTGCTTGAACCATATATAACTGACTTGAGCGTCGAAGTGTCTTGCAGGTACACCCCTCATCTTGTCCCATTGAAGACCCATGGGTTAAAGCTGCTCAACTGCAAGATGCTCTGACCCAAGGCACTTCCAGGCCATTTGTGTAGAGGAAGATCACATGATCGGCCCAGTTGTAAAAACATATTCTGATCATTGGCGCCGTCTGCAGAGAAAGGTAAACTTCAATTCCCACCCCAAAAGGTACGCACCATCTGTGTGAGTTTTAAATGTTTTAGTTATTAACCCATGCGCGATGCTTTTCCTGAGATTGGTCAGACTTTAGACACTGTTAACTGTCAAATTAGTCCTACTCAGAGGCGAAACTAGAGGGGGGCTAAGGTGGGCCTCCGCCCCCCGTAAAATTTGTTAGGAAAAAATTATATATATATATATGGTATTTTATTAATATTGCAAAATATGTGTGAATGGGTAAATTACTGACATGCGTGAGCATGCAGAAGCACAAAACCTCAACTGCTCAAATCAAACTTCTGAAAATTGTTCAGCTTGCAATTGCAAGATAAGACAACTGAAGAGGAAGCGCAAACATTTTCATTGAAGGGGGCGTGAGACTCAATCTTGAAACACTCTTCAAGTACCTCTTCACTCTTCAGTGATAGTTAATAACCCGCCTCAGCCTCTTTTATCTTCTTTTGGGGTAAAATTTAAGAAAATGATTCAACTTTTGCATTTTCATTTTTCATTCAGCTTCTCCTAATTGTACTAGTTTGAAAAGTCAAGGGAGATTTTGGTTATGAAGAAGACAAAGAGAAGTTAAATATTTCTAGGATTAAAATATTAAAAAGTGGGGGGCTTGATTCGGTTGTTCATTTCCCAATATATAGGTTATGTGTTTCAAAAAACAAAAAACAAGAGTGTGCAAAAAGAAAACAAAAAATAGTGAAAACAGAGAAAGAGAGTGTCGTAGCACTTAAAGGAGGCGTTTGTTAAAGAAGAAAATTGGGAATATGATGGAATTTTTTTTCTGGGTAAGTTACTAAAATGTGTTTGGTAGGCCAAATTTTTTTTCTGAAATGTTGAGTTAATTTTAATGATGTTGTGTGTTAATTTTCCCACCACATGAAAAAAAAACAATTTCACCCCTTCAATAGTAATCTTCCCCAACTATTTTACATAGAAAATCAAATGATGGAAAAAAAATGTTCCTAATCATATTTTTACTTCACCTCCTACCAAATATAGGCAAATAATTTTCCAACCCCATTTTCTTAGGAAAATGTTTTTTCACCTCCTACCAAACACGTGATTGTGAGATTAAAAAATTGTAGTGTGTTCTCCTAAATTATTCTTAATATCTTTAAATTTCCAACAATTTTAGCTATAAAAAGAATGAAAGGACATATATAACTTTGTGGGTATCTAATTTATTGATAATAGATAACATGATTTATTTTTGGATTCGTCTCTTCTGCAGCAATAGCATATGAAATTTTTTGTAGCAAACATATTTATACATGTGGATTCTGACATTTAAAAAGAAAGAAAAAAGTTAAGATCCGCATGCGTAAAATAAAATCAAGAACAAGCTTCGAAATAAAATAGAAGACCAATTTCTTGATGATTCTTTGATTACATACATTAAAAAAGAAATTGTTTTGAGTTTTAACACGGATTCAATTATATATGAGTTTAACAATAAGAAAATATGTAAAATAAGAGTCAAATGAAATGATCTTAATCTTTGTAATAGATTTCTTTTAAATTTTTTATATTAGGTCTGTATTATATTTCAAATATTTTTGTTTATAATATAATATTTTTTATTTTCGCCTCCCGTCATTAAAATTTCTGCATTCGCTACTGATTGATTATAATATCCATCCCGCCATTTATAACCATCCTGAAATATTACGACATTAGATGCTAATATTTATTTGATATAGTTATTAGAATACCCATCCCGCAAAGATACGTCGTGATCCGAATTATAATATCCAAGCTGCACAATTGGCACGAGAGATAGACGTAGAAATAGGAGCACATGAAATTGATTTGAAATGCCAAAAAGGTTAAAGTTACTAAGTGAGATTGTGAAACGTTGAGGATAAGGAATATATTCCATATATGGACCTGTCTTTCCCATCTCGGACAAAAAGTATTAGTAGAATCATTTATTGAAGTGTTTCAGAATTTTTATTTTGGGTGATCCCGCAAAAGTTTTAAAGGTACCCTAAATGGAAGATCCAAAGTACCTAGCAAGTTTGAAATTTTGATACAAGTGAGATATGATTTCACAGGGGTGTTAGAAAAGCTATAGAAATTAGCTATCCCATTGAAGATCAACCTCAAAGTTGGATTGAAAAAGTGAATGATTATGAACTCCCTTAGACCAATTTTTAAAAAATTGACATTGATTTTAAAGTCTCTGTATAATTGATTTTCACACTCTGGAAACACCAGAATATCAGTGAATGTCGCACAAAAAAGAGGCTTCGCGAAAAAGAGGGCTTATCATTAAAGGCATCAGTTTGATATATGTGGAGTTAATATGTTGGAATTGACAAAGTCTAGTCCGAACACATCCTAAGCTTACGAATCATCTTTATATATCACCTAAATAAGGGTGAATTATGACAAACATAAAATAAGGCCTGTCAGGCTATCATATATGGAATCTTTATGTGATTTAATCACTATTGTGATCATACTTCTTACGAGATTACATAAACTTGCAGGATGCTCATGCGATAAAAATCGTGACATATATGACTTATTTTGACAATCTTATGTCTCTGTTATGAAACTCATGAAAGTTGCAGGGATCCATGAATGATAAACGACGAAGACATAAATCTCGCATGAAACACAGATAAACTCGGAAAATTTTACAGTTGATATATGCAAAATTATTATGAATTGCTTTGAACTGATTCAATTTCATTGAACTTATCATCTTAATGATATGACATTATTCTGTGAGATTTGTGAAAATTACAGGTTTCACCAAACAAAAGAAAAGTCCTCCAAAATAAAGCGCGATGAAGAATGAAAGGAAGATAATAAAACTTCCTCCAAATGAAAGGATCCTTCAAATAAAAGGATCCTCCAAAAGGACCCTTCAAATAAAAGGATCCTCCAAATAAAAGGATCCTCCAAAAGGACCCTCCAAATAAAAGGAAGATAATAAAACTTCCTCCAAGCTACAGCGCGATGAAGAATATGCGAGGAAGATAATAAAACTTCCTCCCAGCTACAGAGCGATAAAGAATATGAAGATAAAGCCTTAACTGGTTAAAACTTCCTCCAACGCGCAATCAAGAACAAAGGAAGGTAAAACCTTAACTGGTTAAAACTTCCTCCAAAGCGCGATACTTCTGGCAACATCAAGTACAAACTAAGCGACATCGAACCACAGAACATGCAAAATAGAAAGGTACGCCAAATATATAAATTATGAATTATGAATTGTATAAAAATGCAGAATACAATTATGAAACTCTCAAGCACCCATACAAAGTATAGACCATAGTTCCAGATAAAGGAACAAGCGCAATGAATTTTCCAAGTTGATAAACCGATATGTCATCTCGCCAATTTATACATCTCACTACTCATGCTCTCAGCATAAGCAGCGAGCTGGGGGCTTCTGATCTGGATATATATTATCTATTATTAAAATACAAGGCCCAAATCAAAAACCTTCACAATGAAGCAAAGCCTCAGTCAATGAAGGCTGCAAGCTCCACAATATCAAAAGCTCATGACAGCCAGCAAGCTCCTCAATGTTAATGGCTATATGACAGCAAGCTACACCCTCTACATACTTCTGCAAACATTATCTCCAAGCCTCTCACAAGAACCAATAAAGAGGAACCTTTGCCTTCACCATGAAGAAAGGCATCTTCCAAGTTGCTCATTTCTCTACTATAAATACATATGGATCCACACTAAGGTACATATCTTTTTCTACATAATAAAACCTGCTTGAACCATAACTGACTTGAGCGTCAGAGTGTCTTGCAAGTACACCCCTATCTTTTTCCATTGAAGACCCGTGGGTTAAAGCTGCTCAACTGCAAGATGCTCTGACCCAAGACGATTCCAGGTCATTTGTGTAGAGAAAGATCACATGATCGACCCAGTTGTAAAAACATGTTCTGATCATCATCTAAATACATGTCAAACTTAGGTCAGCTATTGACAATTATATCGATTGATCTTCAAAAGTTTAGCACTTATTTTAAAAATATTTTTTAGTTTATATAAAATAATGTTTTAATTTTAATATTATGATTAATTATTATATAATTTAATTTAAAATATTCATAATTTTAAGATTGGATCGGCCAGATAGAGCGTGGATCTAGTGCTTGATGTTGGTCCTTGGGTCCAAAGGATGCGTACATTCCAATTTCTTAACACGCTTCTTAACCTGCTTTGATAAGGTGCTTTCAGTTGCAGAGTGCAGACAAAGAAAAGCGTAATTACAATTGTTTTATTTTATTCCATAAATAATTTTTATTTTATTTTCCTTTAACAGTTTAACGTATGACGACGTGGACAAGCCTGCTTTGTTCCCGGGATTTGTCAATAACTCGTACGCAACTTGAATTGAACTCATTTTCCATCCAATCTAAACCAATACATACAAATCCAACATAATCCTTCCATTTGTATATTGGTTTTAATGGTCTAGATTTACTAAATCCTATTTACTTCTTTACTTCTTGGATGCTTAATTTATCACCCAATATATCCATTAAAATGCATCTACTCAACAACTGACCTTGCTTGCATGAAACGCTAAACTTGGCCACCATTGTCCAAATCAGATTTTCATCACATTCTACACCACCCACCTCTCTCATCAGGAGTAAGAAAATTACATATTTCCCCCCAAAATTTTTACCTTTAACGAGCTAACCCAGCTCTAACCAAGTTAAAAGGGCCAAATTGAATCAATGTTGTAAAGAAATAATTCAACTCCAAATTTTAAGGAATTGGATAAGAATTTTTTTAATAATTTATATTATTATCTAACATACCCGCTCATGCAAGAGCTCTTTGGAGTTGAAGCATGGATATTGTATAGATCCAATTTTTTATTTACCTTGTATTTATTTTAATTCCACTAGAAAGTGAAAGGTGGTAAGAATCGAACTTATGACCTTATACTCACTGAAGCTTTGATACCTTGTAAATAACCATTTCAACATAAAATTTTAACGTATTGAATGAAGACCTTTTTATATATTATTCTCTAACCGAAGTAAAGTCCATGGCAACACATAGGATGCCAGGATGATGGAGTTAAACAGAATAAACAGAAAGTGAAAACATAAAACTAAAGCAACACCTCTGACGTTTTTAAGAAACAAAGAGTTAAATTAATGCAAAATAAACTTGTTACAGATCTAGCGGGATATAATCCATAATCTAAAATGTGAAAACACCATAACTACAGGAGTTACAAAAAATGTTGCATCTTAGATTACCTTAAGTATTTTTAAGTTTTTGCAAGTTCTGTGAAAGGCAAGCAATACATATATCATCATTGACCGTACAACATGAATATGGATTTCCACATAAAGCTGAAGATGGGTGATTGTATACAGATCAAACTCATAACTAGGTGGCTACTACCCATGAAGGTCTTAGCGCATTTCTTCTGCAACTCGACAATTACGTATCCCCCAAAATGACCTGGGTTTCAGTTTTTCGTTCTTGGCTGTAAAAAACCACCCCATTTGGGTTTCACATGTGGCACAGTTAGCGATTGTCCTTTGGTACCTGCCAAAAGTTGCAGATTGACTGGCATATTAGCTTCTTATGAAACAACACCCCCCACCCCCCCTAATTTTTTTTTTTTTTTTTTTTTGAAAGTTATACATAATGCAGCCTTTGCTCAAGAAGATAGGGGAGAATATTCAGTGTTAATCACAATTCATTATCTATATCGTGGTATACATTATTGCCCAGACTTAATAATTTTCTTCATCTTTTTGCACTCTTATCACAGGCTAGCAAAGAGGTTAAACAGTTCTTGGGAACTAAAAGTTCACTTAAAGAAAGAAATGTCATTGGAAAAAAGGGCCATTGACACAATAAGGCAAGGGAGAAGGTACAGGCCGGCATTTATATTCATAAGTGTAAATTTATAATCACAAAATAGTGAGGCAAGAAAATCCATAAAATGAAATGGTAGAGACATGTTGTAGGTTTATACGATATTGCTGCTGCCAAGTAAATATCCTAAAACATTTTTTAATGACTTGTGTTACAACAGACTTGGATTCATGGTGAACCCTACACATAGTAACATATCAACCAAACCACTAACCGTTAAACCCGACTAGCGAGTGTGGAGTGGAGGAAATCCTTGTACGTAGCCTTACCCTTGCATAATTGCAAAGAGGCTGTTTCTTGGATTCGAACCCATGACCTTTCAGTCATGAAGGAACATTTTTACCACTGCTCCGGTTCGTCCCCTTACATAGTAACATATCAACCATTCAAAAGAAATGATGAACAGCATTCTATAAAGAAGTTTAGAAAAGAACCCTAGCCCATATAAGTTCTATGGCTACAAATGTTCGCTGAAAGAATCTGACATTTCATTCTACCCAAATACTCAACAACCAATAATAACAATGTCATATACACGGCCCACAAGATAAATGCAGTGACGAGAGGGTAAATGTTTAATAAACACAAAAAAGTCTGCCTCAACTCTCCAGGAGCAACAAAAGTACAGGTGGTTGCTTCTTATAGATTTCATCCTCCAGATTCAGCAGTAAAGGTTATAGAGCAGTTAAGAGTGCAGGTTTACTAACAGATATTAACTTGAAGGGACAACTAGGTATAAAAAGAACGGAATTCAGAGACATAGCTTGACCAATACCCTTAGAGTCACCGATGATGGTGATGTGGTGTCTTGGGTTGGGAGATGATAATTTTCAGAAAAGGGAAGAACGACTAGCTATTTCATTGGAAGCACTAGAATCAAAAATCAAAGACCAACATAATGGAATTGACAAACTATAGAATCACCCATATGGGCTAAAATGGCTGAAAATGGGCCTTGTTGGGCAGCCCTGAGTTGAAGATACTCCTTGTACTCATTATTCTCAATACTTTGTGCTTGAGACTAAGTTGCATTAGCATAATTCTTTGGAAAACCATGCAGAGAATAGCACCGGTCCTGAGTATGTCTCAGGTAGTTGCAATAGGAACCTATTTGGGAACCAATTCCGGCTGATGCCTTTGGCAAAGGAACTCATAGCAGACAATCAATAAGCATGATTTAGAGTTAGATCCTTGACACGCCATATTTATATATAGAGCAACAAGTTTGTTTGTATGTTCAAGACATCCACAGGAAATGAAAATGGACAATACTTACCCAGGAAACCAACTGTATTTTGTAACTGCTGGCCCAGTAAGAGCTAATCCATTTGTCTTGAAAAGAGTCATTATCTCATGCACATAACCACTTGGATTCACAGAAGCACCAAGAGGACCCTCACTAGACATCACCAACATATCACTTCGCTTTGCAATTGTAGTCTGCAAAATTAGAAATATTGAAAAAAGAAAAAATAAACATTAATCTGTGCACTTGATGAAAGTTGAAGAAGAAAATATAGTTACAAAATTGTCTCTATCTATATTGAAACCCATAAAAAATTATGTGCAAATTTGTGGGGCGTTGGTAAGACAATGATTACCTGGCAGCTTTTACATCGAATAAGAGCAATGTTCTCTAGTAATTCAATTTCCCTGCGCAACCTATGTGAGATGCCATCAATATCCAAAAGCTCCTGCTTTGTAGATACAGAAACAGGTATTTTACTGGCAATATAAAATGATAAAACATCAGGCTTCTTAGCAAGAGCATCCATGCTTGGCACCCCAACAATTTGTTTCCACATATCTGCAGATTAAGAACAAAACTATTAGATTTTACTGAGATTAGCATTTTTAGACGGTTTCACAATAAAAGAGACAATTTCAGACATTAATTTTATTTGACATTTTTAATTCATTACCAAAGTTTTCACCTGAAAAAGAAAAAATCAATTACAAAATATATCAAAAATGGTACATGGATGACTTGGACCGATAACCCTTTTGGGACTAAGAGTAAGTGGATAACTTAACAAGACCAAAATTGAGATTTATCAACAAAACACACAGAATTAAGTACCCAGTTATCAAGAACAGGCAAGGCATCCGATTAATGAGATTAGCAAGCATTGAGAACAACATCAACCCAAAATCGGAAAGGGACATGCCCATGAAGTAAGAGGGTCCAAGTTGTTTCAATCAGGTGTCGGCTTATGCATTCAATACAATAGCCCCATTTTGTTAAGGGGTATGAGTACATTATCATGCACATTATCACTCCATAGTATGTGGATAGGGACACCAAACTGAGTGGAGATTTCATTATAAAACTGTTGAAAGATAGGAAACAGCTCAAACTGATTTTCCATTGAAAACAACCAAGTAGAATGAGAGTAAATCATCAATAAAAGTCACAAAATATTTGGACCCCATTAGTAGACACAGTACGACATAGCATGACGACTAACTCTATTGGTTTGCACTAATTTTTCCCCTAAACCCAACCCGATGATTACACCCATAGTATGCATCGACATTATGAGGCCCTCTAGTTGACCAGAAAAATCGATAACAACATTGCCAAGGGCTTATGATCAACAGATTCTCTATAAGCCCAAAGGAGATACTCTATAAATGTGAATTTCCATATGTAATGTTCAGTCAATGTGAGGATAAAAAATATCCAAAATCAAACATCAAGATACGGACAAATGCGTAGGTTGGTTAGAATTATACTTGTGGATTTAGAAAAATTGTTTCTGGAAGTTTTAACACATGCATGACTTCTTCATAAGAATTCTCCATTCAGATCGATATTTGAATTTTAAAATCGTACTGACCAACCACACACAGAAAAGAAAAGTAAGGCTTTATTCAGGGAATAATAGTGATATTATAAATATATAAACCCAAAGTTTTAAACATTAAATAAATGGTTAATAAAGAGGTAGAAGATGCAAAGCAAAATTACCTGCAGCCCTTTGTGCAAGGCAATAGGAGTCAAACATACGATATACCCAATGGGGCCAGAATGCTCTTGAAATTCTATGTGATGAGTAGGCATCTATATTTTTATAACACCTACTAAGCTCTTTCCCTACGGAGAACTGTTTTCCAGAAGTGGAACAGTTCCCAATTCTTGAATCCAGATTCTCAGCATCTTTTCCATGGTCAGATAGCAATGATCTTAAGATGTAAGAGTCCTTTAGGTTGGATCTAATTTCCTGATCTGACTCGTACGCGAATTTATCATCACCACTGCTTGATGATTCATCCAAGTCATGCTCATAACTGGAACAAATGATTGATTGGTGGATTCTCCTTTCCTTTAGAGAAAGTTCACTCTCAAAGCTCTCTTCTGAATCATATTCCCCATTTTCAGACCCACGTACTTTAACAGGTGAATACCTTGAAGGCAACACACTTGAGGTGGCATGGCTACGGGGCAGATTACTTACCCGTGTTAATTTTCCAAAAGCACCCCTTGGAGTTCTCGATGGTATGTCTTCCTCAATAATTTGGATTTCTCCACAAGTCTAAGAAGAACCACCCCAACCAGACAAAGAAACAGGAAGAGATAGACAAACAGAGTCATCAATCATTACTTACATAGCCAATGCTTATGAAGAGAAAAACTGAACTAAAAAAAAAGGCAGTAAGCATGATAATATTCTAACCACTCCTTCCACATCAATCCAACACCTTCTTAGGCGAAAGCGCTGCTGTCCGCAGGTAACCACATTCAGTGAACCATCCTCTAGACGCCCATATTGTCGAATCTGTAGAGATAGGTTTGGCAAGTAATGTAAACAAATAGACCAATTCACATTGATATCAGACTATAGCAAGAAAACTCTAACTTGTAAACACAGATGATTTTTTTATTTCCCCCAACCCACCCCTCCAGGGTTAAGGGTGGTGGGTTTGCTCATTGCTGCAGCAAAATCAGATTAGACAACCAGAACACCCACTGCCATTCCCACTACCAAACCAAACAGCCCACCCACTGCCATCATATCTGATTAGACAACCCTCAACTCTACCACCATCAAGTCCATCGTGTTCAATACCTTGCCACTCATTCCCAATAACCTACCCGGTCTAACATCCTACCTATTGCCTTATGGGAAAAAATTATCCGCGATGGACCCAAGTCATTCATACTACACTCAAAGGTCGACGAAAAATAAACCACATTGAAAGGACAACCCCTTGAAAGAAAGACCCAAAGTTTGATGAGTGGGATGCAGGAGGCTTCTTTATCATAATCTGACGGCAGAATTCTATGACCTCGGAGGTTAGTCATAATTGCATGTTCTTGCCTATTGCTCATGAAATTTGTGACATCCTCAGTAAGACTTGATCCATGAAATAAGACCTTTTATGAGTTGAAAACCAAGATTTTTTTTACCAAACAAGAAACTGGTATGCTAGGGTGCAAGTCCATTGATAAACCTATGGATCCCAACATCAAACTTATACTAGGACATGGGGAGCCGTTGACCAGATATTTCCTTCATTGTGCATGTAGTAAGCCAATTTCTTGACTCCCCATGGGACTTTCATTGGGATACTGTTATTAGGATACTTCAATATATAAAACGGCACCGAGCAGAAGATTATTATTTAAGGATAAGGAGCAAATGTAGATTTCTGGCTAAAAAGTTGCAAACAGGGCAAGCTCTCCTTTCAAGCTACTGTGTACTTTTCGGGGGAACTTGATTTTATGGAATGCAAGATGCAAACTAAGTTGCCAAATCAAGTCCAAAAGTTGAGTATTGAGCAAAGGGAATTGCAATTTGTGAGCTCATTTGGTTGAAGTTGCTCAAATCCCAATCTAAAAGATAGAACTGGATTTTATATGTTACGGGTAGGCGTGTAAATGGGTCAGGTTAGGCCAGACTTTGGCTTTGATAGCCTAAGCCTATATAAAAAAACATTTAGATTCTATACTAGCCTATTAGCCTATTAAAGGCTTGATTTATTGGTCGGGCCTGTCCTATTATAAAAAACTAAAAAGCCTAACATGGCCTGTAAGGCCTACCAAGTTGCAAACTAAAGTTTATAGGCCCAAACCAAACTAAAATATAAAATTTCTTATTCACAAAGATCATATGAAATAATATTTTCATTAACAACACATGAAATAATGTACATAAAGATCACATGACAATGTTCATAAAGATCAGGCCAGGTTGTAGGCCCCTGATAGGCCTTCTAACCCATTTACACCCCTAGTTAATGCGGGCACATAGATGTACAAATGCAACTGTAAATAATTCAATATGAGTTTGTTAGTTAATGCGGGCACATAGATGTACAAATGCAAGTGTAAATAATTCAATATGAGTTTGTTATAAATAGCACATCAATTCAGAGGAAATACCTCTGCAGTTGTCCCAGTGCCTGCTGAGTTCATCCTATGATTTGCAGGATCACCGCGAACTTGAATCTGGAAGGAGCATGTTCAAGCATATCATATCCATGTATTATAATAAAAACTAGAAGATACTCCAAGGCATGATTAATCATGAGCAGTTGTCATAACAAGTTCACCTACCACAGCAATGGTGTAAGGAACGTTGACTTGATTCAAAGCTCTCTCAATAGCAGCCACAAAATTGGATCCAATAACTCTCAGGGGAAGAGTAGCCCCAGGAAAGAGTACAACTCCTGAATATTACAAGGATTAGTCTATGTTTATATGTTTCCCTTCCTAAATAAGAGTTTCTCAATATTTTTCACTAATTTCTAACTGCATGTCTATAAAAGCAGGACCACAACAATGCAAAACCACCAAGGTATCAGTCTCGTTAATCAAATTTTAAGAGATAGAAAAACCAAAAAACACCATACTAAAATCCACGAAGGAGATGACATAGATACCGTCCAGGCAGAAAAGAGGAAGGTTCAATACAGCACCACCATCCAAGAAAGCTGCCCTGTGGTGTTTCTCTTCAGAATCTAGACATGCAATTAATATCGTGTAACATCAAACAATCCAGTTGGAAATCAATGTACCGTAGAAAATGAGCATATACAAAAAAATGCCTACCACCCAGATAAGTATGTAAGGATGGCATACAGGTATCGTAAGTAATTTCACCGATTAAGATCACGCCGCCATAGCCACCACTAGTGCATTCCAAACAGCATGGACAGAAAACTGTCAGTGCTACAGAACAAAAAAAACTCAAATTGGTCTATTAGGACGATATAGCACTCAAACACTATTTTGTAGTGTGCAATATAGCACAAAGTGTAATTCATCAAAATCGAAAAGAATGACAGGGAAATTGAATTAAACACCGGAAGATCGACAAAAGCATAGGTTGACGAAGAGAAAGACGGTAAATTACGTAGGGTTACGGTCGTCGTCAGAAGAGAGATCATCGACCTCTTCGATCTGCAACTCCTCTAGATCGAGCTGGCGAATCTGCTCGATTTGGTACATCTCCCTCTCGAGGATTCTTCTCTCGTCTTCTTCCATTTTCAAGTGCTGGGGTTTTGGTTTTGTCAGAAGCCAGAGGATTCGAAAATGGAAATGAAAGAAAGTTTGTAGCACAAAGCTAAACTAATTATGGCCGCTTTGTGTTTTTATTCTTAGGTTTTGTGTTTTCATTGGAAGGATTCTCAATGTGAATCTCAATCTGCAATTTCCTTCACCAACAATTTCCACTTGTTATTACCTTTTCCCTCCGTATGCCACAGTTCTCATTCAACTTATCCGAAGAAAGAAGTCAAGCCCCATCAAACTATATTCCATGGTTTGATTTTAGGAAAAATTTAAAAGGGATAATTTTTTTTGGTGCTTATCTTTGTCTATCACTTTACAAAAAAAACTATTAGATCAGAATCTTAATTAATATTTAGGCAAAGATAAGCAGAAAAAAAATAGTAATATAACTTATCTCAACTTCAAAACAAGGGGCAGGATATACTTATCACCAAAAAAATTTACCACCTTTACAATTAACGTAATCATCATTGATTTTCGTTAATGTAATGGTTATAATTATTGAATTTATTGAAAATTAATAATTAATTAATAAATGACCAAATAATTTTCAATAAATTATAACCGTTAGATTGACAGAAATCAATGTTGATTAAGTTAGTTATAAAGGTAGTAAATATTTTTAGTAGTAAGTATATCTTTCCCCTTAAAACAAACCCTATAAGTTTTCTCATAATCATTTACCCCTCCCTAAATTTTTTAATTATTTACCCCCTTGCTTAAAGTTGATTTATCATTTATCTTTTGACTTGATTTTTCATCCAAAATTATAATTAACAGTGTTACTTTTTTTTATAAAATATCAAAACTAGCCTTTAAAAAAAAAGCTTTAGTTGATCTTCTTCACTTTGTCACAATTTTTTATTGGAGATCTGAAAGCCCTTTTTGCAGGAGCTACCTCCATTAAAATGAAAGGCAAAAGTAAGACACTTCTTATTTACAGTTAAGCTACCATAAAATAAAACAAAGCCCATAAAGAGACAGAAAATTGTGGAGTCTAAAGAGTAATGGGTACTCAACATTATTAACTAAGCTTGATAGAAAGAAAGAAAAAGAAGATAAAAAAAGAGGAGCATGGAATAATCCGCTGAAGCTCATATTCAACACAAGTCCATCTCAAAGACCCCATTTTCATTTGAATGTAATTTTGAACCTTGATTTTTCAACCTTGTCCTAAATTACATGTCATGAGAGAGAGAAAGTGGGTGATTTTTTTTAATTTAAAATTTAAATAAAAAAAATTATGTTGTGTCTATTTCTCTCTTAAAATGACATAACTTTATGTCATTTAAAATGACAAATACTTTTCCCTTTTTTAATTTATGGTGAGTAAATTGAAAGAAAAAACTTGGCAAAAGTATGAGTTAAAAAATGTGAATAACATCAATATCAACAATATATTTATCCCAAACTAATTGAGGTCGATGATAGATCAACTCAAATGAAAGATACAAAGTGATTAAAAAAAGATAAAAATAAAAAAGATAAAAAATAAAAAAAGATAGGGAAGGGGAAAAGAAAAAAAGGGGGAGATGAAGAGGGAAATGACTAAAAAGAGACCATATGGAACATAGGAATAACAACGAGTCTAACACTCCATCATGCTTATAGCTTTTCTCTATTCTGTTCTAAGGCTTACTGTCTGTCAATCTATATCCCACCCACTCTATCAAGTCTTTTTTACTATCTTCCCCTAACTAAGTTTCGATCTACCTCTACCTTTCTTTGTGTCGAGCTCTTGGTAACAAGTTTTTGTTCTTACGGGAGTATCCATGGGCCTTCTCATTATATGCCCAAACACTTCAATCTATGTTCTCTTATCTTTCCAGCCACCGGACTATTCCTACGCTTCGTCGAATATCTCCATTTTTTATCTTATCCATCCTCGTATAACCAGACATCTACCTTAACAGCCTCATTTCTACTACTCTCACTTTATGCTTATGTTGCTGATGTGTTGGCCAACATTCAGCTCCATATAACATTGCATGTATTATTGCTGTTCTATAGAATTTTTCTTTTAGCTTAAGAGGAATTTTGCAGTCACACAAAAACCCAGTTGCCCTACGTCGTTTCATCCACCCTGCTCTGATTCTATGATTTACATCCTCATCAATCTCTTTACCTTTTTGCAAATTTGATCTCAAGTATCTAAAAGCATATTTTTTGGATACCTCTTGACCAAGTAGACGCATGGGATATTGGTTTACATCTCTTACCAGAGAAAACTCATACTTTATATACTCAGTCTTGCTCCGGCTTAACGTGAATATTTTAGACTTCAACGTGCTTCTCCATAATCCAAGTTGTCTATTAACACCGTCTTTGGTCCCATCAATAAACACAATATCATCTGCAAAAAACATACACTATGGTACTTCCTCTTGAATATGTTTTATTAGTTCATCCATAACTAATGCAAAGACATAAAGACTTAGAGCCGAACCTTGGTGTACACCTACCGCATAGGAAAATAACTTGATGCTCCATTACAAGCTTTCATATATGTCATTGATTGCCTTTACATACTTTGATGGTACTTTTTTCTTCTCAAACCATAAAACTTTTCTTGGGACCCCATTGTATGCTTTCTTATGATCTATGAACACCATATGTAAGTCCTTTTTCTTTTCTCGATATCTTTTCATTAATTATCGCATCAAGAAAATGGCTTCCATGGTACATTTTCCTAGCGTAAATTCAAATTGATTTATAGAAATCTTAGTATCTCTCCTTAAGCGATATTCAATAACTCTCTTCCACGTATTCATAGTATGACTCATTAACTTAATGCCTCTATAGTTAGAACAATTCTGAATATCTTTCTTATTTTTGTAAATAGGCACTAGCATATTTGTCCTCCATGCACTAGACATCTTATTGAAAAGATTGGAACCATTTTATTGCCACATCCCCCAGGCCTCTCCACACTTCAGTAGGGACACCATCAGGTCCCAAAGCTTTATTAGTCTTCATCATCTTTAAAGCCTCCTTAACTTCATGTGTATTAATTCTGCACACAAATCTTCTATTCAAATCATCGTAAGTGTCCTCCAAGTTCAACTCGCTTTAATAATATTACATAACAATTATCTTAGGCGATTTATAAATGTCTTAGGGGGCGTTTGGTACAGGAGAATTTTTTTTTATCGGGAAAAAAGATTTCTGAGAATATGGTGGGATTTTTTTTCCCCAGATAAGTTATAAAAAGGTGTTTGGTAGGCCAACATTTTGACTTTTTGACCCATTTGCCCCTCATTAATTAATTAATAACCATTTTGTCCCTTACCCAAAACTATCTACCAACCTGTCCCTCTTTAATCGATTAACATGAATATTTAATCGATTAAATGGTCAAAATAGGCAAAAATAGTTGACTCGAGATTTAATCGATTAAATCTCTCTCTTTAATCGATTAACTTGAATATTTAATCAATTAAAACTTATATTTAATCATTTAAATATCCCAAATGAACGTGAAAGCATTGATTGAATGAGACAAACAAGAAAAACTCGCTGCGTTCAAAGGGGATGATTAAGGTTTAGTTTACTCTAATGATTAAGTTTTGGCTGCCCCAAGTGTTCGTTTGAAATCTGTCTTGCTGTGAAGAAATACGAAATGGAAGTATTTCACCCCGGCCTGAACTGAAGTTTGAATATGTTAATAAGGGCAGTTAGTACATGCATGGTGGTCATCCTCAACCAGTATATTGTGATTTAGGGACTTCAAAGGGTAATATTGATATATATACTGATTGTAATGCTAACAGTGATGGAAGTATTAGATGTGCTCCAAAAGAAATGAGGGATTGTGGTGACTGTGTATTGGAGCTGAAGTCCATACTTCCAAATGGATGAATTTCTAAGTTGGAAGCCAAAACTCGTCACATGCTGAAGAATTTTTGCAAAATTGAGCACAAAACTCTTCAGAAAGTAGCAATATTAAGCAGCAAATCAATGATAAGAGCTGCGTTAATGAACAAAGATTGGTTCTCACTACGCAGTGAAGCAGCGAGTTTTCCTTGTTTGTCTCATTCAATCAATGCTTTCACGCTCATTTGGGATATTTAATCGATTAAATATCCATCTTAATCGATTAAAGATGGATATTTAATCGATTAAATCTCGAGTCAATCATTTTTGCTTGTTTTGACCATTTAATCAATTAAATATTCAAGTTACTCGAATAAAGAGGGGCAGATTGGTGGGTAGTTTTGGGTAAGGGATAAAATGGTTATGAATTAATTAATGAAGGGCAAAAGGGTTAAAAAGTCCCAAAATTTTCCTAAGATTATTTGATTAAGTTTACTGAGTTGGTGTTTGGTTGATTATGAAATATTAGTAGGAGAAAAAGGATCTATTTACAAAAAAAAATTTATAATTTTTTGCAAATTACACTATGTACTCCCATAAGTACACATGTAACCTTGTGTACTTCCGAAGGTACATAGTATAGTTTATAAACAAAAATTTTGTAAATATAACATTTCTCTTAGTAGGAACGTAGGGATTATTTTACAAAAATAATCCCACCTTTATTTTTTGATTCAAAAAGTATAACGAGCAATTGCTGTCATTTGGTACCAGGTCAATTCACGAACTCCATTTGTGCACATATCGTACAAAAAATTAAGGTTAATTTGGTCCAAATAATCACAGTCTCATTTTCACTTCCCCAGGAAAAAAACAATTTCACCTAATGCATGAACTTTCTGCTACGGTTGTCGTACATATCTTTATACACAACAACAATAATTGGGGAAAAAATTTACCCGAGAAACTTTTTCTTTTTTTTTTGCTAACAAACGTGTAATTATAATATTCTCTAACAAGTTTTTCCAGTAATTGAAATATAATTCTGGTATTAATATATTTAATCCCTAAATTTTCCCAAAAAATATACTAAATTAATGATGCTTGAAAATCTCGAACAGTTCCAGTAAGTAATATTGAGTTGGACAATGTCAAACAGTGAAGTATCACGTGTCAGAATTCCCTTTTTATATATTATTAAATCGATTGATTTGTACTTTTTATTCGTTCAACCAAAAATATTCCAAATTTGCATTTACACACGTGCTCCAGATTTGGAAGCGATCTTCGTTCATTGCAAAGAGTTTCAACATTAAAGAGCAGTAATTGAGGAAGGAGATTGAGCTTGAGATGGAGATGGAGGAGGGTGTTGAATCGAGAGTAATTGCAAATGAGGGTGCTCTTCTTGATGATGATGGCAAACCAAAAAGAACAGGTATGACATTAATTCTTTCATTATTCCTCTGAGTTTTCCAATTTGGAAAATTAAGAAACTTCAATTTGTGGTCTTAGTTGTCTAGTGAGGGAGTAGCTATTATAGAAAACTAAGAGGATTTGAATATGTTGTTATATTTAATGAAATGGCTGATAGCCAATATATACACAAGTCGGTTATACAGAATCAAGGAGGATCAACTAGAATAAAGTATACTGTTCAACAAACTATACATGGAATAATAAAAAACTATTCTTGCTAAAAACTAGGACTTAGTTGCTAAAGGATAAGATCAAAGGTGATCTTCTCCTAACACGCCCCCTCAAGTTGGAGTATGAAGTGACGAAATGCCCAACTTGCTGCGAAGAAAACTGAATTGCTTCATGCCAAGCGGTTTGGTAAATATGTCTGCGAGTTGCTGATCTGTACGAACGTAGGTAGTAGTGATTGTATTGCTGAGAACATGATCGCGTACAAAATGACAATCAATCTCTATATGTTTGGTACGTTCGTGGAAAACTGGATTAGCAGCTATTTGCATGGCAGATTGGTTATCACAGTGCAACTGCATAGGGTGTGAATGTAGAACATCAAGCGAGTCCAGAAACGATTTGATCCATAACAACTCAGCTGTAGCTGCTGCCATTGAACGATACTCAGCTTCAGCGGAGGAGCGAGACACTGTGGGTTGCTTCTTTGTTTTCCAAGAGATAGGAGAAGTACCCAACATGATAAAATAACCAGTAACTGATCGACGGGTGAGTGGACAGCTAGCCCAATCCGAATCAGAATATCCACGAAGAAGGAGATCATTGTCGGATCGAAGGAGTAAACCTTGGCCAGGATCAGTTTTGATGTACCTTAAAACGCGGATGACAGCATCATATTGAGCAATAGTAGGATTTTGCATGAACTGGGAAAGAACATGGACGGAGTAACTTAACTCAGGTCTAGTAATTGTCAAGTAAACCAAACGTCCTACGAGTCTTCTGTAACGTGCGGGATCCGAGAATGGAGGACTTTCTGTAACTGCAAGCTTATGATTTGTTTCGAGAGGGAAGGCACATGGTTTGCACGCAAGGAGACCAGCGTCTTCCAATATGTCGAGAGCGTACTTTCGTTGGCTCAGAAAAAGACCTGATGGACCGTGAGCTATTTCGATGCCAAGAAAATATTTAAGAATCCCCAAATCCTTGATGTGAAAGCATGACTGGAGAAAGACCTTGACATCGGTGCATAAGGCATCATTGTCGCCCGTTAGAATAATGTCATCAACGTAGATGAGAAGAGCAACAAAGTGGCCATCTTTGTGTAAGGTGAATAGGGTGTAATCTGCCTTGGATTGGATGAAGCCATATGATTCAATGGAAGACCGCAACTTAGCAAACCAATTGCGAGGGGACTGCCGCAAACCGTAGAGAGATTTACGTAAGCGACATACTTGATGTGGTTTGTGATGATTGAAACCTTGTGGAACGCGCATGTAAACTTCTTCGGTAAGGTCTCCGTGTAGAAAGGCATTCGTAACATCCAACTGGTATAGGTGCCATGATTTGGCAGCAGCTACCGCAAGAAGTGTTCGGACACTCACCATTTTGGCTACAGGAGCATATGTATCGAAGTATTCTTCTCCAGCTATTTGATTGTTACCGGCAATGACCAACCGTGCTTTGAATCTCTCCACTGTACCATTTGAGTTGTACTTAATGCGGTATACCCACTTGCATGGAATGACACGTTTTCTTGGTGGCAAAGAAGTGAGTTCCCACGTGTGATTTTGTTCAAGGGCATCTATTTCTTTTCGCATTGCTACACGCCACCTTTCATCAGTTACAGCATCCTTGAATGTTTTTGGTTCAACACCAGAAGAAATGGCAGCAAGGAATTGTTGATGTTTGGGAGAGAATCTAGAACAAGAAACAAAGTTAGCAATAGGATAAGCCATACCTGAGGAAGGACTGGAAGAAGTAGAAGAAGCTAGTGGATTATGTGCGATGACTTTGGAGCATTTGAAATCTTGGAGATATGATGGAGGACGGCGAGAACGGTGACCACGTCCCAAAGGTGCAGATGGATGTGTGACTTCTGGGGGCTGTTCTTGTCGGATAGAAAGCTCATTGGAGACAGTAGGGGCAGATTCGGGCTGAGCCTGTTCAACAGGGAGAGTGTCTTCAATTAAAGGGACAGGGTTGGTAACAACTTGGGAATCAAAGGATGGGCTTTGTGGAGCAAGGGTTGGTTCGGGTGATATGGGGTTATGGGGGTTTGGGTCGTGAGGAATATCAGTGGTAGGAATGACTGTGGTTGGTGCAAAAGGAAAGGTGTTCTCTTCAAATACCATGTCTTTGGATACAAAAACAGTATGTGTTTCAAGGTTATAAAGCCTCCAACCCTTTTTGCCAAAAGGATATCCCAGGAACAGACACCGAGTTGATCGAGCTGCAAACTTGTCCAACGGTTTGGGACGTGGATGAGCATGGCAAAGACATCCGAATATGCGAATATGATCATAGCTGGGTGTGCGGTTGAAAAGACATTCATATGGTGTTTTTCCTTGGAGAAGAGGAGTGGGGGTTCTATTGATTAAATGTACCGCAGTTAGAACACATTCACCCCAAAACTCGATAGGAAGACTAGCTTGAAAGCGTAATGCTCTTGCAACATTCAAAATATGTCTATGTTTCCGTTCAACACGACCATTCTGCTGTGGTGTGTCTACACATGATGTTTGATGTATAATTCCCATATCGGAATAAACCTTGCGGAGATTATGAGCACAAAATTCTGATCCATTGTCGGAGTGTATTATTTTGACCATGGTATTAAACTGATTACGTACCATGAGAAGAAATCGAGTTATGTATTGGAACGTTTCAGACTTGGTGGTCATTAAATAAACCCAGACGTTTCTGCTATAATCATCCACAATTGTTAAAAAATATCTTGCACCGGTTAGAGAGGTAGTTTGATATGGACCCCAGATATCGCAGTGAATAAGATCAAAGCATGCAGTAGTTTTATTAATGCTAATAGGGAATACAGTACGAGTTTGTTGTGCGCGTAGGCAAATGTCACAAACTGAAGGAGAATGACCCCTATTTTTATTCACTGTAACAAAAGGAAGAAAGCTTAAAAACTGAAATGAAGGGTGACCCAATCGACGGTGCCAAACATCTGCATTCTGTTGAGTGTGAGCCGCACATGCAGTAGAGATGGATTTGTTGTTGGATGAGTCATGCACATAAACACCAGCTTGCAATCTACCCAGTCCAGTCTTGATCCTCGTTATGGGGTCCTGCAATTCACAGCCATTGTGAGTAAAAGAAATGATGCAATTTGTATCAGCAAGTAATTGAGCAACTGATATGAGGTTGCATTGTAATTTGGGAACATATAACACATTCTGAAGAGAAATATGAGATGTCAACTTAAGACTGCCACTGTGATTGGAAACAAGTTGATCACCATCAGGTAAACCTATTGTAGTGGGTGGAATAGATGTAACATTGGAGATTAAATGGAGGTTCCCTGTCATGTGTTGAGAAGCGCCACTATCCACCAACCAGGTAGAAGGCAGAGTGTGATTACCAGAAAGGGATGTAGTGTTAGCAGACGGTGTAGTGGAGGAAACAACCATGTTGGCAATTTGCTGTAGAAGCTCAGGACTCAGGTTGGGAATCGAGTTTTGGTTGGACACTATAGGTGTTGCAGCTGCTGTTTGTGATGCAGAAAAATTGAATGGGTTGGGACGCTTGTCATTAGCATTGATATTGACAGCGGAAGAATCTGAATCAGAATCAGCCATTGGGAAAGTGGATCGATACCTTCAAACTGATACCATATAGAAAACTAAGAGGATTTGAATATGTTGTTATATTTAATGAAATGGCTGATAGCCAATATATATACAAGTCGGTTATACAGAATCAAGGAGGATCAACTAGAATAAAGTATACTGTTCAACAAACTATACATGGAATAATAACAAACTATTCTTGCTAAAAACTAGGACTTAGTTGCTAAAGGATAAGATCAAAGGTGATCTTCTCCTAACAGCTATATATATAACTAGGAATTGGAGACCTTCGAGTTAAAACGTGACCTGGTTTCGTGTTCATTGCTACTTGTTAATTAGATGCATTGTATTTGCCATTTGCTTTTGTCCATGGCCGTACGCGTCTATGTATCCTTATCTCTTTCACAATATAAAAAACCCAAATATCAGAGAGTTTCGTTTCGATTTGGATCCTTTTCATAAATTTGAGTTGTAACAAATTAGAGTTTTGTGAATGAAAAAAAATAAAAGCAATTGAAATCCTTTTACCCGCAATAGTACAGAGTCCGTTTGTTTGAGGTTATCAAAAAAGTAACTTTTCTCTTCCTTATTTTAAAAGTGTTTTTTTATAAAAGTTAAGTTATTTATATTTTTATAAAATATTTAAATTTTAAAAAAATATTTGACTTTTGACTTTTGCTTTTCTTAGAAGTTAAAAGTTTTAGCTTCTGGAAAAAGTAAATTTTTGACTTTTTTTGTAACTTCTATTTTTTTTAAAGCAGACATCCAAACAAACTAAAAACGAGAAGTGCTTTTTTATTGAAAAAAAGCAGCTTTTGAAGAAGAAAAAAAGCTCATCCAAATGGGCCGAATCGATCTTATAAACTGACTTTCTAAAATCAAGAGTTTCATAACTATATTACAAAAAATGATATGTACAAAGATATTTAAAATTGAATGGGAGTAAACACACAGACACATATATATAAAATTACTTTACATACACAATTTAAATTTTATCTTTTAATTAAGAAATTAAGTATTTTTGAATAAAAATATTCTAATTTTACAAATAAGGTATATAATATGGTCGTATTTTTAGCCTTATATTTTACTTAAATCTGAGTAGGGATGTGCATGGAGCGGTTCATAATCAGTTTTGAAAAAATTCAAATCAAACCGGTTTGAAATGGTTTGGTTTTCAAACCGAACCGGTTTTTTTTTTAAAAAACCGGATTTTATTATCCAAACCGGTTTCAAAACCGGTTTATGGTTCATAACCAGTTTTGATTTAAAACCAGTTTTAAACAGGTTTTAATTCAAAACCGATTTTAAATCAAAATCGGTAATGAACCATAAACCGGTTATCAAGTTCAAAACCGATTTTTTAACAAATTCAAAATCGATTTTTGATGGATTGTGCTATTTTTATAAGTAGTTATTTGTTTCTCCCGGTTATAGGTAGTTGACCAACTATTACTCTCAAGAATCTTCATTGTTTTGGAACTCTAAGGAAATTGTTTCACGTTATTTTTATAGAAAACATTTCCATCAAAATTCTTTATAGAATTCAAATTCCGTCAAAAGTTTTCGACAAAAACATTTTCGTTAAACTTTTTGACAAAAAAATTTCCGTCAAAATTTTTAACGAAACACATTTCCAACGAAAATTTTCGACGAAAAATATTTCCGTCAAGTTTTTTGATAAAAAACATTTCCATCAATATTTTTCAACGAAACACATTTCTATGAAAAATTTTCGTTGACGAACAATATTTCGATAAAAATTTTGACAAAAATGTTTTTCGTCAAAATGCTTTATAAAAATATTTTTCGTCAAAAAATTTGAGGGAAATGATTGGAGGGAATTTAGATTTCGTAAAGAGCTTTGACAAAAAATAATTTCGTCAAAAAATTTTTCTGAAATATTTTTCGTCAAAATTTTTTACGTAAATATTTTTGGTCAAAATTTTCGCTGTAAATGTGTTTTGTTGAAAATTTTGCTGAAAATATTTTTACGTAAATATTTTTGGTCAAAATTAACGCTGTAAATGCGTTTTGTTGAAAATTTTGCTGAAAATATTTTTCGTCAAATTTTTTTACGTAAATATTTTTGGTCAAAATTTTTCGCTGTAAATGCGTTTTGTTGAAAATTTTGCTGGAAATATTTTTCGTCGAAAATTTGGACGGGCATATTTTTTGTAAAAAAATTTGACGAAATTATTTTTTGTCAATTTTTTTTATGGAAATGTGTTTCGTCAAAATTTTTTACAGAATTATTTTTCGTTGAAAAGTTTGACAGAATTGTTTCTGTTGAAAGTTTCGACGGAATTTAGATTCTATCAAGAATTTTGACTGAAATATTTTGGCCCTAAAAAATTTATGTCAGTGATTATGACAAAATCTTGTTCCGTCTCTAGTTTTAACGAAAAAAATTTCGTCTCTATTTTTTACGTAATATGATTTTTGTCAAATTTTCGACGAAATATTTTTCTTTGATAAATTCTGTTAGTATTTGAGACTTTTCTAATAATGTCACATTTAAAAATGATTTATACTTATGTAATTTTCACATCTTAATGCTAAGGATAAAAGATAATACTTATTTGTTCTTTAATTGTAAAATAGTTTGGTTATGGATAACCAATTATTTTTATAGTTTGGTAAATAACCAGTTTATAAAATAAAATGCAGTTTCATATGAAACCGATTTTTAAAAATAACCAATTTTTAAAATGGGGAGCGGCTTGGTTATAGATCGGTTTGGTTCTTTTGGACATTTTGCACATCATATCTGAGTATAGGTCAAGAAGGATAAACATTCACTTTTTGGTTGACGATTACCAAAAAAAAAAAACTGGTAATTAGAATTAATTTTTTTATTTTTACAATTTAATATAGATCTAATGTTCTTTGATAGATCAAGCTCTTTTATCAATATAATAAAGTGTAATTAACTGATAATATAAATAATTTTATGCAAAAATTAAATCTTAAACGTAATGTGTTTGAAATATTTTATTTTATGTTAAAAAAAATTCAATTAAAAACTTCTTGAAATATTTTTTTTAAAAAAAAATTATTTTTGTAGTCGTTACAAAACAAACATGTATTAATCTATAGAGGTAGGATCTTTTGACACTAATGTCAAATTTGAAATTTGACAACTCATCTGAGAGCCATTAGATAAAAAAAGATCAATGATGTCACATGCTTACAAATCAGAGTCGTTGATCTTTTTTGATCTAATGGCTCTCAGATGAGATATCAAAATTTAAATTTGACACTGGTGTCAAAGAATCTTACCTCTAATCTATAACCAAGAAAAAGAACTACCGGAATGAGTTACGGCTCAAGAGTTTAAGATGATAATTATATATTGCGTTTAATCATCCCAAAATAATAAAAAAAGCATATTATTATTGGCTATAGTAGAAACAATTCTAAAAAATATTTTTATGATAGTATTATAATATAACATATTTCAATAGGAGATGCAATCATATAGGTACTTAAAGAAGGGTAAGTATGTTTACCAAAAAAAGAAGAAGGGTAAGAATGACTAATAGAAGATTGATTTGGTGCCAATTAAGATAGAAACTAGTTATCTATTTATTTATTTGAGTTAAATTCAAGTAATTGTGCAATTGGCACTAAAAGTTTTATACATTAAAGATAAGTTTATTTCATTAGGGAAGAGGGCATTTTAAAAAAAAATCCATTTTTGAATTTGGGTAAAATCAGGAGCTTTGCCCATTTTTATTCCATAATCTCATATGAAGGGTTTGAACTAATATTCATAATGAAATATAATCTTTATTTTGAATATTTAGGTTCAAATCATTGGCCAACAATTAGAGAAATTATTTTTCTATATCATTTAACGCAAAAGCTAACTCAAATACATCTTCACCGAAAAATGGTCCTTAGATGAGCGCGTTCTTCAGTAAATTATACAATGTGTAAGAAAATCGAAAGTTTGATCGGAGTGCATTAGAAATTTCAATCGATGAAACGAAAAATTATGGTTGTGAGTAGTGATTACTGATTACTCTCGTTTTCATCATAAACAAGTAATTCCGAATTAATTCTCCTAAAAATTTATAAGTAATAATTTTTATTATATTTTGTTTTAGGACTTAATGTTTATCGAATGGGAAAAGTATGTGTCACTTTAAAGGATGTAAAATTGTGTCATTTTAAGATAGAGAAAAAGATAGATAAATGAGAAGAGAGTGTTGACAAAAAAAGTAAAGGTGTGGGTCCCACCTCTTTGTGACAATGAAATGATATAAATTATGTCATTTAAAAAGATAAACACTTTTCCCTTATCGAATTCATAGAAATAAAATTATCTTTATATTTCCAAAACAATGTCATTTTAAAATAAAATAAAAATGTTTTGAAAAAAAAGCGTATAACAAAAGAGAAATAAAATTTTAAAATATCCTACATTAGTTCCTCAAATTCCAAAATGACATATTTTTTTAAGGGTGTTATGAATATAATGTTATAGACACATAAATATTGTGGGTTTTACTGTATAGAAAAGAAAAAAAATAAAAATAAAGTGGATCTCACACTTTTTCGAGTGAAAATTATGTTATGTAACGGGACATTTCTATTTCCCATTTGATAATTATGGTCCTCTTTCGCAATAAAAACATTTTCCCCTATGGCTTACAAATTTATATTATATTTAACACAAACAGGGACAGCATGGACTGCAAGTGCACATATAATAACAACAGTGATTGGTGCTGGTGTGCTATCTCTGCCTTGGGCCATGGCTCAGTTGGGATGGATTATTGGTGTATTCTCTGTTTTGGTCGTATCTTGTGTCACTCTCTATACTTCCAATCTTCTAGCTGATTGTTATAGATCACCAGACCCTGTCACTGGCAAGAGGAACTGCACCTACATGGAGGCTGTGAAAACCAACTTAGGTACTTAGCTAAACGCCAAATCTCACGTCTCATGTCATGCCACTTCTACTTGATTTCACATTCAAGTTGAATCCTAATTATTTGTGTACGCATGTGTTTCTTTTGATAGGTGGTAAAATGCATGTGGTATGTGGATTGGTCCAATACGTCAACCTTAGTGGGGCTGCAATTGGATACACGATAACTACATCTATAAGCGTGGTGTAAGTTGTTTTATGCTCTTTCACTTTCATAGCATGTGACCATATACAACACTAGTGTAGTGAGTATCCCAACACGGCACCTGTTTTTTAATTTAATAGATAGGGATATATTAGAAAAAGAGTTAAGTTGATGTAGAAGATATGGTTACGCTAGATGAAAATTATATGTTTAATCGTAATAATTTTTTTACCTATTATTGTAAGAAACAAAACAACTTTACATCAGCTATATTTGATATTTTATGATACAACAGCAGAGACACAAAACCTTACAACTGCTCTATGCAGGTTTAGATGGTCATCAATTGTACTAAAAAAAAAAAAAAATCATTCTCCATTAAATCTCGACTAACGAGAGTAGGGATAAGGATAATCCTTATACGCAGTTTTGCCTTGCATATTTGCAAAGAGACAGTTTCTTGGATTGGAATCTGTAAAAATAATTCAATTTTTGGTGACTTTAATTATCGTGAAGTTAGCATTATTCCAAACTGATTTGTTGCAAAATGTTGCATATTTCAGGGCAATACGAAAAATCAATTGCTTCCACAAAAAGGGAATTGCAGCTCCATGCCAATTTTCGAACAATCCATACACGATTGGTTTTGGAATTGTTGAAATATTTTTGTCCCAAATCCGCAATTTTCATAAGCTATCTTGGCTCTCAATCTTAGCAGCGGCCATGTCTTTTGGTTATGCATTTATTGGTATTGGACTTTCTCTTGCTACAATCATCCAAGGTTAATAATTTCCACACCTTTCTCAGTCATTTTTGAGTTCTATATGAATTTGAATATTATATGAGCACGGATAAAGTTCATCATAGATCTCACACAATCTCATCACAAGTCATTCACTTTTTCCCCACATTCAGGGGTACACACATGGCACATTCAACAAGTAAATAAACAAAACAGAGCTTCTATTTTCTTTCTTTGTTTTTTTAATTACTATTTTGCTGAAATATATTTTGTTAATGTTAATGAGGATTTACATTTGGAAAACATGGATTAAAACAGGGAAAGGAAGAAGTACCTCTATAATTGGAGGAAGCAAGGAGCAAAGTTCAGTAGACAAGTTATGGAATATGCTCGTTGCACTGGGAAACATTGCACTTGCTAGCAGCTATGCTCAAATTGCGATAGATATCCAGGTATGAATAAACTGTAAATAAGGCCTTTTTAGTTTCCATAGCACAAAGTTTCACTTTTCCAATTTCGTACTTATAAAACATGGGACCCTTTTTTTAAATGTTTAATCTCTTAATTATGTAAGCTGAGATATGGTTCCTCTTACTCTTAGTATAAATTTGAAACAAAATAAAACTTCAAATGAAGTTAAGGAACATTTTCAGTATCAGTGATTGTATTTATCTGCTAATACATTTGCACTCTCTTGAAAATGAGATATGGTGTGTCCTTACATTAAAATTGTTATAGTGGCGTGGTATGAAAAATAGGACTCTTTAAAGTCATCACCGCCAGAAAATAAAGTGATGAAGATAGCAAACAAGATAGGAATATTCACCATGACAATTATCTTCCTCTTATGTGCCTGCTCTGGCTATGCTTCATTTGGCTCAGACACTCCTGGCAGCATTCTAATGAGCTCTGGGTTTAAAGAACCTTTTTGGCTTATTGACTTAGCCAACGTCTTCATTGTTGTGCACCTCGTTGGAGCATATCAGGTTTTGACACATTGCCTTTAAATTCTTTGTATCATGCTCAACCTGTGATGTACTTGAACCTTTTATCCACAATCATGTAGAGTATATTTGTAATAAGCAAATAGGAATTAATTTAATTTATAAATTTTTTTTTAAAAAAAATTATAAAATAAAAAAAATACTTTCGTCTTAATTTTTTTAATAATATTTTTTTATAGTACTTGTGATTATTAACATGGACCTTGCCTGGTTTTATCAAATGCTATTCTACTTGCAACTCATGAATTTAACCAAGTATGATACAAGATAATTCATTTCAAAATGAAATGAAATAAAATCAATTCTATTTTCTAATAATTCCAAACATAATAGATTTTGCATTTAATTATACTATATTTGTTTGTTTATCTTAATATCACAATGATATAGCCATTGATCTTGAATAAATTATGCATGCAGGTAGTCACCCAACCTATTTTCGGTGTAGTTGAAATGTTGGCTGGTCAAAGGTGGTCAGGATCAAGTTTTGTAATGGAGGAGTACCCAATGAGCATTGGCAAAATGAGATTTAGCTTTAATTTCTTTAGGCTCATTTGGAGGACCATATTTGTCATGGTTATGACTGTTCTGGCCATGGCAATGCCCTTTTTCAATGAAATGCTAGCCTTTCTTGGGGCCATGGGATTCTGGCCCCTAGTGATATATTTTCCTGTGGAGATGTTCATTGCCAAACAGAAGATCAGGAAACGAACAATCCAATGGATTGGACTTCAAACCTTGAACCTTTTATTTATGCTCGTGTCATTAGCTGCGGCCTGTGCAGCCATTCATGGATTGAACCGAAGTCTTTATAAGTACAAGCTCTTTATGTATAAAGAGTAGCTTTTAAATATATAATGTATGAGCTCCAAATTTTTAATGCTCAATTGTTACATGACAAGGATGAGGTAAATTTTGAATTCATTTGTGTTATGTTCTTGTTTAGGATCAAAGTTTTGTTCTTAAGGTTTAAGAATTACAAGTTGTGTTGTGGTAATAAATAAATAACTCAGCAAAAATTGTATGTGCAAATTACATTGAAGGTTTCAAAACCCAGCCAAAAAATATATGAGAAAACTTCAAAAAAATCCCAATAACTTTTCTCGTAATCATTTATCCTCTCTCTAAAGTCTTGAATCATTTACCCCTGACTTAAAGTTTTTTTTATCACTTACCCCTCTAAGTGAGAGGGTAAGTGATAAAAAAGCTTTAAATCAGGGGGCTAAGTGACAAAAAAATCTAAATAAATGTGTAAATGATTCAAAAAATTTGTAAGAGGAGTAAGTGATAATTAAGAAAACTCATAGGAAAGTTTTTGAAGTTTTCCCAAAATATATTGAAGGCTTTTGAAAACTTGAGGACGTAGAAAGCTACACAAGAACTTTTTATTTAAGGACAAGAAAAAAAAGCCTTAAACTTATAATAATAATAATAATAATAATAATAATAATAATAATAATAAGGGGTTAACATTTCTGCAGTTGTTGTACGTGCAGCAATCAAATACTTGCCATATATATACTTGAAAGCATTAAATACGAGAAATCATAACCATACAAAGGATGAAAGCATTAAATGTGAGAAATCATAACCATACACATGTCGTTGTTGTACGTAAAGAGGCTGCAAAAATGATTTTACCTAATAATAATAATAATACAGTGAACTTTCCTAACGGCTACTTCTCATGTATTGCCACTAATCACAATCAGTGTTTAAAAATTTGGCCCAGCCCGGCTATCGACTCGGCCGAGGTCAGGAGTTACGGAGTCACAGGTTCAATCGAGGAGGGGGGTCATGGGATCACTTCGTTGACCCGGTTTTATACATTAAAAAATATAAATATATATCCTATATGAAAAATTCAAAAAAATTAAACCACTAATCATCAAAGATTCAAAATATACTTAACATAATTTAACCAATTACATCTATAAGTCAATATTACACAAGCAATCAAAGTATCAAACACATATTCCAATGGAGATCAAACTTAGGCCCTCGTTATCCTTCTCACGCACCTACAACAACGTGTGCTTTCCTTATTAGAACCTCAACTAATCCATGGCCAATTTAGATGCATTTTTTTAGTAAATAATTTAGATAAAATTTTACTCTATAGGGTTATCAACCATCAAGAACAAATACTTTTCGCATATAATAGATGACTTTTTACATCTATTGAGAGGAGGCACAATTTTCTTCAAGATAAGCCTAAGATCAAGATATCATCATACAATGATTAAATATGTAGATATCGTTAAGTCTGTAATTAGAATTAGATATGATCATGATGATTATTTAGTGATGCCTTTTGAACTTATAAATACTCCTACAATATTCATGGATTGTACGAATAAAATTTTTAAGTCATATGCAGATCAATTTATAATGGTATTCATTGAACATATGATGATATATTCTAGGATTGAAGAACATAAGCAACGTCTTAGGATTGTGAAATAGTTGATACCAAATTAAAAAAGTATGAATTTTGATTAAGAGACTTGAAAATTTTAAGATGTGTGATATACAAATGATGAATATCTCAAGATCCCAGAGAGATCAAAGATAACTATTAAATTAAAAGTTTCTTAGGATTAGCTCCTTATAAGAGGAGATTTATCAAAAGATTTTCTCAATTAGTTATACCCTTAACCTAATTAACAAGAAAATCAAATCCATTTTTGTTAGAGAAATATAAAATCATTAATATAACATCTCTCAACAATTTAAGTTTTTGGGTTGAAATGGTTCTTTACATGATATCAGAGCCGACGTGATTAAGTAATCATGAGTTTGATCCTCTTCTCCGCCATTATATTAATAAAAATAATTAAATATTATGAAATTTCTTAGTACAAGTAAGCTAGGCCTGATGCATCATCCACCATTCAATGGGCTCTCGTGTGAGGGCCATGTTAGAGAAATATAAAATCATTAATTTAGTCTCATCTAACAACTTAAGCTTTTGGATTGAAATGATTTTTTACAATTTTGTGTGGACTAAGGAATGTGATTATTGTTTCCAACACTTAAAAATTATATTGACTATCACTCCTATTTTAGTAATTTGAATCCATTTGGGAAGTTTGAAGTGTACAATGATCTTCAAAGAGAAGGTTAGGGTATGCATTGATTCAAGATATGAATGTTATGGCTCACGCATTTAGACAACTTGCACCAAATGAAGATATTATTGTGCCCATGTTTTGGAATTGGTGGGAATAATCTTTTCACTTAAGATTTAGAGACTGTGAACACCCAATTTTGTCCCAAATATTTAAAAATAATAAAAACATAAAAAAGAAAAAGAAAAAAGAAATAAAAAAAGAGATTTGTCCTTCAATAAGGAAAAAAGGAAGAGAGCAATGAAAAAAATGGAAAAGGGAAGGAGGACCATTTCAGAAAAAGTAACAGCTTTGAGTAGGACCTCTTCCAACCACGATATATTCTTCATCCATCGTCCGATTAAGCTAAAAATCTTTTAGCAAGATCTTGACTCATTGCACATCATATTCAACGATGGATTTGTGATTGGAGGCCTGTACCATTCCCAGAAAATTCAAAACCGAAACAGGTTTCGCGAGCGATTTCTACTGCAAGAAGCGTTTTTGGGAGGACCATTTCTCTCAAACGAACCGTCCGATCGTCCTAAAATTTGGTCAGCGTGTTCTTCTTATATGACACTTCAATCTAGCCGGACCAATTTTCGAACCAGGCTTCCTAGCATCAGATATAAATTTTGAAAGTTGGTCTGTTAGTTTTGTCGGGAAGCCATATTGCAGGGATCGTTTCTCTCAAATGAACCGCCCGATCTTCCTCAAATTTGGTCGGCATGTTCCTCGCATATGATACTTCAATATGACCGAAGAGATTTTTGATCTAAGCACTCTGGTGTGAGATATGGTGGTCGGAAAATGGCTGTCCACAATGAGAAAAAATCACTATTCCTAATAAGTCCCACATTGCCTATCTCTCATCCCTTCATCCTCCCTTCCCCCTATATAAGGAGCTTCTCTCCCTTCCTTCTCTCCCAGCGATCTAGACTTCTGGTATCTTGATACTTTGGTATCATTAGAATATGAGTTTTGTACTTTGGTTTCTTGATACTTTAATTAGGTTGTGTAATATTGACTTATGGTTGTAATTGGTGAATTATGTTAAGTATATTTTGAATATTTGATAATTGGTGATTTGTTTTTTAATATTTTCATATGAGGTAGGTTATACTTACAACCTTTTTTTTAGAACCTCTTACAACCATATCTTAACACCGTTGATTTTCGCTAATCAACGGTTATGATTTTCGCAAATTAAACTCATTAATTAATTATTAATTCATAATAAATGATAACCGTTGATTGGCGAAAAACAACGGTGTTAAGATATGGTTGTAAGAGATTGTAAAAAAAAAAGTTGTAACTATAATCTTCCTCTTTTCATATAAGATATATATATTTATATTTTTTTTAATATATAAAACCGGGTCAGCATAGTGACCCCGTGACCCCCGGTACCCCATGACCCTTGACCTTGGCCGGGTCGATGGCCAGCCGAGTTTTTAAACACTGATCCATTAGACAAATTATATATTCAAAAATAGTAATGATGCATATAATGTTATTAAATATTGTATCTGATAGAGATTCTCCATTTAGTTCTAAATTTTAGGAGGCTTTGGAAAAATATTTATAACTAAATTACATCATAAAATACTTTATCATTCTTAAATTGATGGACCCATTAAGGGAACTATTTAAAATCAAAAGAATACGTCAAAGCATGTGTGTGTGAGAAAAAAAATTTAAGTGATTCGGGAGTTTATGGTACTTTCATTTAAAAAAAAACAGTTGGATTAAATTTTTTTGAGAAAAACTTCAAAAAATTCTGGTAAGTTTCTTTAGCATCACTTATCCTATTCCTACAATTCTAAATCATTTACACTCATAACTTAAGGGTTTCTTTATCATTTATCCTCAGATAAGTTTCTTTATATCTCCTTCATGTACACATCATACTGATCATAGACAATGAGAAATTTTAATTGACTCGTTCCCACTGAGTCAGTGGTGGGAGGGGAGCACTTTTCGTGGGAGTAAGGAAAAACTCTGGCAAGTATTTAACTTCAACTTGTTAAGCACTCTAGAAATGGAAATTAGCAATTTGTTGACATGAGAGTAGAGGAATGGGATTGTCTCCGTGTGAACGCATGACTCGCATCTTATCTAGACAGCTGGACATCAAAGAAACAAAGAAAGGGGCGACAAGTTGTAACAATAGTGCCATTAATATTGGACATTCTGATTTTTTGTAAGGTCTTTCTACAATATATTATTTATATTTTTAAAACTTCACGTGTCATCATATATTTTTTAATATTTTAACTTCAATCACTATCTTATATTATATTATTGAACCCAAAAAAGAGTAAAATAATATAGGAACAATTTTATTTATTGTTACGAAATATATTCATATTCTAACTACCTAACCATGAATCCCTAATGGATAATGATATAATCATCGTAACAGTATAAGATGATAAAGATAATAAAGATAAAATTCTTATCCTTATAAATAAGAGATCAAGTCCTACATCAACTAGGAGATCTACACAGTCCAAACTCAAGAGGTAATCCTTATAAATAAAAGGCTAAAGACTCCTAGGTACACACACTTAACTCATTTAGTACTACTGCCAACACTGTGCACACACTCATATCTTGGCTATAATTCTATTGCTTATGCGCAGTGATTGAGATATTGACCATAAGTCAACCAAGATATCTGTGTATAGGATATCTCTGAGCGCATACCTTACGGTATAATTCTACGGTTTTCTATGACCGAACATTAATATTTTTTTAAAGTTATTATTCTTATTATATATTTTTTTTTGGTGAGGATTATTCTTATTATTTAATTAGTTATTATTGAATCAATTTAAAATAATTAATCAAGTAGTAAGAATAGTAAACTAAAACGAAAGTAAATATAACTTTGCTAAAATAATATATGAGTTAGAATATTTTTACTATCAAATATTTCTATTATTAATTTATTATCATTCTAATTAATGTTGAATTCCATTTTTTAGCCGATAATTTCTAAAAATTTATAAAAAAGAGAGAAAAGAAAAAAATTTAATGTACTCTACAAAATAAATAATATAATTGTACTAAAGTGATAGTAAAAATATTTGGTAGAAAGAATATCTTATCTTATAATATATATGCAAGACCGAAACATTAAAACACAAAAAATAAATAAAATAAGAGAAATTTTAAAAAAAAAAAAATTTAAAATTGTTTCAAGTAAGAAAAAAATACAAATTAATATTTTATTTAAAATTTAAATTAAAAAACTTTCTTCTCGTATAATTTTTATTACTTATATAATTTTCTTAATTAAAATGACATACCTGTATTTTAAAAACACAATCATTAAACCCATAAAATAATAAGTTTCTTCTATATTAAGCCGTGTTGGATATGATCAGTTCCACTTAATATACTGGCGAATTCAGAAGTGCATCGTTTTTTCCCCCATAAAAATTCAAGATCTGCAACTCTAGCAAAGTGAAAAAAAGAAAAGAAAAGAAAACAACCGCGAATTTTGCTATATATTAAATTGGTGTGAAGATACCTTCAGTGAGTTGATAGTTGACAGAGAAGGGGATCTAAATGGATAACACCAAGTCTCTTACGGAAGCGGAACCCGACGATGATGGCCGAATCAAAAGAACTGGTTCGTTTTCTCGCTCTCTCTCTCTCTCTCGCGCAATTTCTTTTCATTTTTTATTCTCGTCTCAGATTCTTGTCTTCAAGAGTTTTATGACCAACTTTTCAATGTTTTAAATATCTCTATTTTTTATTGTGATTAAAACCTTAAAAGTGACGAAAAAGGCGTACAATAATTATGCTACGACGGCAGTGATCTTTCTCCGTTTCATTCAGCAACCTAGCTTCTCCATCAATATTCAATATGAATTCTTATTGGCTCTGGAATATCGAAGATTGGAATTGCCAAAACAATAATTTTATTGAGAAAAAAAAAAAAAAGTGAAGATATTAGTTTTTTTCTTCTTTTCTTTATTAATAACTCACGAATCACCCTTGGCAAAGATGATAAGAGTCTGTCTGAGCCCAGGTCTCGAATTTGAGCCTTGGTAATAAAGTTTTTTTTTTGGGAGCTGTCGTTTTAATAAGGTTTGATAATTGCTCGAATCTGTCCTTTTAATAAGGTTTGACAAGTGCAACCGGATGTAACTCTTGTGTCATGAATATTGGCAACCTTATCCATATTTTAGTTGAAAAATACCGAAGGAAATTATTCCGATATTTATAAATATTTTATTTGCGATAATTATCAAGCATTTATTGATTGTGTTTATTTAATAATTTTGAGAATTTAGGAAATAAATGGTTTGCGACTCGTAAGGAAAGTACAAACAGAACGGTACATGGTGAAGTCAAACGTATAACTAAAATTTTTATGATATTGATAAATAATAATAAAAATTTAGTATATATCATTGAAGCAGATATATGGGACCCTGGAGATAGCTCTGCTTTTACAGATCTTGTTCCTGTCGCTGCTGTTTAGTTCTTAGTTTTTTTTTTCTGTTTTTCTTCTTTGTTTTGGGGCTTTGGCTCCTGTATGTACCTAAATAAATAAAGAGTTGTGTGTTATTGATAATTTGCTTATTAGATCATAAGATTTTTAAATCTGATTTAATGGGTAAATTTTTTTAAATATTTGTATTGACTTTTAAACTACTTCTAACAATCAGATAAATAATAATTTTTTTTACTGATTATTTTTTATTATAAATAGTTAGAGAGATTATTAACCTTCTTTTTATCTTGAACTTGTTGAAATAAAAAAGGTTAAAGTGTATAAAAAAAAAAAGGGTTGAAGTTCCGAGTATGTTGGGTTCAATTACATGGTGTGGCCAGACAATGAACTTTCTTTGCATGAACAATCAAAAGTTAAAAACCACAATAGTTAAGTTGAGCTGAACATATATTGGTTGTTTGTTTACAGGGAATGTGTGGACGGCTACGACTCACATAATAACAGTGGTGATTGGGGCAGGGGTGCTGGCTCTGGCATGGGCAATGGCCCAGCTAGGATGGATAGCTGGTATAGGCAGTATGGTGGCCTTTGCATCCATATCCATGTTCACTTACAGTCTTGTAGCTGATTGCTACAGATATCCAGACCCAATCAATGGCAAGAGGAATTACACTTACGTCCAAGCTGTGAAGGCTTATTTAGGTAATTTACAGAATTTAATCTTTTCATCTCTTTTGTTTAAACACCATCATGTCATGTGAACAAACAATCATAATTATTCAATATCCTGAGAGTTGGTTCAAGACTTCAAGGTGATAATATAAGTCTCATGATAGATAAAAGAGAAGAGTTTCGAATCCTGAAGAGAAGGACCTTTTGGAATTAGGCTTGATTCGGAATTAGTTTTATATTCGTGTGGGCCCTTTCCCGGCCTGGGTTGTGAGAATATATGGAAAAACTCACTCGCCTCAAATGGATAATTAGAGTCATGGAATTCAAAATTCATAAATCAACTTTCAGCAATAAAAACGATCTTTTCATTTTCTCCATTTTATGACGATGATATTTTTATGAATGAGTGACTTGAAAAAGGGTATTCTAATATATTATAGAATGGTAAATAATATGTACAAAGGGTTCTCTATTTATAGAGAATATTTGACCTACTTTTAACCTAATGGGCTTGGCCCAATACAACAAAGGGCTTGGCCCAATACAACAATAAATGACTAAATAAAAACTAAATAATAACTAAATCAATATTATTTACAACACTCCCCCTCAAGCTGAGGAATAAATATTTATCATTCCCAGCTTGCTAGTAAGTTCTTGAAATCTGTCTGAAGGAAGCCCCTTTGTTAATAGATCAGCCAATTGACGCCCAGTGGGAATGTATGGAGTGGTAATCAACCCGCTATCAAGTTTCTCTTTGATGAAATGGCGGTCAACCTCAATATGTTTAGTCCGATCATGTTGAACTGGATTATGAGCTATACAAATAGCGGACTTATTATCACATAGCAGCTTCATAGGTCCCTCACATTTTATTTTGAGATCATCAAGAACAATTTTCAGCCACAGTAACTCACAAATGCCTTGAGCCATAGCTCGAAATTCAGCTTCTGCACTTGATCTGGCAACCACATCTTGTTTCTTACTTCTCCATGTCACCAAGTTACCGCAAAGAAACATGCAATAACCAGTGGTAGAACGACGGTCAGTCACGGATCCAGCATAATCAGCATCTGTGTAGACTTCTAAAGATAGATTGCCATCACGTCGGGATAACAATCCTTTACCAGGAGTACCTTTAAGATACTGAAGAATTCTCTCTACTGCCTGCATGTGTTTTTCTTTTGGATCGTGCATAAACTGACTGACAACACTAACAGCATAAGCTAGGTCTGGTCTAGTATGGGCCAGATATATCAATTTCCCAACTAGCCGTTGATATTGTCCTTTATCAACTGGAGGACTCTCTTCTTCATAGCCCATCTTGTGATTCTGCTCAATAGGAGTATTAGAGGGTTTACACCCGAGCTTTCCTGCTTCTTTGAGAAGATCAAGAACATATTTCCTCTGGCTGATAAAAATTCCTTTGCTTGAATGAGCTACTTCTATCCCTAGGAAATATCTCAGTTTCCCAAGGTCTTTGATTTCAAACTCAGAGGCAAGCCGTGTTTGCAGAATCTGTCTCTCCACAAAATCATCACCTGTGATAATAATATCATCAACATATACAAGGAGCACAGTAAGCTTCCCATTTTGGGAGTGCTTGAAGAAAAGAGTGTGATCTCCTTGGCTCTGTCTGTATCCTAAGGTCATCATAACCTTAGTAAATCTTCCAAACCAAGCACGAGGTGACTGCTTCAATCCATACAAGGCCTTTTTTAATCTACAAACTTTATTTTCCCCCTTCACAGAATCAAAACCAGGCGGGATTTCCATGTAGACTTCTTCTTCTAACTCACCATTGAGGAAAGCATTTTTCACATCAAATTGATTTATATCCCAATTGTAATGGGCAGCAAGGGACAACAAGATTCTCACCGTATTCATCTTTGCAACTGGAGCAAAGGTTTCTTCATAATCAATGCCATAGGTTTGAGTGTAACCTTTGGCCACTAATCGAGCCTCATATCTCTCAAGAGTGCCATCAGAATTATATTTCAGGGTATAAACCCATCTGCACCCTACTGCTTTCTTTCCGTTGGGTCTATCAATAACCTCCCATGTTTTATTTTTCTCCAAAGCATTCATCTCCTCTTGTATGGCTTGAGCCCAATTCCTATCTTTCAAGGCTTCATGTACTGATTTTGGGATTGCAATAGAATCTAGTGCTGAAACAAAGCTTTTGTGCTGCACAAAAAGATTAGCAGAGGAAACAAAGTGGGAGATAGGGTATTGAGTACAAGAGGGACAGGAGGAACAAGTTTTCTTGTGACAAGATTTTTTTCCTTTTCTAAGAGCAATAGGTAAGTCATCAGAAGTAGAAGCAATGGGTAAGTCATTAGAGATATCAGAAGAAATAGACAAATCATGAGAGGAAATAATATTAGAATCAGAAACAGGAGATTCAGAAGAAATAGGAGATTCAGGACTTACCAGTGGTTCAGACGATTGAGGTTGCTGGTGAGACAGTATGGGTTGTATCTCAGGTGTATTTGAAGGTTCTGACACACCAGGAGCAGACACACTAGGAAGAGAGAAGATTGATCCAGACTCAAAGAAGGAAGGGGACGAGTCTTCTGAAGAACTATTCTCCCCCTGACGATGAGGACCCAGGAAATAAGATTCAGATTCTTGAAAGGTGACATCCATAGAAACAAAAAATTTCCGACTTGGTGGATGATAACACTTGTACCCTTTTTTATAAGGGTTATAACCAAGGAAGACACACTTAAGAGCCCTAGGATCCAACTTACTCCGATGTTGTTTATGAACATGGACAAAGGCAACACATCCAAACACTCTTGGTGGAAGGCTCTGCAATATGGGAACAGAAGGAAAGAAGGAAGTCATGGAATGAATAGGACTGATATTGTTAAGGACCCGTGAAGGTAAACGGTTGATCAAAAAAGTTGCAGCTAATACTGCTTCTCCCCAATAAGAACTAGGAACAGATGTCTGAAAAAGTAGTGCTCTAGCAACTTCAAGAAGGTGACGATTTTTCCTTTCAGCAACCCCGTTTTGTTGAGGGGTATCAACACATGTGAGCTCATGAATCATACCTCTGTCTGAAATGAATTGTGACAGGCGTTGATTGACGTACTCAGTACCATTATCAGATCTGAGTCTTTTAATACCCTTACCAAACTGAGTCTCAACCATGTGATGAAACCGAATAAATATCTCTGGTACTTCAGACTTGTCTTTCATCAAGTATATCCATGTTATCCGAGTACAATCGTCAATAAAAGAAACAAACCACCTAGCACCTGAAACACTGTGCACTTTAGAAGGGCCCCAAACATCAGAATGGATAAGAGAAAAATGTTCTCTGCTTTTAATAGTGCTAGAAGGAAATGACACTCGATGGTGTTTTGCAAATTCACAAACATCACAATGAAAGGTCTCAACCGACTTATTGAGAAACAGAGAGGGGAACATAGACTTCAAAAGACTAAATGGTGGATGCCCGAGACGCTTGTGATGGAGCCAAATCATAGACTCTGCAGTAGAAGGATGACGTGTCATTAATAACTGATTTTTGCTAGCATGGTCTGGAAGGAGATGATACAACCCATCCTGTTCATTAGCAACTCCAATTGTCTTCTTCGTGGTAAGATCCTGAATAAGACAATGAGAAGGAAAAAATGTGATAGAACAATTCAAATCAGTTGTAAGTTTTTGAGTGGAGATAAGATTAGTAGAAAGCTGAGGAACATAAAGAACATTTTTAAGAAACAAGGAAGGTTGAATTTGAATGTTACCAGAACCAATAACTGATTTATGGGATCCATCAGCTACGGATATAGTATAACTACCAACAGTAGGATGATAAGAACAAAATAACTCAGTACGACAAGTCATATGATCAGTTGCACCAGAATCCAAAATCCATGAGGTTTTAAAATCAGTGCAAGAAGCAAGAAGAGATATAGAACGTGTGCTCTTACCAGATAAGATCGAAGAACTATCATGCTCAGCCATTCTTTAACAAAAAAAGTTAACAACCAGCGATAAAATCAACCAAACAGAATATCAAATGACCTCTGATCAGAAAAATAATTATAGATCCAGACAGAAGACGAGAAGAATGGTGGTGGTCCGGTCCAAAAACACGGCCGCACGCACCTCCACGCGCCGGAGAAAGGAGCTGCGCGTGGGATTCACTCGCCGGGAAAGGGGCGGCGCGTGAGAGCGCGTGGATGGGCTTCGCCGACTGAGATTTTTCTGGTGTGGTCGTCCGGTGAGCGCACACCTGTCTGTGGGTGGTCGCGGTTGAAAAGTCGCCGGAAAGTGGTCCAAACGGTGAAGACAGATCTGATTGGAGGCGATCGGAGGTGTTTCGGTCGTTTGTGGCGGAGGAACACTGCGTAGAATGATAGATCGGAGGAAAAATAAGGTCAACAATGGTCCCCTTGGTCCAAAAGGTCCCCGGAAAAATTTTCCGGTGGCGGCTAATGGCGGCAAGAGGCAAAGAAATTAGGGTTTTGTTAAAAAAGAAGATAATATGTGCGGAAGCAAAGCCCTCAGATCGAGAGCTCTGATACCAACTTGAAAAAGGGTATTCTAATATATTATAGAATTGTAAATAATATGTACAAAGGGTTCTCTATTTATAGAGAATATTTGACCTACTTTTAACCTAATGGGCTTGGCCCAATACAACAATGGGCTTGGCCCAATACAACAATAAATGACTAAATAAAAACTAAATAATAACTAAAACAATATTATTTACGTGAAATATTTTACACGACTATGGTAC
The DNA here is from genome assembly GCF_033153095.1 of Gastrolobium bilobum. Lineage (NCBI taxonomy): Eukaryota > Viridiplantae > Streptophyta > Magnoliopsida > Fabales > Fabaceae > Gastrolobium > Gastrolobium bilobum. The sequence continues at coordinate 405,232 of NW_026898387.1, forward strand.
GCTAAAACAAAAGATAAGAGCTTCTACATTTACATTATCTACTTATTCGGGTACTCAAAAGGATTTTTTTTGTCCAAGTATTGCTAGTGATTGGCTGGGAAATAAATATTTTTTGTGGGAATTAATGCTCAATAAAATACTTGACGAATAATAAATATACCGATAAAAAAAAAAGACACAGGAAATGGTAGCAACTCTCCCAAGTTATTCATCTGCATATATATCTGGCCTATTCAATTCAATTAGTTCCATATTGCTATTTGATAATAGGTGGAACAATGTATGTGCTTTGTGGATTGGTCCAATATGGGAAGCTCGCTGGGATCACGGTGGGATACACAATAACTTCATCCGCAAGCTTGGTGTAAGTTACTACATCAATAGTTGAATTACGACTAAAGCTTTATCATAATATGAAAATTATATGATCGAGTCTAATTTTTTTCTTCTTTAAATCAATATGCAGATCTTATACTATTTGCAAATTTTTAATTAGGTTTCTATATTTTAAAAGTATGTAACTTGACTCTTATAATTTTAAAATTTACAATTAAATTCTTACAGGAAAAGCATCTGTTTTAACGGTAATGATGGTTTTAATGATAAAAATGTAATTAAAAATTTTTAGAACTCCAGAAAGCCAATTATAAACTTTTAAAATATAGAAATAATGAATAATTTCCAAATACGGATTAATTTAATCTTTTATGTTTTGTGGTTTATGATGATGATGAATGTATTGTGGCAGAGCAATAAAGAAAGCAGTTTGCTACCACAGAAGAGGACATGAAGCTTATTGCAAGTTTTCTAATAATCCCTACATGATCGGTTTTGGGATCTTGCAAATTTTCTTGTCCCAGATCCCAAACTTTCACGAGCTAACATGGCTTTCAACCGTTGCTGCTATCACCTCTTTTGGTTATGTACTCATTGCAAGTGGGCTTACTCTCTCGGTCGTGGTCTCAGGTATTTTCTGCCATTAATTCATTAAAAATGTTTCAATAATCACTACAATGGACTTCTGTCCAGTATATTAGCGGGTTGTCTCTAGTACGGGGTTAAATGAGTAATGAGATACATGCAATGAAATTTCATTATATGACCAGCTAATATAACTCGTATACGGTACAATTTTTTTTTTTTTTTGGGTTGATGCACATTTATATTGGACCTACGAGAAACCACAAAAATCCAAAACCTTATCCTCAGCTTTTTATCCTGGGTAATGATATATATGTACCATTATATAAATATCAAATTTGTGGTGTCATTTTCTTTTGGTAAATTTGTGTGAATTTAAAAATTGAATTGAATAATTGTATTAAGTTGTAGTTTGGCCTTTATGTAAGCGTTTAATATTTTAAAAATTGTGGCTAGAAAATTTTATCACTCTTACTAATCCTGTAACACCACAAGAAGTTCAAAACCGCATATAAATGTCCTAAAATGACAGCAACGCATCAATCTAGTTACTGTGCTTGTTACTTTCTCTTCCTTTAAAATCATTTTATTTAGGCTATTTTAAATGTCTAATTGGGGGTTATGATTCTAAGAATCTTGTATAGAGTTCAAATTAGAAACTAAGTTATACACTGTAAGACTTAGGTTCACTACATCTAACTTTTCTTTTCATTTTTTATTTTTTGGTTTTCTGTAAGCTAAGTAGTCCATCAAATTCATGAAAGAGTAACACACTACTGCACCACCCACATTAATTTTCCCAAAGGAAACAACGCACACACTTTCTTTAAGCACATTGAATTTGTATAAGCAATCCAATGACATGGACAAGTGTATCAATTTAAATCAAAAAGTTTAACAGGGTTAAGTATTTTTTTTAATCATATTAGAGGTGCAAGCATTTTAGTAGTGAAGAAGATATCCAACCCCCACATACTTTTCTAGGACCGAGACCCAGCTGCACATTGATTCCTTATATAAGAATGGTGAAGTAGGTTAGACTGTTTACTTCCAATTGTGTATTACACACTATTGTTGAACTATTAAACTGTAAATTAGTTCTTTTACTGGTTCAATGACCTGTCCAGTTTTCAAAAGCTTGTGTATAATTACATAGGCATTTTGGGCATGGCAGGAAAAGGAGCTGCAACCAGCATAACGGGAACCAAAGTGGGGCCAGGACTATCTCAAGAAGATAAAATTTGGAGGGTTTTCAGTTCAATGGGAAACATAGCACTTGCTTGCACTTATGCTACCGTTATTTATGATATAATGGTAAAACACACAACTATTACTTATTATGATCACTATTTTAAGAAATCAAAAGCAAATAAAGAGATGCAACTACTATAGCAAATTGGAATTATGTGTTGTTACAGTGAATCTGATTATTCCATACTTTGTATAGGACACATTAAAATCATATCCACCAGAAAATAAACAGATGAAAATGGCTAACGTGATTGGGGTCACAGCAATGACAATAGTTTTCCTGGTATGTAGTAGCCTTGGCTATGCTGCTTTTGGCGATAACACACCAGGGAACATCTTCACTGGATTTTATGAGCCCTTCTGGTTGGTCTCTCTGGGGAACGTATGCATTCTAATCCACATGATTGGAGCATATCAGGTTTGATCATTATTTTTTAAATTTAAAAGTTAATACTAACATTGTTCTTGTATATTTTGGTTGAAGTTTGATGTCTAATATATGTGAGAATTCAATATTTTGTTACAGGTATTGGGCCAACCATTCTTTCGTATAGTTGAAATGGGTGCTAACATGGCGTGGCCACAGTCAGATTTCATAAACAAGGAATATCCAATCAAGATGGGCAGTGTAACAGTCAGGTTCAACTTGTTTAGGCTAATTTGGAGGACGATATTTGTGATATTGGCCACAATTTTGGCCATGGCTTTGCCATTTTTCAATGAGATTCTTTCCCTGCTTGGAGCAATTGGGTTCTGGCCTCTAGTTGTATTCTTTCCTATACAAATGCACATTGCCCAGAAACACATAAGAAGACTTTCATTGAAGTGGTGTATGCTCCAACTTTTAAGCTGCCTGTGCTTCCTTATTTCAGTGGCTGCTGTGGTCGGTTCAATTCATGGAATTAGCAAAAATCTCCATAAATACAAAATATTCATGTATAGACAATAGCTCTTTTGAAAACCAAAATCTGAAATAAATGCAGCTAAATTGCCCTTTTATTTTTTCTTGGGAGATGACTGAGCTCGCGTAAACTAAGTGGTCAATGGCAATTATATCTACATATCATTTTTAAGTGAAGTATGTAAAGAACCTTAGGATACACTATCCTAAAAGCTAGCTCAAAGGGTGGGAGTGCCGAAGGTCTTATAAACTCCCACATTAGTTGCTCTTCAACCAATGTGGGCCTATATATCTCAACACGCCTCCTCACGCAAGAGCCATCTTGGCTTGAAGCGTGGATTATGCAACAGGCTCAATCTTTGGTTTATCTTTTTGTGCTTCCACTTTAAAGTGGGGGGCGGTGAGGATCGAACCTCAAGCTCTGATACCATGTAAAGAACCATGTAAAATGGACTATCGTTGGTGGAACCCTTTAGCAACTAGCCTTGCTTTGTATTTGAGTATAGAACCATCTAGATTGTACTTTATCCTAAAAACCCATTTGCATCCTATAGGTTTTCTACCAGAAGGAAGAGATACAAGATCCCAAGTCTTGTTCCTGATGAGAGCATCATATTCATCTTGCATAGCATGAAGCCAATTGGGATCTTCCATTGCTTGAGTTACAGTTGTGGGTTCAAGGGAAGCAGAAAATAATTTTGGTTTGAAAACCCCTGTCTATTAGCTACTGGAGGAGAGGCAGTAGATGCACTAGGTGAAGCTGCAAGGACTGGAGGAGATGTAGTTGATGCAATAGGTGAGGCACATGGGGACTTGCAATTAAGGTCAGTAACAGGTGCAGTAGTTGAAAAAGTGTGAATAGCTGGTACAGTAGCTGATATAGTATCATTGGAAATAGAATTAGTAGATAGTTCAACATGTGCGATATTCGAAGACATTAGAGGTGCAACAGTGGGAATACAAGGAACTGACATGTGAGTAGATATAGAGGAAGTAGGTACTGTGGAAGGTACAGTGGATAAAGGTGGATGATTAAATGGAAACTGTTGTTCATCAAACAACACATGACGTGAGTAAATGACTTTACCTGATGGTGTAAGGCATTTATATCCTTTGTATGAAGGATTATAGCCTAAAAAGGTACTTGGTGCAGACCTATAGTCCATTTTATGGGAATTGTATGGTCTTAGATATGGATAACACCTACAACCAAAAATTCTTAGGAAGAAGTAATCTGGTTCCTTATTAAACAGAACCTTACATGGAGATTTATTTTGAAGACTGGAGGAAGGTAGGAGATTTATTATGACAGAGGCAGAAATGAAGGCATCCTCCCAATATTTCTGTGGCAAATGAGAGGCTGCTAACATGGATAATCCCATTTCAACAATGTGGCGATGCTTTCTTTGAGGGGTGCCATTTTGTTGGTGGATATAGGGATATGTGAGTCGATGAACAACTCCATGGGTTTGAAGAAAAGGTTTGAGAGCAAGATACTTTTTGGCATTATCAGTCTGCAAGCATTTCAGTTTTGTATTGAGTTGAACTTCTGCCATTGTTTTGAAATGAGGAAATATAGAGTGCACTTATGATCTGGACTTCATAGGATATAGCCATGTATATTTGCTAAAGGCATCAACAAAGCATATATAGTATTTGGAGCCATTTGTGCTATCTATGGGAGCTGGACCCCAAATATCTGTATAAACCAATTCGAGTGGTGTGTGATAGACAGTGTTAGAGGTAGTAAAAGGGAGCTGATGCATTTTTCCCATACAACATGCACAACACAAAGGTGGTTTTGTATTATTGAATGGAATTTACAATGAGAAAGTACAGATTTTACAGTTGAAAAGGAAGAGTGGCCTAATCTGCTATGCCATAGTTCTAATACAGAACCAGAATCAGAATGACATTTATTGTGTATGGACTGATCTGCAGTTTGCACTTGATAAGCTGAGTGCTTGAAAGACTTTATTGAATTTGCTCCATCAAAGGCATAAAGACCATCTTTAAGCTTTCCTTGGAGAACAATCTCCTTGGTAGCCTGAGATTTCACAAAACAATTATTAGCATGGAATTCAAAGAAAACATGATTATCCCTGGCAAATTGTGATACACTTAGGAGGTTCTTCGAAAGACCAGGTACATGGAGCAGATTAGGTAAAGAAAAGGATAAAGAATTGGAAGAGGATTGTAAAATTGAATTACCAACATGCTGAATTTTCATACCTAATCCATTACCTATTTGAACTGTATCTGAACCTTTGTATGTAGTCTTTGACAACAAGTTTGATGCATCAGGAGTGAAGTGGTTCGAAGCTCCTGAATCAGGATACCACGTTGGATCAAAGACTGAATAGAATTCAGAGGTGCTGTCATCTTGATGAGCAGATGGACTGTTTCCAATGATTGCAACATTTGCTTGCAAGTTTGGAAGTGAAGATTCACCACGTTCTGACCTGCTGTTGAAAGGATTTGGAAATCCCTGATTGAACCTGTTGTAGCATTCCCATGTTGTATGGCCAGGTTTGCCACATAGCTGGCATTGAGGTCTTCCACTATGCTGCAGATTGTGTGTTCTCCCTCCATATCTGCCTCTAAAATTATTGAAGCGACCTTCTCTGTTGAAGTGTGAAGGATACCTCCCAGCATGTGATCCATAAGACTTTCTAACATTCATTTGCGCCAGATTGGCTTGCATCAGGCCAACATCAGTTTTTCTGTGTTTTTCCAGACGTTCTTCTTGAGCCATAAGAAGAGCCTCTATTTCACTTACAGAGTATGGATCAGAGCTAGCTTTTGGGGTGGTGTATCCCAAGGTTCTTTACATGGTATCCAAGCTTGAGTGACTATAAGGTCACAAGTTCGATCCTCACGACCCCCCACTTTCAAGTGGAATTAAAATAAAAAAGCACAAAATGGTAAACCAAAAATTGGGCCTGTGCAATTCCACGCTTCTAGCCCAAAGGGCTCTTGCGTGAGGGGGCGTGTTGAGATATATAGTCCCACATTGATTGTGTGGACAACTAATCTAACCTTTATAAGGTCTTGGACACTCCCACTCTTTGAGCTAGCTTTTGGGGTGGTGTATCTCAAGGTTCTTTACAAAGTATATCTCCTTATCTTAGGTCCAACAAGTGGTTAGCTAAAATAACTTGTTCATCGTCTTAATTATGGACTTCCCATTAATTTTACTTTTTCAAGTTCAACATGTTGGCATAGCTTGCCTCTTCAAGAATGATCATGTCATTTCTTTAGCAAGTTGTTTCCTGCTTTTATGTTCAATTTAGTTGTTGGACTTGGATTTGGTTTTGGCCATTGACTCTCTCTGGTTATATGAAATGACTAGAAATGGATTCTCTCAGTGTCATTTTCAGTTTTTCCACATTATAAGGTTATGAGAGAAAATCACAATCCGATATTATTTTGAAAGATAAATGGTCTCCTTTTCTCTTTGATCACTTTCCATTCTAATATTTTCTCTTGAAGACCCAACTACAGTCGTCATGAAAAAGTTGTTCCTTCCATGTAAGATCCAAAGAGTTAAATTTCTGGTATCAAAATCGATATCATTAGCAGCAGAAATTTTAAATAGACCGATTTAATACAAGAGATATACAATCCTATCTAATAAATACAAAGGATAAGTTATGAGTCAGCATCTAATCAAATGAGTCATCCTAATAAATATAATGAATCTTGATAAATACAAATGATAAGCTATGAATCAACAACTATTCAAATGATAAGAATGAGTCATGATGAGTCATGATCATATCTTCTCCAACACTCTCCCTCAAGTTGGAACATGTAAAAGATGCTGCAATGCCCAACTTGAGAAGAAATGTAAGAAATGCAACATGGCCTAAGGCTTTTGTAAAAATATCAACAAGTTGTGATTTGGATCGAACATGAGCGGTAATAATATTGTTGGCCATAATATGTTCTCGGACAAAGTGGCAATCCAGTTCAATGTGTTTAGTATGTCCATGGAAGACCGAATATGCTGCAATGTGCAAAGCTACCTAATTGTCACAAAATAATTCCATAGGTCCATCATGTGCCACCCCTAATGATGTAAGGAAAGCTTTGAGCCAAACCAATATTGTTGTAGCAGCTACCATAGACCTATACTAAGCTTCTGCTGAAGAACGTGCGACTATCACCTACTTTTTAATTTTCCATGAGACTAGAGAGCTGCCCAACATAACAAAGAATCCAATCAGTGATCAACGAGTTAGAGGGAAGGAGGCCCAATCCGAGTTGCAGTATGCGTGTATCTTCAAGTCACAATTGAACTGCAAAAGAAGACCTGGGCCTGGGTTCCGTTTCACATATCTAAGTACCATCATGATTGCATCAAAATGAGCTTGCTTTGGCTGTTGCATGAGTTGTGAGAGTATGTGAACAACATAACACAAATCAGGCCTAGTAATGGTGAGGTAAATAAGCTTGCTAACTAGTCATCTGTAACGCTCCGAGTTTGCAAATTCCGGTCCATCCGTCAAAGCCAATCGATGATTTTGCTTTATAGGAAATTGGGCAGGCTTGCTGCCACTGGGTCCGATTCTTCAAGGATGTCCAGGGCGTATTTACGCTAACACATGTAAATTCCATTCTTGTTATGGGCTATTTCAATGCCAAAGAAGTATTTTAAACACCCAAGATCTTTTATCTTGAAACACTTATTCAGGTATTCTTCCACCATGCTATAGGCTTCTGTGTTATTTCCTGCTAGTGCAATATCATCCACATAAATTAATAAAGCAAGAAAGATGTCACCTCGGTTTAGAGTAAAAAGAGTGTAATCTGCACGAGATTGCTAAAAACCATATGCCTGCAAAGATGTTAGCTTCGAAAACCAGTTCCTAGGTGACTGGCGCAACCCATATAAAGACTTCTTTAAACGACACACTTTATTTGCAGAACCATTGCTGAAACCCGGTGGAAACTTCATATAAACCTCCTCACTCAAATCACCATTCAAGAAAGCATTGTGAACATCTAACTGGAGCAATTCCCAAATCTTTGCAGCAGCTACTACCAAGAGCGTTCGAACACTAACCATTTTTGCAACAGGTGCAAAGGTTTCACCATAATCATCACCAGCCACTTGATAGTTCCCTGTGATCACCAACCTTGCTTTGTATCGTTCAATTGTACCATTAGAATGGTACTTTATTTTGAACATCCATTTGCTTGGAAGATCATGCTTCCTAGGAGGTAATTCAGTTATCATCCAAGTGTTGTTTTTCTCCAATGCATTGATTTCTGTTCTCATGGCTTCAATCCATTGTGAGTCTTTCATAGCCTCTCGAAAATTGTTTGGCTCATATCCTGCATCAATTGCTGCCACAAATGCTCTATGTTTTTCAAAAAAATTAGACATACTAACATAGTCAGTGGATGTGTACCTTGTACTTGAGGAGAGGTTGGTCTGGGTGATGTCATATGTAGTCATATGTGTTTCTGCCGAATTGCACTCATAGTCTTGTAAATAGATTGGAGCTTTTCATGTTCGTTGCTCTCTGACTTATGTTCTACTTCCATCAGCAGGATTGTTTGCAGGAATGTTACTAGGAATCACTGCTTGTGAAGGAATACCCCCTTATCTGCTGCAGGTGTATTTGTTTGCGCACCTGCTAGTGATTGTGCCTCAAATGTTGGTACATCGTCCTAATATCTTCCACTCATTTAACTGTTGTTGGCAAAGAAGAACCTACTTCCTCTCTTAGTACAACAGGAGAATCTGCTTCTGCAGTTTCAAACGAGAACACCTCTTCATGAAACTTCACATCTCTGGACACAAAGAATTCACATGTGTCCAAGAGCCTCCAACCTTTCTGCTCTACTAGATACCCCACGAAGATACATCTTCGTGATCGTGATGCAAACTTGTCACTTGGTTTAGGTCTTTGATTCGCAAAACATAAGCATCCAAATATTTTCAAATGGTCATAATTTGCCACAGTACCATATAACATCTCATAAGGCATTTTTCCATCAAGGACTTTTGGTGGAGTCCTATTGATTAGGTGAGCTGCTGTCAATACACTTTCTTCCCAAAAATCATTTGGCATACACGCCTGAAATAGCAAAGCCTGTGAGACATTAAGTATATGTCTATGTTTTCGTTCCACACACCCGTTTTGTACGGGTGTATGAACACATGATGTCTGGTATAATATTCCTATATCAGTATACAATTTCATGAAATTATTAGACTTGAATTCTGTCTCATTATCAAACCTGAATAATTTTACTACTTTGCCAAATTGGTTACTGACCATTGCAAGAAATTTTTTTATTCTATCATATGTTTCCCGCTTTTCTGCCATCATGTACACCTATACGGCCTTATTGTAATCATCTATAATTGTTAGAAAATAATATGCTCCAGATGAAGAAGGAGATCGATAAGGACCCCATGTGTCACAATGAACAAGGACAAAACATGATTTACTACGATGAGCACTCAAAGGAAACCTAGCTCTAGTCTGCTTAGCATGATAGCATACATCACATGCTTTATTGGATATAACTTTATTTTGAGAATTCAAAAACACAGGAATCATAAAAACTATTTAATGAGATGGGTGTCCTAGCCTTTTGTGCCACGTATCAACTGATTCTAACGCTCGAACTGTTGAATCCGAAGCCTACATGGGCTGAAACACATAGACTCCCTTATTGAGTTCACCCAAACCAATCTCCCACTTCAGTACTTGGTCCTACAGGATACATCTGTCATATGCTGGGATGCACCACTATCAATAAACCATTGTGAATGTATAACCTTACCATAAAGTTTCTCGTCAGTTTGTGGTTGATCTACCAGTGCAATAAGTTTTTGGAGAAGTTCAAGAGTCAAAGCCGAGTATACTCCTGCTTGTTGTGGAGTCTCGATTATCTGTGGTGCATGAGCTTGTGAATGATCATATCTTCCTCTTGACCTTCCTCTACCTCGTCCTCTTCCAAAGCTTTGGTTAGGTGGATAGCTATGGATTGCCCAACACTTTGAAGGATCGTGGTTGGTCTATCCACAATGATGACAAGGCATTCGTTTAACTTGTTTGGCGGGCATCATACATTGCATTGGGGTCTCTGTTCCCACCTTGAGTTAGTTCGAGCTGCATATCCCATCACAATGCCTCGCTCATCTTTATTATGAGCAATGGTACGATGAGTCTGCTCCTGTGTCATAATAGCATATACCTTGTTGACATATGGGAGCGATGAATTATTTAAAATCTATGAGCGCAAATTCCCAAAGGTGGCTTCATCCAACCCCATAAGGAACTGATAGACATGATCGTGCTCTTTTTCTTCATCAACCCCTTTGTGTAAGCGCAATTATCACCAAACGCGCAAGACTTGCTTCCCTTAAGTTCGTCCCATACTTCTCTCAACTTCGTGTAATATTCTCCAACACTGCTTCCTTGTTGCCTTATGCTGGCTAAGCTCGCCTTGAGTTGATATTGACGTGGAAAATTCTCCAGTGCATACCTCTCCTTCAAATCATTCCAGAGGTCCTTCACCTCATCGAAACATTTGATGAAAGGTTGTAACTTTGGATCAATGGTGTTGTGTATCCAACCATTGATCATAGAGTTGCACATCTCTCAAGCGTGTTATTCCTCTCCTTCTCCGGTTTCTTCACGGATCAGGTCACGAATCTTAATTTGATTTTCGCTTTGAGTACGTTTTTTCATGAGTTTTGCCTAGTTCTCATAATTGGCTTCTCCTCGCAGCATCACAATCGTCAACAAGATTCCTAGGCTATCTGAACCTCCAAAATAAAATGGTGAGCCAGGTTCTAATAGTTTTAAATTGTTTATTCCTTCGTTGGCCATCTTTTGCTGGGCTAGCTTTCACACTTTTCTCAGAGCTTACAAACTGCGAAAGTGTTTGACAAAAGATTGCTATGATACCAAGATAAATTTCTGGTATCAAAACCTTGATTTGATATCATTACTAGTAGTAATTTTAATTAGACCGATTTGATACAAGAGATATATACTCTTATCTAATAAATACAAAGGATAAGCTATGAGTCAACAATTAATCAAATGAGTCATCCTAATAAATATAATGAATCCTAATAAATACAAATGATAATCTATCAGTGACCAATTATTCAAATGGTAAGAATGAGTTATGATCATATCTTCTCCAACACAAAGATCCATTTGCAAAATATTTTGTTCATAACTAAGGTAACAAATGAATTAGAGTTGCCACCTTAGAATTTTGAAAATGTGAGTTGTGTAAGCTGAAGTTGGAATATTTCAGGGTGATACAGTTCCACATCCACATTGGTTGATAATAGTGAATATAAGTAAGAGCTATGATGCACCGATTTTGGGCAATTTTACTGTCGTGCTATTAAGGTTGATGTCAAAGATATTAAATCAATGCTCGTCAAGTATATTTAAGAGTTAAAAACATTTTTATCCTCAGCAAATTTTACGATACCCGCTTTAGTTTTTAGTAAATAAAAAGGTTATTCGTGGTCCTAAGAAATTTAAAATGGATTCATTTAGTTGAAATCATTATCCTTCATAAATTCAAAAAATACTCATATTAGTCCCTCAAAAGTACTAAAATGGATCCACTTTGAATTTTTTAAAAACTATGAATAGCCTTTTATTTGCTAAGGACTAAAGCGGATGAGGACCGAAAATAATATTTACTCTATATTTAAAAAAGGTGGAGAACGAAAGCAAATAAAGAATATGAGAAAGATACACATAACAATTTTTTTTAAAAAAAAAAATGCTAATCTTGATATATTCAGATTTGTCCTAAAATCCATTGAGAACTTTAAGCATTCAAAGAGTTGGGATGAAAACAAACCTAAAATAAAAAAATTACAAAAAATGCTTCACAAAATAAATATTTTAATGTAATTTTATTTGCAGCATTACATTATTAAACATTTAGAGTATCAAAATACAAGTTTAATCCGTAAAATATTGATTTCATTTTATTACTAATAATCTTTTTTTTTTTTCTTTTTTTTTAAATGGATTGTATTAAAACAAGCAAGGGCCTCTTGCGCTTAGGTTAGGGGAGGGACGGAAAAGCATACCGAGGATATTCGCTCGCCTTCTTGGATACATACGTTCAGGTTACTGTCACGCTTGCTCAGGCAAAAAACCAAGCATTTGGTGGGAAACTCCATTTCTATATGCTTCCCCGTTTCTCCAACCTCCTCCGTCACCCTCCTATCGACTCCGCCCATGTCATGGCACGTGCCATTACTATTACATGCTCCACTCAACCTCATCTCTCTTCCACTCCCACCCCTATTCGTTCCTCTTCCCATTTCGGTTTCACTCATCTTTCGAACCCTCTTAATGTTTCTTTGCTTTCAAACTCTTCGCTTTTGGGTCGTAGCTTTCACGCCCTCGCTCCGTTCCCAAACGACGGGAATAATAACCGTTTCGGGGCATTGGTGGGAGTCCGTGCCGGACAGAGGGAGTATCGGAAGGTGAGGAGGCGTGCACCCAAGAGCAAAGAGAAGGAGTTGGAACTCTGCGTCGAAATTTGCATCGAAGAAGATTTGCCTGATGATCCTGAAATTTTGGTAATTCACACCCCGCCATTTTTATTTTTCTTTATGTGATTTTAAGCTATGGATTATAATAAGAAGCTTAAAAAGAGGTTCCATTATTTATTTACTAGATTGAAGTCTCAGTGTAAACGAATTAGAGAGTGTTCGAAAAGAAAGAACAGAGATGAGAGAGAGAAAAATGAATTTGAGAATTTTCTGATAGCTTTTAGCTTGCAAAGCAAGCTTGAGTCAGAAGCTGTTACAACCGTGGCTTAACTGACTTGCCACCTCAGCTAACAGAATAGCTGTTAGTTGTTACAATTGTGGCTTAACAGATTTGCCACGTCAGCTAACAAACTCTCAATCCGTTGAGAGTTAACAACAGTTACTCTAGGAGCTGTAGCACTCTATTGCTGTACTAGACTACTCAACTTACTCTGATGCAGTGAACTTTATTGAGTGCAGAGCATTGCCGAGATGCTTCGTCTGAATGTTCCAATGGCAATGAAACTGGCATTTGACGGTTTGAAAGATTCCGGGTATAAAACAAGAGATCCTGCTATAAATGATGTTGGCGGGTTCGAAAGTGTTGAGATATCGGTGCTTCTTTCCAATGATGAGTTTATCCGAAAACTTAATAAGGAATGGAGAAATGAGGATCACGCTACTGATGTTCTTTCAATGTCATCACATGAACCTGGACTCAAGCTTCCTATTGTAAGATATGCATTGTCTGGCTGATTATAAGTAGGGCAGGATGTTGTTGTTGCTAATCAGTAAAAACTCAGAACCATGGGATGCTAAGTGCTTGATGAATTCTGTTATTTGCAGCTTATGATGGGTGATATTGTAATTTCTGTTGAGACAGCGGCGAGACAAGCAGAGGAAAGAGGGTATACACTTCTTGATGAGATACGTGTCCTCATGGTTGGTTTCATGATATTCTGACTTGTTTCTGTGTTGTGTCAAAGTTTATTTTGTTAGATTATATTACCTGCTACAGGCATGGTTAAATTCACACGAGTGAGGCAATTGCTTAGTTTTTTCCTTGAGTTTCTTCGAGTAATGTTGATACTTTGAACTGATCTTTTGAAATATGTGTCTTTATCATAAATGTTTAAATGAATTCTTTAGACATTTCAAAAGAGAGAAACGAAAAGAAAATTTAAAATAGTTAATACAAATACTTGATTTTCCATTTCAATTTGAAATTTGAATAGAAATAAATTGTAGGATTAAACTTAAGATACTTAAGGTGGAAAGTGAAGTGGTGTTTCATTTAATTCTGGGTGTGGGTGTGTAGCTCAAAAAGAAAATGAGATGAGCATGTTGGTCCTTTATCTTCTAAGACTGTCTATACGTTGTGTGAACTGAAAGCCAAGACTCAAGAATATTAATTACTTCATCTTTTCACAGGTTCATGGCTTGTTACATCTTTTGGGATTTGATCATGAAATAAGCGAAGAGGCTGAAGTGGAAATGGAGAGAGAGGAGGAACTCCTTTTGAAGAGTCTTGGTTGGAAAGGAAAAGGGCTAATAAAGAGTGCATATGATGCTGACACAGATTCAAATTCAAATTCTCAGCAAGACAGTTCAGATGGTAATTGTATGTTTTACTAATATGCATCAGGATTCTCAACTTATGTTAGTTTTTGGTTTTATATGCTTCCCTCTAATTCAAATAACTGTCATTTGCATAAAAAGTATGTGGGGGAAATAATCTTACATATGAATTGTCTAAAGACAGGAAGAAAGAAGGCAGTCTTAGATTTTACAAACCAAAGTTCAGCTATATCTTCTGTGACATGGATGGTAAGATCACAGCGAAACATACTCTTTAGATATTCCTTCGTCCTTTTCTTGGTTTTGATAGACTCCTGTATTATATAAAGGAACATTGCTGAACAGCAAAAGTCAAATTTCCACTACAACTGCCAAGGCTGTGAGAGAGGCCTCATCAAGGGGTGTGAAAATTGTGATAGCTACTGGAAAAGTAAGACATATTAGATCCATGATTTGTCATGGTTTCATGTTGTGAATTATTTATTCTGTATTGGCTAATACATATCAATCATTGGTTGCTGTTACTTCTATATATCTTAGTAAATTTTCTAATATAAATATAGACATTCAACCATAATACATATCAATCATTGGTTGCTGTTACTTCTATATATCTTAGTAAATTTTCTAATATAAATATAGACATTCATATGGTTGAAAATATGTTCTGATCATTAGTTTTGACTTTTGACCATGGGGAAATAGGCTCGTCCAGCTGTGATAGATATTTTTAAAATGGTGGATTTAGCTGGAAAAGATGGCATTGTTTCAGAATTTTCTCCTGGGGTTTTCTTGCAGGTAATTTATTTTTGCCCTTTTAATGTTCATGATGCTGCTTGATGCAGCAAGGCAGTCCATATATGTGGTTGAAAGTATCATAATCCCTTCTCTTACATATTTATACATTTGTTTGTGTAAAACAATATTGCATACATTTAGCACCTACCATTCAATATTCTGTCAAAATTTACTATAAATAGCTATGCTACCTCAATCTCATTAAAAATAATCTAACAATAGACTTTCAGAAATAACTTAAATCACCAGATGGATATTTCATGACAATGATAACCTTAGAGGATAATCTTATGGAGATTTCTAAGATAGGCTGATGAATAAACACAGATGTAGACTTTACTATGAGAATTGTATGTGCTGTCTCTTACTAGATTTATATGTCCATACTTTCAGACCTACTTATATAGAGAAAAATACATACCAGGACTCTGATCTATTGAAGCTTCTGTCTTCCTGTATATTAATTTCATATGTCCATACTTCCCTCCCTTCAGTTCAGACCAATGTAGAAATTTATACTAGTATTTTGGTCTTCTCTACCCTCCTAATTGGCCTATAAGCTTCTGTTTTCCGATAAACGAACATTTGTCAGCTTCATCAGTTCTTTGACATAGTATGCTTAATATTTTTGTTTGTAATCATTAAAAATTGTAAATGAATTGAATTGAATTGAATTGATTTCATTTAATTTGGAAATGTTAGAAGAAATCAAGACAACGCGAATAGGAATGACTAACTCAATATTGTTTGTCTTCCTGCATCTATTTTTACTGAAAAATAAAGACCGGTACAAGAAAGATAGAACCATCCCGATGATACAAAATAACCTAATAAGCACATGTATAAACAACTATTTTCTAACATTTCCCCTTAAGCTGGAGCATAGGTGTTAATATGAGTGTTTTTGTGAAGACATTAGTGAGTTGTTCTACAGATCTGTCTAGTGCCAACAAGCCTTTGTTGAATCTTTTCACGCACAAAGTAACAATTGGCCTCTATATGTCTTGTTTTTTCATGCAAAACAGGATTAGAAGCAATATGAATGGAAGTTTAATTGTCAAGCACAATTTCTTCGTGTTTTACTTTTGAAATCAATCTCATCCAGAAGATGATGTTGCACACCTGTTCACATGTAGCTTGGGCAATGGTATGATATTTTGATTCGGCATTGGACCGACCAATAACATTTTGCTTTTTATTTCTCTAAGAGGCATGTTACCTCCAACAAAAACGCATATAAGGAGAGAATCAATAGAATAGCAAGAGAGTCAATACAAGCTACTAAGAGCTTAGCATAACTAAATAAACTGTGGAAAGAGACAAAAGAAGAGATAGGATAAGAAGAATTGTGCTTACCTTTTTGCAGAGCAATCGAGAGATTACGGCTAGACACAATAGTAGGATTCAAGGAGGAAGGAAACTTAGGAGGCGGTGAATTTGGAGGTCTAGGGAGCGGTAGTATGGTAACAGCAGATGGTTTGTTCATTTGAGCAGTCTTTGGGAGAGGAGAAAAAAGGTTGAGGATGAGGCCAAGAAAAAACATTGGAACAATATGATTTGCGGAAATAGATGTGTAAAGAACCAATTCAACTCAAAAGCTTAAGCTGTTGGGTGATGCTACATTAATGGTTTTAATATCTCAACACGCCTCCTCACACGAGAGCCCACTAGGCTTGAAGGGTGGACAATGCACAGACCCACCTACCTGTGCGAAGAAAGAAATTCCACTAGAAATAAAGTGGGGGCAGTGAGGATTGAACCTGGTACACCGAGGTTCTAATATCATATAAAGAACCAATTCAACCCAAAAACTTAAGTTGTTGGGTGATGCTACATTAATGGTTTTATATATCTCAACAAGATGAAACAAAAGGAGAAGATATAGGAAAGTGATATACTTGGAAGTCATCATCATTACTTATGGGAGACAGGAGATAACTCTAAAGAGAAAGGAGTGGTCTCAGAGAATGTCAGATCTGCATAAACAAGATTGTGATGCAAATCAGGAGAATAACGTCTGTGACCATTTTGACTGAGAGTAGCCTAGAAAGATACGTGATAGAACAAGGATCCAATTTAGAGATTTGAGTACAAATATTCTAGAGAAAACAAGTACAAACAAAATTGTAGGAAGAGGAGCAAACAAAGACTGAGAAGGGATGAGAAGAAAATAAGGAATTTGACCATCTAGAACAAAAGAAGGAAGGTGACTAATCAAGTAACAGGCTTTAGAAATAGTGTCCATCCAAAATGGTTTAGAGACTTTCATTTGAAAACAAAATAGCACAGGAAACTTCAAGTAAGTTGTGGTTCTTTCTTTCAGCCACACCATATTTGACAAGATTTCTAAATCTAAACTTTTGAAATTCATGAGATCTTTGAATTCAAGTCATTTCCAATTTTTTAACATTCCAAGTTAAAGATTTGATTTACAAATCAAATCATTTTTTAACATTCCAAACACACCAATTAAGGACAACATCATTGCAATTACAAGAAAAGGATATTTGAAAGGGCAAAACGTACCAAAGCTAACTCTTTAGTTATAGATCATGGTCATCAGAACAATCAATGTAATAAGTAATGAATATTTGGGTTCTCTCTACATGCATATTTAAGTGTAAATGTTTTTTTTCCCTGTCAAATAATATACTTTGTGACCAACAACCATTGGTTTAAGTGGTAAGGAACTTGTTTCTCTTAACCGGATTTTCAAGTTCGAGCCTTGTGAATGATTGGTCTTGGGAGAGTCATTCCATATACGGGTCCGACCGAGTTCGAATCGGATTAGTCGGGTAATATATGAATCAACGGATAAATCCAAAAAAATAAAAACAATATATTTTGTCTTTTGTTTTATTTTTGTAAAAATACTGCATCTTTGATGGAATCAAAAGTTTTATTCACGAAAACTGTGTCATTGTGCATTTTCCATCACAGATGTTATAAAGCACAAAAATAAAAAACTTAAAGGTTCAATATCAACATCACCTTTATCCCAAACAAAAGAAGCTCAGAGATTACATATTTGATAATATGAAAATCGATAATTTGATGAATTTAGCATTGTATTGTTTGATTGAATAATCAACGGCATGAAGTGTCTGACTTTAATTTTGTATATAACTCTGCCTCTTTCTTAGTTTCTTTGTTTTAATTTTCTGTTATCGTTCTTTGCCTTACGTTCCATTCACCACTTGATTCCAGGGATTGCTTGTTTATGGTAGACAAGGTCGGGAAATATTTAGAAGCAACTTAGATCCAAACGTCTGTAGAGAGGTAACCTCTTTAACTCCGCTTTTCCATTTCCCTAGAAAACTTTTCCTTCAAAAGAAACAACAAATACTTTATTTGATTTCAAAATGTCCTGTAGTCCTTTGTCCTTTTAGACTTAATTGCAAAGGTTAGCTGTTCCTTTTTGACTTGTTATCACTGAATTTCCCAATTGCTTATGTAATATTATGGTAGTGCTGTTGTTTTAGCCCCAAATCAAAACCCTGACCCACCCTCAGTGACCAGCTTAAGTTTCCTGCACTAAATTTTTTTCTAGTTTGGTTTTCTTTTTACCTAAATGAGAAAACGAAAGCATTTTGAATCCAGCTCACTTTCAGGCATCTTGGAAATCAATTTCTTGTCACAGTTTCTATATAACAGAAGGACTGAGGGTTTCAACTTTCAGATTTAAATATCTAATTATTTATTCAGGAATTACACTGATTGATGGGAAGATTCTTCGTGCTATTGTATAAAAATAAAAATAAAAATAAAAAAATCACTCCCCGTTAAACCCGACTAGCGAGTATGGGGTGGAGGAAATCCTTGTACGCAGTCTTACCATTGTATAATTGCAAAAAGGCTGTTTTCTGTATTTGAACCCATGACCTTTCAATCATAAAAGAATAGCTTTTACCACTGTTCGCCCCCTTTCTTCGTGCTATTGCATAAAAGAAAGATTTTTGTTCCTTTATGCAGGCATGTCTTTACTCCTTGGAGAGTAAGGTTCCACTTATTGCATTTAGTGAAGGCCGCTGCTTAACCCTTTTTCATGACCCACTGGTTGATTCACTGCACACAGTATACCATGAACCGAAGGTACCTCATTTTCAGAATTCTATTTGCTTCCTTGCATTCTATTATGCCATTTGCTTTGTCTTAGGCAAAAATACTTTACAGGCTGAGATCATGCCTTCTGTTGAACATCTTCTGGCTTCTGCTGACATACAGGTATTCACTATGACAAATCCTTGCTCCCTGGTTTCCTTGTTTGATTACTGTGTGCATGCGTGATAATTGATAGCATAATTTGCAATTCATTATAGGCAGCTATTCACTGCACAACACTAAAGGTCTTCCATACCAGGAAAGGAGGAATGACTTGTAATTTGAACCCTTAGTTTGACATTTCACTTTAGAAGTATATTTTTTCCCTTTGTTTTACTTCTTGTTTTATATTATTGAGTAAATATCACATACAAGATTGTCTTTAAAACATTTCACTTTAGAAGTATATTTTTTCCCCTTTGTTTTAGTTCTTGTTTTATAGTATTAAGTAAATATCACATACAA
This sequence comes from Gastrolobium bilobum, assembly GCF_033153095.1. Lineage (NCBI taxonomy): Eukaryota > Viridiplantae > Streptophyta > Magnoliopsida > Fabales > Fabaceae > Gastrolobium > Gastrolobium bilobum. Next base: position 424,791 of record NW_026898387.1, read on the forward strand.
GATTGTCTTTGACTGCACCCCATTCTCAAATAGAACTGCAGTGAAGAACCTAATCTACCTAAATTATTTATATTTGCATATCTTGTTAACACTTACATTTGGTTCTACAGAAAATGATTTTCTTAGACACTGCCCAGAGTGTGGCTAATACTTTACGGCCATACTGGTCAGATGCAACAAAAGGTCGTGCCACTGTTGTTCAAGCTGTGCCAAACATGCTGGAAATTGTACCGTTGGGAACATCCAAAGGCAATGGAGTAAAAGTGCTACTAGATCATTTGGGGGTTACTGCTAAGGAGGTGCCACAAATATCTGTTCACCTTTGATATTTATTGTGTTGTCTGTCTTGCCCAAACTTTCAGTAAAGGAATTCACATATATGAAATGGGTGGTAATATTTGAGTTAACATAAGATAGGCTGTTGAGTGACATTGAAGACATTTAAAACTAAACAATAAAAGGTTAAGGGTTTGAATCCGGGAAATAGTTTCTTTACGAAAATATAAAAAAATAAGACTGCGTATAAGGATTTTCCTCACACCTACCTTTGCTAGTCATTTAATTTTATTGTTTAAAATTTAAGGCATTAGATTCTGGTCATTGTCTCTTTACACCTTCAACCTCTGTTTTGCAGTTCAAAAAGAAGAGGTAACAGGGCCTTTGTTAACTGCTGCAATTTAACTACGACATGTATGAAACATATTTAATATAAATAAACTATATGTTATGGCATAACAGAAGCTTGATGTGATTTCAAGCTATAATGATTGCGTCTTTGAGATATGACGTTTGAGTATTATGTTAAATGTCTTGAGTACTTCGAGTTTTGGGCATCTATTATCTATATTAGAAAATGTTTGCAATGTATTCGTTTATTGGCCATCTTCACCATGGTCACCTGGTGATCCACCATTAGTGTTTTTGGAGTTGCCCGCTCGTTGCTGCTATCTGGGATTAACTAACTACAAATATATAACAATGTTGTTGTATTGCCTCCATCTTAACATTTCTTTGCTCCAAATTTCTTAAATGCAGATAATGGCTATTGGTGATGGGGAAAATGATGTCGAGATGCTAGAGCTGGCTGCTCTAGGCATTGCGCTTAGTAATGGATCAGAGAAGACCAAAGCTGTGGCTAACGTAATTGGTTCCAGCAATGATGAAGATGGTGTAGCAGATGCCATCTATCGGTATGCATTTTGAGCAACTGAAGGCTACAATAAGCATTTCATAGTAATTCTATAGGGGTTTAAGCTATTACCCCTGATTAATTTTTTTGTTTTTTATTTTCCTTAAAAAAAAATATTAAAGTTGAAGAAAGTATCTCATATCATTTATCTCAATCATTAGAAGAATTTGTAACTAGTCTTTTTATTAAGGTTGCATAGGGCTTATGTCTAAAGGCATGTAAGCTTTGCTTCCTTTTTTACAGTATGAATTATGAAGAAAGGAATATCAAGCTGTTACTGTGAACAATTTGATGAATTTTGTTTTGGGTTATTTGCATTTGCCATGGTAAATAATAACCCTTGTAGATTATCGCAATTTTTTTTTTTTGAAAGGTTCTGAGGCCATTAAACTAGTGCTGTCAGGTCTGAATGCACCCATGCAATGTGCCCGCTGACCCAAATCCAATGTATCTAATATATTTAACCTTTTTTTTTTGGGTAATGCTACTATGCTAGTATTTAATATTTGATTAATAAATTAATTATGGGAATTATTATTATTTATTTTAAGGCAAATTAACACACTCTCAAAAAGGTTTATGGTCATTTCAGTAATAACAATAATAATTAAAAGTCTACTCCAACAATGAGACCAATAGAATCAACCTTGACTCATGATATGTGAGGCTTCTGGTTAGTTTGATAGCCTACCCAAACTTGAAAACACGGAGTGTATAGTGTATATGGTTTGAATAATAGGAAGAGCTATAGGCAATAATGAAGACACTACCTTCTGCTCAATATTTCTTTCTCTATCAAGCTCTTGTTTGAAATTGTTCCAGATGACACGAAACTAGTACAAATTGTTCCTCGTCTTCAAAGCTCTCATAATATATTTAAAAGACATTTATCACTCAATTTATTAGACATATAAGCTCGACCAATAGAACAAATGTCAGAGAATGTTCAATCCTCTAACTTCACTTGGACATTAAAGACGTGAAACAGCTCCTTCCAGCCTTCTTTGATATGCTTGCATTGGGACTGTGCAATGGGTTATGAGTTCTCTTTTTATGAGGAATCTCTCTCTTTGATAAATCTTCTACACACCTTACATCTGATAGGGATGTGAAGGTTCTGGATTTTCCTTTATAGTACTTGGAAAGCCCTCTCCTGCAGATAACACGGGGAAGTAATTCATTTGAGCCAAGAAATCAACGTAACAAACACCTTAGACTGTTTGATAAACTACTAATGAAGAGACTTGGATTTCTTCAAGACACTTACTTGGTAGGGAGTTGGACCAAAAGCTCAGAAAAAACATTTGGAGGCTCACTAGATGATGATGGTGATGTTGAGAACAAAAATGATGATACATCTGCTAAGTTTGGTGAAGATGCCAATTCAATTGATTCCTTGGATTCATGTTTGAGGATATAATCATTTCCTTCAACAGTCGAGTAACCACACGCTGCAAAAGATATGTTAGTACTAACATTTCTGATTCTCTTGTCTGTGTTCATTGAGGCTCTAGAAGTATCAAAGAGCAAGCAACTTTGAAATCTTGATTAACTCGCGAACCTTAAGAAAGAATAAAGTGGGAAGTCATATATATATATATGGGGAGGGATCTTTTGACTCTAGAGTAAGACTTACAACTCTTACTCCTCATCTCAACCGTTGATTTCTGTCCATCTAATGGTTATCTATAACAATTAATTATTTATTTATTTCAAATAAATAATAACCGTTAGATGGACGGAAGATTATTTATGAGGAGTTAAGTCTTACTCTAGAGTCAAAAGATCCCTCCCCTGTATACATATTGTAGAAGTTTATTTATTTATAATAAACTTCAGACGTTAAGATGATAAGCACTTTACTTCTTTTTATATTGTTCTTAGTTTCTTTTCGTTGCTCCTTAAGATTATCATTTTGTATATTCTATTGAATCTAGTGTTGTTTCCAAGGATTAGGGTAAGCCATTATCTATATATCCAAGTCCAAGTTTTGTCATCTTTTTGGGGGTATCTTAATAACTACGAAAATTTAGCAGAAAAGGATCTTGGAAGTTAAACAATAAGTTGAGCCTAGTTTGTTGGCGCGTTAGGCCTTGCCAACCAAAGTCATGAATACTTACTTAAGCATAAGACAAATTAAATCCAAAGGCATTTTGACAAAGCATTATCCATTTCGTTAATATACTTGTCTCCCTCTACACTAGCTCAAAGCATCTTGAATTTAAAGCAGCCCCGACCCAATCTTGGGAGAAAGAAAAAAATAAAAATAAATTACAATCTAGCTATGAAGATATTCTTCTAGACGGCCATATTGGCAAGCTATACGCAGAGAAATGTCTGACTACATTTGTGATTGGCAATTTAGTTTCGAGCTTTACGTTTTCGTGCTTTATTTATTGGGTTTAGTGTGTGTCCTTTTAAAGGATGTAAGTTGTGTCCTTTTAAAGAATGTAAGTTGTGTCTTTTTAGTGACTTACACAAAGGGTGTGCATAACAATCATTCTGTTCCCTGACACTGTTTCTGAAAAGAAATAATTCTTTTCTGTTTCTGTGCTTTGGAACAGTTTCTGAGGAAAAAAACGTGTTTGATAACATGTTCTATTTTTATTCCGAGAATGAGAATTGCATTTGATAACACGTTTTATTTTTTATCCTGAGATTCAAAATTACGTATAAATCTATTTCTTTACTTTTTGTTTACAAAGTTCATTAATTGTATAAAATAACAAATTGCAATAGAATTCAACCACAACGCAAAAGTACTTATTTGGAAATTCAAGAGCCCTAGCCCCAATTTAAAAAATCCCAAAAATTTGCAACTTAAAGTTCTAATCACACGCCATAAAAGAAGAAAAATTAAGTAACAAAATAAACTTTTATTCCTACCATTAATCTGAGATTCAGCGAGACGAAGAGATGAGGAGCATACCTATTGTTCTTGTGTGAAGGAGAAAGACGTGCAAGTGGGAACGCAAAAGAGAGAGGGAAGGAGACGAAGAACTTCCGCGATGAAGGAGGGTTGTGGTCTGCTGATATGTTGAAGGCCAGTGATGGTTTGATGTTGGTGTGTGAGGGGTACGAAGAAGTGAGAGAGCGAGGGAAAACTGATTCTATTTTTGTGCCCAGAATGAGAAAAGCAGAAATTTTTTTATTCTTTTTTTGTTTCTCGGCACAAAAATTAAACCGGTTCATCCGGGGAACAAAAAAATAAACTGATTTTACCAAACGAGTTTCTCATCCATTTTTATTCCCGGGAACAGAAATTAAAAAAAAAACTCATTCCGAGAAGGTTGTCATACACACCCAAAGTCTGACTGATCATACTTTGTGTAAATCTGAAAAAAAAAAATTTTCACTTTACACGTCAGCGATGTGACTGAAGAGAGAAAAAAAATAACTTTTCAGATTTACACAAAGTATGAGCCGTCATACTTTGTATAAATCAACTAAAAAAACACAAGCATGTGTCTTTAAAATGATACTTCTTTTTCACTTATTTATTAACAAAAAAATTATTTTATTTCTTCCCCATTTGCAAGAAACTTTCTTATCAACTTTTACCCTTTAACTTGGTAAAGTTGATATTAACATAATATTAACCACTCGAAGGGAAAAGAGAAACTATATTGCCTATATTACAAATTTACATGAGACGGATTTAATGGCATGAAACATATATAATCTACTTCAATGGAATCAATCTAATTATAATAAATGAGTTCAATGCCATGTTATTTAAGGGTGGATAAGATGGAATGAAAATTAAGACTTCAAAAATTTGAATTAAGTAAGTGATTAACAATAATAAATAAAATTACAATTCAAATTGTCATATAAATATTGAGTAACTTCTAGTCTTGGCCATGTAAAATAAATAATTTAAATTGACCCATCTCTCACCATAAAATAATACTCTCACTTCACTTTATATCTCTATAACTATGTCCCTTTTGTACATATATACACGCGGGCATGTACATATAAACAAATTATTCATGAGCTTTTAATGTCAAAGCATAGAAATGAAATCCATATATATTTAAAAAAAATCTATTCTCAAACTTTTAACTTGTTTGATTAGTTAAATAAACGAGTTTGATTAAGCTTTTTTTTTTTAATAAATAACTGAACTCATATAGGTGAATGGGCCATAGGTATATGGAAGGGAAACAAGATATGCAATTAGAATCAGACCAAAATGTCAAATTGCAAATAGAATTTTGTAAGTCAGAAGTATTGTTTTTTATTTTAAACTTTTATGACAAGTAGAGATTGCAACAAAAGCTAGCAAAGGACATGAAGTCACCCACAGCACAACTTACAACTTTTGAAGCCGTAGGGAGAGCAATTCCAAATTTGAATGTTACATAAAAAAAACCACTCCCCGTTAAACCCGACTAGCGAGTGTGAGGTGGAAAAAATCCTTGTACGCAGCCTTACCCTTGCATAATTGCAAAGAGGCTGTTTCCTGAATTCGAACCCATGATCTTTCAGTCATAAAGAAACAGTTTTACCACTGCTCCGGTTCGCCCCCTTTTAAATTTGAATGTTACATAACAACAAAATATTTTATTCAAGAAAATACACTTTGAAATCCATCTCAGACAGACCCATAAACAAAAACTTTGCAATAGGCCAGCCGAACTTGCATTACAAGAAGTAGCACCATCATGCCCCAAGACCAACGATATTTCTTACATGTTGCAGTTTCTAAGATATAACTGTATTATCTATTGTGTCTCAAAGAGTCTTCAAGCTTCGCATTCTTTCTTGCACACTCCAAGATAGTTTTATCAGCAGTGATGAAGTATGCAGCAATGGATGCTGTTCACCAACCACAGTTTAATGTTACTATGTATTCAAACACTTTGCAAAAGAGAATCAAAGTAAACGAAATAAGTCATGCATTTTGTTTACAGGGTGGATCAATAGCAAAAAGACGAGTCCTATTCCTTCTTCATTGAATTTTCAAAAGAAGGCAATCCTTTTCATTTAAGTACATACATGATAAATATATGAATTTGTTAATAAGCTCGTATCAAGATTTATTGCTTCTTGTTTCGAAGCCAATTACAGATACGAAGCCCTTAATGAAAAAGATTTATTATTGTTCATACAAAATCTAAAAGTACATTGATCTTAAATTAGTTTTTTGGTTCTCTGATACCAAGATTACAAGACTAAAGTTTCTATTTAAGTTGAGATCATACCAGCAGATATGATAAGTGCCTGTGCAGTATAATTGAGGTTTGCCTTGGCCCATGGAATCATGCGAACTGCAGCCAACTGTGAATTTAAAAAATGAAACATTAAATAAAGAATCTTTAATAGGCCAACCTATCATTAATGAATAGAGTGGCATAGAATGACATAATACTGAAATCAAACAATATTTAGTGCAATCTCTCTACATGATTTTAACATCATCAACAAACATATGAAGGTTACAGTCTGCCAGATTTCTCAATTACACTGAATATTAGGTTTTAGAAGTTGGTAACCCAAAGAGAAAAGGTTTCAAAAAGTAAATTGGTCTTGAACTCAAACTTGTCATATGGAAGTTCAATCTATCAACATTATTTTTGTGACATTATAACCACTATCTTAGTGTGTGAGGGACAATAACATTCTTAATTCTTACATTATACCAGTATAATATATAGCCAGAGGGAGATATGGTAGAGAAAGATTGAGTTTTATATGCCCTTCAGTCCAAACTGTTCACAACTTCATCTACAGCCATCAGTTACAAACATTTTCGGACAAAGCATCCTCGAGTTGCTGATGTCAAAACTCAAATGCTCAGAGCCCAAAGGATACAAGGCTAGAAAAATCAAGAAAGACCTTAAACATAAAGTCATGGTACACCTTAGAATTTAAGTGGTGATTGCTAGTTAATGCCAACTAGTGGGGTAAAATTAGGTCCAGTATAAAATGGTGGAGTCTTATCTTTCGACATCATAAGATTTTCTTTCACCAATTCATGGAGACATAAACCATCAACAAGCTGGTGAAATAAAGGACTTTATTACAGAAAAAAGTTGCACCCAAAAAGCTACATAAATATTGTTTAAGTGAATTTCTATTTATAATTCAAAACAAAATACGAAGCACAGTATCATTATCAGCAAGTCTTCAAAATGAAAAATTACATACTGTAGGCACGGCACTGGCGACACATGCAATAGAAGCTGCCTTGAATCCAGCACGCACACCTTCTGCATATTAAGAAAAGGTAGGTTAAAACTTATATAATTCAAGTTTCTCGTGATCTTTGGCAAACTTTGACAAGATCAGAAAATATGTAGCACATATATGCCCTGCTTTGTTGATGAAAATCTTGGAGACAGCTGAAGCTGAATGAGGACATTTACTTGATGTATGGCCATTGGCCAGGCAAACATACTGATACGAACCTTGGGAGAGCCTCACTGAAAAAGGTAGCCCATGAAGTAGGAGAACCCGAAGTTCATATAAACCCCACACCAAAGCCTTATGTTTCCGATACGGGACTCCAAATCCCCACACCTTGGAGTAGGATAATAACATTCCACCATGTTTCGCAGCCTCGGCGCCCACGCAGGCTGGGCTTTGCACTCGTCTTTTTACTAGCCTCGGACGAACACTTCAATGCCAGCGTCACCACTCGTGTCACTTGATTGCAACTGGATGGCATAGTGAAAGCGTCACCACTCGTGTCACTTGATTGCAACTGGATGGCATAGTGAAAGACTCTGATACCGATTGATACAAACCTTAAGAGAGCCTCACCTCAAAAAGCTAACCGATGAGGTAAGAGAATCCAAAGTCCATATAAACCGCACACCAGAACCTTATATTTCTGATGTGGGACTCTGACTCTCGTACCTTGGAGTAGGATCGTAACACATACATTACATCAAGCTCCTTGAATAAAGTTTTGCCAATCAGCAGAAAAGTAAATTAAATGCAACCCTCCCCTTTTAAGCTGTGCTTGGAAGTTTTTGAGCTGAGGGAATGGAAGAAGAGGAGGGATGTTTAAGGAGGGGAACTCTCTTCCCCTTGTTTTGATGCTAAAGTTAAAGTTAAAGTAGATGGTACAAAACTTATTTCCTTTATTTAATTCAAAATCAACCATTTCCCAGATCCTTAGAAATATTCCAATCAAGGATTTGGGTGATTTTTTAAACCTCTCGCGTTACCAAAAGAGCACGTAATGCTTCATTTATGATAAACCGAGATACCTCTAATGAAAATCATCAACCAATCATTTTAACCGACTAAAACAAGAATCCATAATCTAAATTTTATATCAGATACTCCTAATAAAAATCACTCCCCTTTAAATCCTACTAACGATTATAGTCCTAATATTATAAATAAAATAAAATAATAATAAACAATAAGATGAACCATTTAATGAAGTTTTAAAAAAAAAAATAGAAAAAATACCATTAGTACATTGCTTAGACCTCAAAATCTTCCTCTCCTCTGCCGGAGAAGCAATAAGGAAACCTTTTCTGTTGGCCATGTCCCTCAGTTCCGATGGAATACCCATTCACTTCAACACACACACACTTTCTTTGAATTGAAGCCTTAACAGCCTGGCTGCTTAATGCCAACGATTGACAAAACAAAATTGAATTCAGAGAAGTGCTGGTCGGCGGAACCTGTCTGCTCTTTGTTCCTGTTCGCAGGTGTTTGGGTCAAAGCCCAACGGGCTTCAACTGTTCGAATTTAAGCCCAAGTTTATTATTATATAAAAGGCATGTATTTCTATCTCTTGTAATACACTTCCTCTCTATCTTCTTTTTAGTGGGTCAATATGAGAAATATTATCCACATATATGTTACAAATAATTCAATTGAATGCGGTTTAAGTAAGGGAGAATCATAAGTTATATTATCATAAACCATGATAACAAACAAATTAAAACTAATAAAAAAATTTGTTTATAGTTGTACTACTTAATTTTAATTTAATCTTTAAGGCTTAAATGTATAATAATTTGAATTGATAATATTATATCAATATAGGATTAATATTAAATTTAAAAATTATATATGTATAAAACCACGGGTGGTCTAAGTGATATATAATACAATCACAACAAATTTAGGTGACGAGATGGAAACATTAAGGGTTAAGTAGTAATACATATAATATTGGATTAGGATTTTAAAAAACTATTTTGAGCTAAAAAAATTTATAAGTTTTAAAAGACTATCTAGAATTATAGTGACTTTAAAGAATTTTTTAAAAGATTTTTTTTACAATCAAAATTTCATAAAATTGGATTTTAAAGGATTTTAATAGCATTTATAAGATTTAAAAGGACAATATGAATTTATAATTTTTACAAAATCATATGAATTTTTAACAAACATTTAAAATTATAAAAGTTTTTTTAACTTGTGAAAGCCCGATAAAGTTCATTACTCCTTGTGACAGGGAGTAGGCCTGTAACATATTTCTTGCTCAGATTTAAAAGAAAAAAAACTTGTTGATCTACAAAAACTTGTTTCTTGCTTTTATTTATTTATTTAACAATTGAGATTAATGTTTTTCATTCTGAACACTCTCGGGGTTTTAAGTTTTATAATCTCATTACAAGATTTTTTTTTTTTTTGAGACGGGAAATGCCAGATTCCTTGAGGATGCTGAGTTTGGGGGGGGGGGGATAAAGTAAGGAATGTTTCCTTTGATGATGAAGAAAATTATATTTCTCTTCCTAATATTGTCGTCATTCAAGATGCAATTCCGATACAAACAAGTAATGATCAGGTACCTGTTCATTCGTTGTTATGGAACAGGCTTTAGTTCCTGACATTACTTTGAGTCAAGACAACAATGAATCGTCTCTTTTGCCACATGAAGAACAAACTCAACAAACACAAGAAGTGTCTTTAAGGAGATCTATTAAAGAAAGGAGAAACACAATTCCAGATAATTATATTGTGTTTCTTCAAGAGCATGAAAATATTTTAGGCTTGAAGGAAGATGATCCAATCAACTTCCAACAAGTCTTAGAAAGCTCTGATGCTCATAAATGGATTGATGCTATGAAAGATGAGATGAAGTCTATGAAAGATAATGACGTTTGGGATCTTGTCGAGTTACCTAAAGGTGCAAAACTCATTGGTTGTAAATGGATATTTAAAACCAAAAGGGATTCCAAGGGCAACATTGAAAGATATAAGGCACGTCTAGTTGCTAGAGGTTTCACTCAGAAGGAAGGCATAAACTATAAAGAGACCTTCTCTCCAGTTTCTACGAATAACTCTTTTAGGACCATAATGGCACTTGTGGCTCATTTGGATTTGGAGCTACATTAGATGGATGTAAAAACAATGCTTCTTAATGGTAACATTGATGAGACCATTTATATGGTGCAACCAGAAAACTTTGTATTTGGAGATTCAAAGTCTATGGTTTGCAAATTAAAGAAATCCATCTATAGCCTTAAGCAAGCTTCTCGTCAATGGTATCACAAATTTCATCAGGTTATCATCTCTTATGGCTTTGAGGTAAACTTGGTAGAAGATTGTGTGCACCACAAGTTCAATGGGAGTAAATTCATATTCCTGATACTATATGTTGATGATATATTACTTGCCAGCAGCGATATAGGCTTATTGCATGAAAGCAAGAAATTTCTCATTAAATTTTTTGAGATAAAGGACCTTGGCGATGCATCTTCTGTCTTTGGAATACAGATATTTAGAGATCGCTCTCAAGGTATCCTACGATTATCACAAAAGGCCTATATTGAAAAGATTCAGGATAGATTTGGCATGAAGAATTGTACATCAGAAGACACGCCCATATCTAAGGGAGACAAGTTTAGTCTCGATCAATGCCCCAAAGGTAAGCTAGAGATGATGGAAATGTCAAAGGTACCTTATGCTTCGGCAATAAGAAGCCTTATGTATGCCCAGGTTTGTACTCGCCCTGATATAGCATTTATAGTGGGAGTATTAGGTAGATATTTAAGCAATCCAGGAGTGGATAATTAGAAAGCATCAAAGAGGGTTATGCGGTATTTAAAGAGAACAAAAGATTACATACTCCCATATCGGAGGTAAGATGAATTAGAGATCATTGGGTATTCTGACTTCGATTTTGCTGGATGCCAAGATAGTAAAAGATCCACGTCAGGTTATGTCTATATGTTAGCTGGAGAAGCTATTTCTTGGAAGAGTGCTAAGCAGACACTTGTAGCTTCCTCTACTATGGTCGCTGAATTTGTAGCTTGTTTTGAGGCATCCAACCATGGGGTATGGCTGCGAAATTTTGTCACAGGGCTGCGTATAGCAAGTGGTGTTGAAAAGCCACTAAAGATTTATTGTGACAATAAGTCAGCAGTGTTGTACTCCAACAATAACAAAAGCTCTTCAAAATCGAAGCACATCGATATAAAGTTTCTGGTTGTTAAAGAAAGAGTTCAGAGTGGTCAGATTTCCATAGAACACATAAGTACGAACTCCATGCTTGCAGATCCGCTTACTAAAGGCGTAGTGCCTAATTTCTTTCACGAGCATACTGCTCATATGGGTGTTGTTTTGTGTGATGATACTATGGTTTAGTGGGAGTTCTTTATGTTGGTGTTCTATGTAAAAACATTTATATGTTTGTTTTCTGCAGAATAAAGATTTTGATGCTATTTTCCCTCTGAATATGTATATTTTGTGCTTGTGTTTCTGCTTTGTGTATGCAGAAAATTAAGGACTGATCTCGTAAAAACTAAAGTAGGACCAGTTGGAAATAGGCCTGGTTGAGATCACATTGCATGTAATATCCATGCCACTCGTCCATACTTGATCTATGTCATTGAATATATTGGTGTAATGACCATGGAAGGTTTAGTTACGCTTGACAGTGACAAAAGCTGCCATGATCTCATATTAATATAGGAGATGGACTAGATTGTATCTAAGGAGGAACCTAAGGATAAATAGCATACAGTAAGGATATATGATATAATTATCTCAGGTCAATGTGTAGCCCAAGTGGGAGATTGTTAGGAAATTATATACACTAATGTGTTTGTGGGCTACATATTGTATAAATAATTATATTATGCTATTTAATATAAAAAATCGCTCTTCGTTAAACCCGACTAGCGAGTGTGGGATGGAGGTAATCCTTGTACGCAGCCTTACCCTTGCATAATTGCAAAGATGATGTTTCCTGGATTCGAACCCATGACCTTTCAGTCATGAAAGAACAGCTTTACCACTGCTCTGGTTCGCCATGCTATTTAATATATATTGGGTAAATTAAAGTGATCAAATAAAGATGCCCAAATAGATTCCTAAGTAAGTGTAGGACAAATGTGTTGATACTAGTGTTGGACCAACTAGGTATAATGGGAGCTTACTGGCCCAACAATAAAGAAAAACACTATAAAAGGTTATGGTCCTCAATATGTCAAATAACAACCCTAGTTTCTTTTTCCCATCAAGAGAGAAACAGCACTAAAGAATAAGGATTAGAGCTATTTGATTGAGGAAGATCGCATACCCCATAAAGAGAAGATCATACTAAGGAATAAGAATTAAGGCTATTCGACTAAGGAAGATCGTATACCCCAAAGGAGAAGATCGAAGTTATTCTGTTGCTATGGAGACATGTATGCCTCCACCTTTATGTTAATATTCCTTTATAATTTGGCATAATGGTTCTTGATTTGTTGGTGATGGTTATCACCATAAGGTTAAGAGGAATTATTATTCCAACAATGCTTATACCTCCACCTACTCAGTTTCCTGACGCCAACTGAACTACCATCATTTGGTATCAACACTCCATTTTAACACTAGAGTTTGAGGCTCTCTTCTACGTAGTCAAAACATCTTTGTGTGGTCAAATGCTGCACTGGCAATACCTGATAATGCTTTTTCAGCTAGGAACACACAAGCGACAAGTCACCAGGATGATAACCAATAAAAAACTTTATTTGATACATAATGCATACAACCAACTCTGGACCAAGAGTTTGTACACATCCATCATATACAAATGAAATGAAGATGATATTGAAGCTTAGCAAAAAACCAACAATATACTACAGGTCCAAATAATATTTTAATTTTGAGATGGTTGCTTCGTTCCGTAACTTTGTTAGAGCTTTTTTCTCTATCTTCCTTATCCACTCTTTGGTAACTTTGAAATGCCTCCCTATATCTTCAAGAGACCTGGACTGGTGATCATTAAGACCAAAGCGTAGGGTTAGTATTTGCCTCTCCCTCGAGTCCAAGCCTTTCAGGAGATCATATATGTCTTTTCTCATGTGCTGCTTCATGACAGCTTCTTCAGGACTCTCTATTAACGAATCCGGCATTAGTTCCTGCAGCATCAATTAATGCCACAAAACAGCTTATATATACCTGATAATAATATTTACAGGATAATTGTTCATGAGACTAGTATTTCTATATAGGCTTTTAAAGTCGCCACATCATATAACCGATTGCATAAAAACTGCAACATGAAAACTTGATAATAATTTGCTGCCCTGCTACCCAAATAAGAAGGTTGTATGTTTTATGAGACTGTCAATGGATATGAAAAAAAAACAAAAGAAAAAAGAAACATGCATGGAAAACTATTACAGCTCTGGATTCTTTAGGGCTTGAAACCTGCAAAATAAAAAGGAAGAATGAAAAAAAATTGGGGAATGGAAGAAAAGGATCTGTTTATTGATGAGAAAGACAAATGAACACACAAGAGACACTTCTCTTGCCAAGGGGCAATCCCCTTTAACTGGGCACTCTCAGCCTAATCTAATATTTGTCAAAAGCTGCTCCTAATATAGGGGTATTCCCCTTATATACAAGTCATTAGGCTTCCCTATTAAGCTACTAACTAACTAATTGCTTCTAATTACCCTGGTCCTATCCAAGGCCCTTTTACAATCTCAGTCGTAACACCAACAAAATCCTGTGAGGAAGAAAAACTTAACAAGAAAGAAATTGCAGTCCTCACGAACATAGGATGCTTACAAGAGGGCATGCTTTTGATTATTTGATTGAGGATCTCAGTTTAGGAACCTATTGATGAACTGAACTCAGCAAGTAATTTATCTTCCTTTTTCTTTTCTTTTTCTTAAAGGCACATGCCTTTCTCATACTCCCAGAAATGTATTGGGATTTTCTCCTTTGGTTTCATTCTTCAATGACAAAGATGATAATGTAAAAAAAGAAAAAGAAAAATTACTAGTAAGATCACAACACATGAAATAAGAAATGATGAGTAGCAAGAGAGTCAACGATTGGAAGAATCTTAGTCTTACCATGTATTCTACACTAAAGTAGTCCCCAGTTTTCTGATCAATTGAGGCAACTATTCTCCGACAATTGCTAGCTGCTCTGATTTTATTCAGTGAAAGACCTGTCATCTTTGCGATTTCATAATCATCTGGGCATTTCATGGATGTACTTTTCATTGCTTTTCGTGCTTTCAGGATCTGACTTAATGCCCTGCTCAATGACCACTAAAAAGAATAATGAAGAGGAAAAAAACATGAGGATCAAATTCAAGGTCTGTATTGGATGAGACTGGTACTAAGAAAAAGTCCTAAGCAAAAGAGGAACATACAGGAATTATTATTCCTCGAGCATATCGTTCCACCATTCTCGACATTGATTTCCTTATCCAGTACTGCACATAGGTTGAGAATCTGTAGCCCCTTGTACTGTCAAATCTCTCTGCTCCTTGGAGAACACCTACATTTCCTGCCTATTAAATTTAAAGAAAAACACATAGGTTACTGAGAAGCTAACTGAAAGAGAATTCGTGTATGCATAGTTACATTTTCATTCTACATTTCTGCTTTCAGTCAATTTCTTAAAAACATCGATCAAAGCATCAATGGCGTTAGTACCTTACAACTTCTTTCAATTGTCCTTTCATGTTATCATGTGTTTAAAAAACGCTGTGTCTAATAAGAAGGCGTAAAGCAACAAAGTAAAGCATAAGTAACATATTGACCCAAAGCCATAGACACTTGCAGCCAACACAATCCCCAAAATCATCATGTCAGGCAATACCTTTTTGGTAGAGAAGGCTTATAAATCCTATGATGTTTTGGCTCTAAATCCTATGTCCGCGGAGATTTGGCATAAATGCTAATTTAAGATCTCGCCTATGGCTTAGCATTTCATGTTTATCTCTTTCACTGACACAAAAGATACAGGCACATATATTGCCAAATTATACTTCCCCTTGGAAATTATCTTTCAAATCACCCTCAGTGAATTGAGTTTACAATCCTAAAACTGTTATTAATTTAGTTAAAACTAATGATTGAGAGATTATTTTCCATGCCCATGATCATTTCCTCCACTGAAAAATAAGTCTTTCTTAGTGCTTTTTTTCCCATTAATCATTTTCTAGTTACTGTTTACCCACAGAACACACTCATTCCCATGGGCATATTTTTACTAGTTGAGAATAAAAACTTCAATGCGTCTTTGATAAGATCCGAGTGCTTTATTATGAAAGGGAAAAAAAAAGACCAGGTGTAGTGTTTGTTTCTAAAATTTGAGGGCATAAATTGTGGGTGCACTAAAATTGATTTAAATGAAAACTTCAGAGGGAAAAGTATAATTTACCCTATGCATATCTGCATGACCTTTCTTTCAATAAATTGATACCATCATCCAAATGTCCCTCCCTCCCTCTCATACACACACATATCACGAATGATTTGCAGTGATTTTAATTTTCACAAGTTGTTCATTGTTAGTTCTATAAAATACCAACTGTCAATCACGAAACTCAGTATCTTCTGCATGAATGATGAGTGACAACATAGGTAGAAGGCCAAATAGAAACTCGTCCTCAACAATAACAATGACAAATGACAATTAAAACGACGCACAATGACATTTGGAACAAACCTGAAGCAAATCTTCCAATGCTATTCCCGAACCCCTGTATTTCCTGGCAATGTATAGGACTAAAGAACGAGTACTCCGAATGAGCTCATCGCGACAACAACGACCATGATGCAATTGCTGCTGCAGCACCTTCTCATCAACTCCACATGCTTCTGCCCAGCTACTCAAGCTTGCTACTTGCTTTGTATCATTTTCTATAGCTGTTCTAATTTTCTCTAACTCTGCTACCACCTAGAGCATTGCAAAATTTTAATGTTCACCTAATTCACAAGCATGGTACAAAAATCACTCTAATATTCTTAACAGTTAACAATAAACTAACCTTTACGGCTTTTGACATTTCCACCTCCCTTCTAGCAATCATCGTTCTTCTATTTTTAGCATTTGATGCTCCTTTTACAAATGAAGCTGGGAAAGGTAATAGATCTTCTTGATTAGCTTTCAAAGGCAATGTTTGAGAGGAAACTTCTGTGGCAATAAATGCTCTCTTTCTTCTTGTTTTATTTTCCTTTTTCTTGCTAGAAGGAACAACTACTTTATCCATGTAATCAACTACTTTGCAGTTTCTCTTACTCTCTCCAACATGCTCATCAGTGTAGTCCAATACAAGTGAGGAAGTTCCAAAAGATCTTGAAAGACAAACGTTGAATAACTTGAGAGCTCCAAGCTTTTCTAGTTGCAATATAATATCCTTTTCCAAACTCAGTGCTTCAGAATCAGCAAAAGTCTCTTCTAAAACACTTAGATTATCCATTAACAAACGAAAATGCTGTGCCCTGAAAGACTGAAACTTTGTAGAGATTGCAGATAAATCCTCCCCAAAAGACATTTGGGTATTACCAATCATTTCATCTACGCTACTCAGCAACCTCATTCCTTTGTTTACCTATGAAATAAATAAACAACTTGTAAGATTTATTATTATTTTATTTTTCCTTTTGTTTTTAGGTATCAATATAATAATTAAAACCATAATGTTGAACCTTCGTTTCTTCTCTTTCTAATAAATCATTATCCAGGGTTAACCTCGTTGAATTGAAAGAAGTTTCCCTGCCTCCACCTGCATCACATTTCACCCAAAATTCAAAACAATAGGAAATAAAATGTATATTATAAGCATATAGACATTGATAAAGAAGATAAATAAAAATTAAAACATTTAATTCAGGAATTGACACATAGGCTGAAGGTTGAATTATAAGTTTATCAAAACGGTTATAAAGTATTAAAAAAAATGTTGTCTAGGCTGTAACATCATAATTTATGAGTAAAGTGAAAAATAATGATAATAATAATATGAAATTGGTATAGAGAGGAAGAAAAGAAGTGACCAGAAGATGAAGAAAGCCAGATAGGTGAATTGGTGAAGGAATGAGGAGAGTGAACAGGGGCACTATATCTGAGCCTGAGGTTTAGTCTAAAACCAAAACCGAAACCCATTGTGTTATTCTGCGTTCAGTGTGGCAAAGAGTGTCCATGAAATGATCGTTGAAGTTCGAAAAAACTGAAAGAATTAGAATGCCATAAAAAAAGTAAAGAGAACCAATGTGGATATGGCCATGCTGTCACTCCCACCACCAGTTCTTCATATCCCTCGCAATGGTTACTAAAATTTTAGACACTTTTTTTTTTTTTTGAGAAAAAAAAAATGACAAGGTTACGAGGGCCCAATTTTGGGTCGAGCAATCGTTAGGGCCCAATAGGTGGGCTTTTACATTTATTGGCTATTTTGTTTAATTAGTTTTATTGGACTTGGTGCTCTTTTCTCTCTGTAATTGTGATTGTATATATATACATTTTGCATAATTATTTTTTATGTTATATTACTGTAAAATTTATTTTATATGAGTATTAAATGATGATTTATCAGGTCATTAAATAAGATTGACTTTATTAATAAATATTTTAAAGTTTATTTTTTTAAATAATATACTAACACATAATTTGATATTAGTGTAAAATTACTTTACACTAATAGCATATCAAAATTAAACTCGTATAAAGTTTGCATTAAAATGTTATATAACAGCCTAATATTTAGTCGGGCACAGTAAAACATTTTCAACATTTCTTGGTATCCCCAAGACATGCACATTGGTGTGTATTTTAAGATAGCATTTTCGATACACCCGATATAGCTACGACTTTCATTAAAAAATTGACATTTGGATTAAAACAATTTCTCTCTTTTTCGTACACACATCATAGAAATATCCTATTTTGATTGTCCTTTTTCGGTACATTACTCATTTTCTTTAGCAAGTCGTGCCCTCACCCTATTTGGGGGGGGGGAATGAACGATCATCAAAGCTACAAATAAGAGTTGTTGAGATATAGTTTTATCAGTTTTCTCTTTTTGCTGTTTTCTGGTGTTGTGTATTAACACAATCAGTTAGTTTGTTACTCCTTTAGTTAGTTAATGCCACTTGGCCTTTTCTCTTTGGTTAAGAACAGCACTATAAATAGAGCGCATGTAGCATAACTTAATAGCCTTTTCACACTTTCTGTTATGTTGAATAAAATACATTTCAGTTTCTTCACCTGTAAGATGGTATCAGAGCTTCTCAAAGAGCTCTGATCGCCATTTGTTTTCTCTTCATCTTCATCCATTTGTTACTTTTTTTTTTGTATCTTTGTTCTTGAACTTCAGTGTTCTTCATAGTTAACAACAATATCATAATGGCGAATCAGAGTCCCATTGAGAACCAAGGGAATGTTGAAAATTCAGATCCGAATCAATATACTGCATCAACTAAAGTTGTAGATCCTTCAGATTCAGGTAGTCCTTATTATTTACATCCTAATGAGAATCCATCTTTGGTTTTGGTTTCTACGCTTATGGATGGTAAAAACTATCACGGTTGGGCCAGGGCCATGAAAATGGCGTTGATATCTAAAAACAAGATTTCTTTTGTTAATGGAACAATAACAGTTCCAGACATGTCTGATTCACACTTTGCTGCATGGGAGAGGTGTAACACCATGGTTCTGTCATGGTTGCACCGTTCGATAACACAATCTATTTCGCAATCGATCTTGTGGATGGATCGAGCATTTGATGTATGGAACGATCTCAGAGAGAGATTCTCACAATCAGACATCTTCAGAATCTCTGATCTGCAAGATGAGATTTATAAATTGCATCAAAGAGACAAAGGCGTTTCAGATTACTATACGAGACTTAAGATCCTTTGGGATGAACTCGAAGCCTTACAACCAACTCCAATATGTAAGTGCATTCGTCCTTGCTGTAAAATTGCCTCAGAGGTTAGGAGGATACGTGAAAGAGACTATTCAATTTGTTTTCTCAAAGGCCTCAATGAAAGATTCAGCCACGTGAGGTCTCAAATCATGTTGATGGATCCCTTACCATCAGTCAATCGTGTGTTCTCCTTGGTAACACAGCAGGAGAGACAGCTTCAGTTAGAGGGAACCATACCCAATCATGAGACACCGAAAACATATTATAATTCTGCAGACCACACACAAGGCAGAGGACGTTCACAATTCTCACAGGCCATCCAAGCACGAGGCAGAGGACGTGGTCTATCTGGTGGACGAGGGAGATCTTTTGGAAATAAACTGTGCACCTATTGTGGAAGAATGAATCACACAGTGGAAACATGTTTTGAAAAGCATGGGTATCCACCTGGTTACAGACAGAGAACCATAGTGCCCAAGGCAAATGCAATTGAGGCGTTTAATGAAGATCGAGTCTCAGGATCTGAAGTTGCAGATTCCATTATCTCAAAGGATAATTTCACAAAGGATCAGTATCAAACTATCCTCAATTTAATTCAGCAATCTATGCAGCACTCCACAGTGAATTCTACTCATAGTAGCAATATGGTGCAAGCCAAAGCTCTCAGTGCTGAGACTAGTGACACATCCTCAGGTAACTCCAAAATTAGATGGATTTTGGATACTGGAGCAACTGACCATATTACCTATTCCTTTGCAAGTCTATCTTGTGTTCAAAATATTGAACCTATTGGTATCACCTTACCCAATGGCAACCAGGTGCTCTCCTTTCATTCTGGCACTGTAGTCCTTTCAAATTTCTTAACATTAACAAATGTGTTATATGTTAAGGACTTTAAGGTGAATTTGATATCAATCAATAGACTAGTACGAGAGTCTAATTGCAATGTGATCTTTCAGCATCAGAGATGTATCATACAGCAAATTCCTTCCAGGCAGATGATTGGTTCTGCTGAATTGGAGAGAGGTCTATACATGCTCACTCAGCAATACACCAAACCAGTTGATGATAAAGAAGAAACTTCATGGATAGCAGACAATCAGAATAAGACTCTAGCAGTGCAGTCTACAAGCACTGACATATGGCATAGCCGTTTAGGACATTGTTCCAAATCTGTAATAAAAGATATGATGAACAAGTACCCTTTTATTTCTTGTCCAAATATGAATGATCCCTGTGATGTGTGTCATTTAGCAAAACAGAGAAAATTACCATTCAATATTAGTTCAACTATTTCAAATTCAGCTTTTGATTTAGTGCATATTGATATTTGGGGACCATATGTTGTGTCTTCTATACATGGTCATCGATTTCTTCTGACAATAGTAGATGATTATTCGAGATTCACTTGGGGAATACTCATGAAATCTAAATCTAAAACAAGACAGCATATTCAAAATTTTGTTATTCTCATCAAAAATCAGTTTGGTGTAACAATCAAATCATTTCGCAGTGATAATGGAAAAGAATTTCATATGGATGAATTTTATGCACAAAAGGGTATCTTACATCAAATTTCCTGTGTAGAAACCCCTCAACAGAATGGAGTTGTAGAGAGGAAGCATCAACACATACTAAACACAGCAAGGGCCTTACACTTCCAGAGTAAAATTCCTATCGACTTGTGGTCATATTGTATCATGCATGCTATTCACATTATAAATCAACTTTGCACACCTATGTTGAAAAATAAGTCTCCTTATGAGCTATTGTATAGCAAGCCAGCAGTCTTATGTCATCTAAGAGCTTTCGGTTGTCTCACATATGCCTCTACAATAACCAGTGGTCGTTTGAAGTTTGATCCACGAGCTAGGAAGTGTGTACTTCTTGGACACAAAGATGGGATGAAGGGGTACATTTTGTATGATTTAGTTTCCAAACAGATTTTTATCTCACGAAATGCTGTGTTTTATGAGGATAATTTTCCTTTTCACAAGCTGCATACAGATACACAGGTTCCTTCTTGCCCTTTTATGGTTGAATCAAGCATTCCATATGACATGCCTCAATCTGCTATAACACATGGTGATGCATCAAACTTTCCACCTGTCATCACAAGTAATGACGTGTCACTACCAACTCCTACTGTTGTACCACATGTTGCTACATCACACCTTCCACCTATCAACACATATACTGACGTGTCACTCCCACCTCAATCTGATACAGCACTTGGCCACACATCAGAAAATCCACCGATACATACTTCCACTCCTCTACACCAGCCACGACGTTCAAGCAGGTTAAGAACTCAACCCAAGCATCTCACTGATTTTATATGCAATTCTTCCATTGTTACAGAACCACACACAACTCAGAATCAATGCGTTCATCCATTTTCAGCAGTTATTTCTTATGATAAATGTTCTCCTGCATATTCCTCTTTTTGTCATAACATTAGCTCCTTTGTTGAGCCCCGAACGTATAAGCAAGCACACAATCAAATGAATGGATCATTGCCATGGATGAAGAGATAGCAGCTTTGAACAAAAACCAGACTTGGAAGTTTGTGGATTTATCTCGTGGAAAACACCCAATTGGCTCAAAATGGGTGTACAAAATCAAACACAATCCAGATGGTTCCATTGCTAGATACAAGGCACGGTTGGTGGCTAAGGGCTATAACCAAATGGAAGGAGTCGATTATTTTGAGACTTTTTCTCCTGTGGCAAAATTGACAACCATAAGAGTCTTACTAGCGCTTGCTGCAGCTCGTGGTTACTTTTTGGAGCAGCTTGACATTAATAATGCGTTTCTTCATGGGGACCTTTCTGAAGAAGTGTATATGAAGGTTCCTGATGGAGTTACAGCTCCTCATCCGAATCAAGTTTGCAAACTCCAGAAATCTTTGTACGGCCTTAAACAGGCCAGTAGACAGTGGAATGCTCGCCTCACCACTGAACTCTTAGCTCTTGGTTACTCCCAATCATCTGCTGACCATTCCTTGTTCACTAAGGTCAGCAATGGTTCCTTTACTGCATTATTAGTCTACGTTGATGACATGGTTTTAACTGGGAATAACCTTGATGAAATACAATCAGTCAAAAATCGTCTAGATTATTTGTTCCGTATCAAGGATCTTGGTCATTTAAAGTTCTTCCTTGGACTTGAAATTGCCCGTTCACAACATGGCATAGTGGTCAATCAACGTAAGTATGTCCTGGAGTTGCTCTCAGACAGTGGTCTACTTGGTGCACGCCCTGCTTCCACACCTATAGAGCCCACTTTGCGTTTGTGTCAGGATCAAGGAGAAATTTATGATGATCCAGCAGTATATCGCAGACTTATAGAACGCTTGCTCTATCTCGCTAACACTAGACCCGATATTTCCTTTGCTGTCCAGCAACTTAGCCAATTTATGGCACGTCCAATGAAGGCTCACTATAATGCAGCTTGCAGAGTCCTTCGATATCTAAAGGGATCCCCTGCTAAAGGCCTGTTTTTCCCTTCTCAGAATCACCTCACACTCACAGGGTTTGCAGACGCTGATTGGGCTACTTGCCCGGACACTCGACGTTCTACAACTGGTTTCTGCACTTTCCTTGGATCAGCCTTAGTCTCCTGGAAATCCAAAAAGCAAACTACAGTCAGTCGCTCATCAGCCGAAGCTGAATACCGTGCTTTGGCCACCCTCACTTGTGAGCTTCAATGGCTCACTTACTTGCTCCATGATTTACACGTTGCTACTCCAGGCCCTGCAATGGTTTACTGCGATAACCAAGCAGCCGTTCATCTAGCTCATAATCCATCTTTTCACGAACGTAGCAAACATATTGAGCTTGATTGTCACGTTACAAGAGAAAAGATTCTAAATGGTTTGATTCGTTTGATGCCCATTTCCACTTCACAACAGATTGCAGATATGTTTACTAAGGGACTTCACCCAGCTCATTTTCGAACGTTTATGGACAAGTTGGGATTTAGAGACATCCACCTCCCAACTAGAGGGGGGTGTTGAGATATAGTTTTATCAGTTTTCTCTTTTTGCTGTTTTCTGGTGTTGTGTATTAACACAATCAGTTAGTTTGTTACTCCTTTAGTTAGTTAATGCCACTTGGCCTTTTCTCTTTGGTTAAGAACAACACTATAAATAGAGCGCATGTAGCATAACTTAATAGCCTTTTCACACTTTCTGTTATGTTGAATAAAATACGTTTCAGTTTCTTCACCTGTAAGAGTTTAATAGCGTCGCTTGGGTTGGAGTTGGCCGATTCCATTTTTATTTTTTTGCAAGGCTCTACATCATATCCACAAGATTGTGTTACTTTTCACTTAGTCTAACTACATTTACCATGGACCTAACTCAAATTTAATTCCTTCTCACATGCTAATGAGAAGAATTTTAGTGGTTCCGGACCACCATTTACTCAGTGGTCTGGACCAATCAAAATCATACAACTACTGAGGAGAGAGGGGAGAGAGGAAATAAAAAATAACTTTTTGTCCAAGTGTCATTTCTTGAATGGAAAGACCATATGGGGCCCGGAGCACCAAAAAAATTTCCCATGCTAATGGTCACTTATTGGCTCTGCTAGGGTTTGTGAATAATGATTTATATGAGACGAGGCAAGACTACCTTACTCATAACATAATATGTAGAGAAACTAGCTAGGGAAAGAAAGAAAAACCTGACGACACATACTATTAAAGATAAAATCTCTATTATTTTTTTCTGAAGATAGGATTCTCCTGACACATCTCTTTACTATTTTTCAGTCAAAGTTATCTGAAGATAAGATTCTTCAATCAACGTATACTGGACAGGGCGTCTAGTTCTATATACACTTTGTCGTTTGTATTATCCTGTCCAATTGTATCCAAAGAATCTGTAGAAACTGGACTTGATACATCTTCTTCCTCTTTTATCTTTTCAGATTCGAACTGCTGTCTGATTTATTTCTGCTCATTTAAGATTTCTTCTATTTTCCTCTTTAATGTCTCTATTTTCTTCTAAGAGTAGCAACTTTTAAATACTAAGTTCTACTTGTATTGGTCTTGCAATTGTAATTTGTTAAGTGTAGATTATCTTCAACTTCCAAATGACAAATGGATCTCGAATGGAGACAACAACATCAGTTTTTGTTTCTACAACCTTATTCTACTTGTACCTTTACAGGATTTCTGGACCAGTTAATGAGGGGGCAGTTTTTGGTTAAATAGAAGATAGCTTTTGTTACTTACTGTATTGGTAACTCATGATACAATCAAAAGGTCATTCCCTGCTGAGGTGAATCATGCGTGTGTTTCTTGCCAGATGTGAGCCGGCCAAGAACTATTTTCATGGTTCCTGATATTAATGCAGCACATTTATTTAGAAGGTAGGATATTTTTACTGTCAAATGTTTCTATTGTCAATTTACTATCACTCTAATCACCGTGGGATCCCATTTTTCAGCCGACAATTTCTAAAAGATTTTTAAAAAAGGAAGAAAAAAAAAAGCTTTGAACGTACTTCCCGGAATATATAGTTATATTTTATGATGCACAGACACTAACACGGAGGACACGGGACACGACACGACACGCCGACACCTTAATTCTAAAAAATGTCATATTTCGACACGCTAAGACACGTTTTGATATTAAATAATATTTTTAATATATGTAATATAATATATATTTAACACATATAATAGCCTATAATAAGTCATATAACCAATCAAATATTCAAATTTCATAACATAAATATAAACAAAAATAATTTTTCTTACCTTGTTAATTTTTCAAGTCAAATTTCATAACAGAAAAAAATTGATTTATAAATGATTTTTTTTTATTTTTAGTTAATAAAATAAAATTAAGACTAAAAAAAAAAAATGTGTCCAAGCGTTGACCACGTGTCGGAAAAAATTAACTGCTTATCGGAAAAATATTTCGGAGCGTGTCGGAGAGTTAATCACGTGTCCCAAAATATTGACCACGTGTTGAACGCGTGTCAGAGCATGTCGGATACGTGTCCGACACGCACATTTTTTTAAAAATGCACGAGTCCGTGCTTTAGAGGTTATATTAGAGTGGTAGTAGAACATTTAGTAGTAAGAATGTTCAACCTCGCTGGTAGTCATAGCAAATCCTGAATCTTCATTCTGCCATTGAAATACAATTTGATGCAGATACAAGCTTAAATGCAGGCTCTATTAAATCAAAAGGGTATTTATTGTTCTGCATGTCACATAGGGCATCTACTTTTTAACCATCTTGGGCATTATTCATTGCATATCTACTCCTGCTGGGTGTTGGTGTTCTTTCTATCCCCAAGAATTTGATAACAGTACATTATCCATGGACTTGCCGATAACTTATCAAGATAAGAGAGAGAGAGAAAAAAAAAAAAAAAGGTTACAAGAAAAGAAAACAAGGTAACACTAGAAACTATTGTTGTGCTTTGAAGGGTTGATATTTCTTGAGAGCCTGAGCAAGTCCCTGGATGGAGCCCACAGCTGAGATAATAGAAATGACCAAGCAGGCCCAACTCAATATCTTGAGCCCAATCCACGTGAGGGAATATCTTTGCATGTTGGATCGCTTAACATACATCTCTATGGGGAAGTAAACCGTCAATGGCCAAAATGAGAGTGAACCAATCAACCCCAAAAAGTCATTGAAGAATGGAAATAGCATAGCTATAACAGCAGTGAAAATCACATATGCAGTCCTCCACACTACCCTGAAAAAGTTCACGTTATAGCTTCCACATAGAGGAACCTTCAAAGCGTGCTCACCGTTTATAAATTGACTATCTGACCATCTTTCTTTGCTCCATTTCTCAACGAACCCAAATATTGGTTGCACGAAGACCTGGCCATAGAAAATAAAAAAAAACATGCATGAACAAATTAAATATATACATATACCATAGAATATGAAGCTAGATAATATGCTTTAATAAATTCAAGTTATTTACTCAATTACCTGATAGGCCCCAACTAAGTGCACTGCTATGCAGACATTGGCAAAGTCTATTAGCCAAAAGGGCTCGTAGAAACCGAACCCTGTGAGGAAATTTCCTGGTGCATCATTTCCAAATGCTGCATAACCTAAGCACCCACATAGCACATAAAATAATGTTGTAGTCGTAATGCCAATCAAACTTGCCCTCTTCATTGCTCTGTTCTCCGGAGGGCTTGATTTCAGGGTATCCTGCAACAGTATGGTGGGCATGGAATCTTTACATGCCATTGATATTAATGAAAAATGTAATTTTAGAAGGTTGACAAAGATTTCTTGAAAAAAAAAAAAAAAAGTTGTTAAATCATATTTATATATGTGATTTTAATGTCACATGAGAGAAATTATCCCTAGTAACCTAACACCATGTTGTTTTGGGTTAGGGAATTTTTTTTAAATTTTTAATTTATTTTAAAGTTATATTAATTTTTATCATGATAAAGTCTTTTCCTAACTCCAAATCATATCGTTTTGAGTCCTAATAGATACACTTATCTTTTATATAATATATATTTGTGCCATAAAGTCTTAATGAAGTATAATTTTCATGGTGGTGCCGTTTATATTGATTAGCTTGAAAGAATAA
The DNA here is from genome assembly GCF_033153095.1 of Gastrolobium bilobum. NCBI lineage: Eukaryota > Viridiplantae > Streptophyta > Magnoliopsida > Fabales > Fabaceae > Gastrolobium > Gastrolobium bilobum. The sequence continues at coordinate 451,659 of NW_026898387.1, forward strand.
AGCCATTTATCAGAACATAAAACTAGATAAAGTATGGTTATACTGTTCTAAAGTAATATTTAATTATTTTTCAGAAAAAAAGTGCCATTTGAGATAGCTGTCTGCGGATTTAATGGTTCATACAAAGAAGGAATCTTAATGATCCACAAGCTACAGATAGGTATAGCCGTATAGGGGCTTAAAAATAAATAAATAGTAATACGCATCTCTATGATGGAGATGGAATTTGCCTTAGCATCTTTTCCAAGATAGACTAAAGAATATAGAAACTTTTTTTTTATCTTGTTTCTATTGCCAATCTTCTTATTTGGGATACGGTATACGTCCTCTGCAGTCCTTGTCATGACAGCTCTGCCATGGTTCTCATGAATTAATGCATGCAATCCTGAAGGAGACTATATCTATACTAATATTGAGATAATTATAATATATATGGATCACACGTAAGTCAACTACAGAAGAAGAAAAAAGAAAAAGGAAAAAAAAAGAAACAGTGGTCAAAAATAGTAGTTGGGGTCAATTATGTGTTGAAGACTTTAAGTCAGGCACACGTTTCAACTTTAAGCATGCATCAAAATTCAAAATACGTGAATGGTCAACCTTTCTTTATATAATCCTTTCTTACCCCAATTTTTGCCGTCTCTATCATAATGAACTACATTACTATTATTGTTATTATTGAAATTTAGCTTCAATAATGAGTCATCTGTTTTCAACTATCCACACCACACTTAGAACTACAAGAACATTATTATGATAGTTACACAAATCTATATTCATAAACTTTTTATATATTATTATGCAAGTTATTAAATAAAACTTCGGTTTTATTGTAATTTTTTAAAATGATCTATACATTATTCAAGTATTATTTAACCGTACAGAATATATACATTAGCAAATAATACATATATAAATATAGCTTGCCTGGATCTCAATGAGCACATTAGAATAAGCATAAGCGAAGGCAATGTCACCAACAGCTTGAAACGTCCTCCAGACCTTTTCTGAACCTGTAACGTCCACTCCAATTTGCACCCCAGTTACGGATGTTCGTCCATGTCCCCCACCTTCAAGCAAGGATAAAAAAAATTGTTTGCATTTCTCATATATTATTGTCACACACTTATATAATAAATGTGGAAGTGAAAACAAGGACCTTAACTTATTATTCTTAATTTAAGATCTTAAGTTGTATAAAAATAAATTAATTAATTGATTTATAATGACATGCTTACCTGCGACTTTTGCAACGGATAGGCCTAGGCCAATGGAAGAATAAGCAAAAGACATAATGGCTGCAACGATAGAGAGCCAAGAGAGCTTATGGAAGTTTTGTATCTGGCTAAGAACAATTTCGATGCAAGCAAAAATGATCATGGAAGGGTTGTTTGATATATTGCACTTGTCTTGATGCCCATGTTTGTGAAAACAGTTCGACCTTCTCACCGCCCTAATCAGTCATCATCATATATTTAAAAAAAAAAAAAGGGAATATATTACGTTTCTTTCTCTATCTCTCTTTTATATATTGATATATATATAATATGTATAAGTCAAAATTAAGTTGATGTGGAAACTTACACCATACTAATTGATGCAGTTATTGTGTAGCCGATGGTTACACCTACAAGATTTATATACTGAGCCAATCCACACAGCTGATATCTCCTGCCTCCTATGGACATATATACATAAGGTAACAAATTAAAGGTGCATCAAACTTTCATTTAATTTGGTCAGTTGAAGGTTTCTATATATATATTTAATAAAATAATAATAGTTCTAAATGTAAAATCCATGTAAAACAAGGTTCTTAACAATGTAAATTAAAGTAAACCTTTCGGCACAAAACCCTGTCATTGGAAAATGGCATATTCCCAGTAATGTGACGTATCTCTCCAAGAACACAAGAAACTATGATAGTTTATTGGCTTTGACAATAAAAAAGAGTATTTTAAAACGTGAATTCTCATATCAGTTCAAAGAATCGAACTCGTGGAACACCAGAAGATTCTAATTCACCTCAAAGAAGTAATCAAGATCGGTTATCCAAAAAAAATTGAATTCTCAAGTGTCATGTCTCACCACCCTTAACTTTATCAACTCAAAGATTGAATAGCGATAGATATAAATTAACAAAAACCGTAAAACTAACTTACCAAAAAAAAAAAAAAAAAACCGTAAAACTATATAGTTGTACACGTTAGGAGAGACAGGGGAACCAAATAAACTAATATAGATGTACACGAACCTCTCGTTGGCAAGGTGGAATCCAAACAAACAATGAGCTATTAAGGAACCAAATAAATAATAAATGGAATTCCACTAACCTCTTAACTTAAAATGTTTATACATGTCACCTATTAACTCAAAATTTTAATACAATAAGTTTACAAGTTATTTCAGTTATATATTTTGTATGGAATAAAATATTATATATATATATATATATATATATATATATATATATATTATGTCTATTCTATCTATTTTTTTTTTCAATACTGTTATATCAAAATATCAGCTGACTTTCATTTTTTTCTTTTTTTTTTTCTTCGGATTTTTTTTTTCTATAGATTCTGACCTAACGAAATTGAATATCAGTCAGTAGAATAAATATAAAAAAACAGCATAATATTTTATCTCATTTCTTATTTAGTCCATTCTTAATTAATAAAACTAAATTAAATGAAATCCCGCAAATGATTATCAAAAAATGTTTTTTTACTCTTCATCTCCATACCTAAGATAGCTCTGACAGCCTCAGAATAGGTGTAGTTTCGCTTGCCATGGACAGGGTCAGGTGAACGGTAAGAGTCAGCAAGAAGAGTGGAGGTGAAGTAGGTGATAAACGAGAAGGCAAAGAGTACTGCAGGACCAGCTACCCAACCCATCTGCGCAATTGCCCATGCAAGAGATAGAACACCAGAACCTATCACAGCCGTTATGATATGTGCACTAGCAGTCACCCATGTCCCTTCATATTCATACCAAAAAAAAAAAAAAAAACCATATTATATATCATATTACAACCATAATCCACAATGACAAAGTAACTCTTTAAAGAACAGACCAATAACAGAAGTGTATAGTATATATATACCTGTTCTTTTGATTCGTCCATCATCGTCGAAGTTTTTGCCACCATCTCCAAAATTAGCTTCTGGGGTTTCTATGTGCATGTTGCTATTCAGAAATGGACCAGTACTGGGAAAAGAAGAGAAAGAAATAGTTTATGTGTTTTGTAGTGTTTGCTTTAGCTATGTGTGTAGTTTCTTTATAGTTTGTTGTGGAAGCGTAAAGGGGAGCAGAGATATTTGAATTAGAGAAAAAAGACAAGAGGCATTGTAGCCCGTGAGAGAAAAAAATCATACTAGAAAGTCAAATTGGGCGGCAATTTCGAGTGGCACATGTAATTCAACGATAGGTGAGGAATTTACTCAAAAAGTGGCTTACTTTAAAGAAAGGCCAATTATAGAGAAATTAAAAAATAAATAAATAAATTTCAAAGCATTGAAATGATGGCAGATTTAGAGCTGAACAGGAAGAGTGAAAGTATATGTTTAATCCTTTTTATTATAATTTTTTAAAAAGATTTAAAATTTTAATCTTAAACCTGTCTTTGGACTAATCACAAAGTGACGGAGCAACATAATATTTCAAAAAAAAAAAAAAAAAAAGACTTTTGGGGGTTGAAGGGAGTGGAATTTTTAACAGGGCTGTGTACCATTGAATGTGGCAAATCCTGGTCATGCAGTGGAACCCAGGTGGTCCCCACATGCACTTTGTGTCTTTTGCTTTTGTCCATCCATTTGCAGATTATATACCACATCTGGTGCCTTTTTTAAAGGACATGTCACTCTCTAAATAAGGCATCATGTATTATTAAGTGTGGGAAAGGAATCATATAAACTGAATTATACATCAAACCAAATTTCACCATAAATAATTGTTTTCTGAACTTATTTAAGAATTAAATTATTTTTTAATCAATTTAATATAAAATCAAATATTTTTTTTCTAAACCGGTTTGGTTTAAATAACTGGATCAGTTTGTCAATTTGATTTGGTATAGAAAATTGAATTATTTGCATTTTTAAAAATGTAAACAAATCACATAATTTGAGCAGCTTTACTTTTGATACCTACGGGGCATGGCATGGCTTCACTCTCTCTCGAAAGTTGATTTATTTAACTTGATTATATTATGTGAAAAAAATTTAACCATCAATAAATAAATTAAAGGTGATGATATTATAATTTCATATCCCAATATTTTTTCTCTATCTTCTGTTATTATTATTGATTAATCCTTATATAATAAAGATCTTTTTATATGATATAACTATATTAAAAAGAGAAAAATAAATCTTATATTGTAGAAAAATTCTAATATCATGTTATAGATACATCAAATGTGGAGTCTATCTATTTTAAAAAAATAAAAAACAAAATAATGAGTAACACATCTTTTTATAGTATGTGTAGAAAGAATTTGTTTTCTCATGCAACACAAGAAAAACAAACCCTTGTTAAAAATACATGAAAGGATTCACTTCTCTTTCTCATCCTCACTCTCTCCATTCTCTAATTTTATGGTTTTATTTTTAATTTTTTATTTAGAACATATTAAAGTGTCCATCTGCAAAATTTCGTTTCACAGTGGCAAACGAGGCCTACAAAGATTGATGGAAAATCCTAGAGAAAATATTTGTAGAGAAAAGAGAGTATTATAGAAATAAGGGATGAAGAAGAATTTTTACAAGAGTAAATATCTTTTTGGATCTTTAACAAAAATATGATTTTCACTTTAGTTTTTTATAAAAAAAATTAGTTAATTGTTCCATATGAAATTCAAAGTAGATCCACTTTAGTCCTTTTGATAGACTAATATGAATTTTTTTTTAATTTGTAAAGAACTATGATTTCAACTAAATGGGTCCACTTTGAATTTGTTAAAAACTTTGAGACTATTTTTTTTTTTTTTTTTGTAAAAAATTAAAGTGAATATCGTATTTTTATTAAGAATAAAAAAAAATTCTCTTTTTACAAAGGAAATAAGATTGATGTATAGGGATGAAAAACGAAGGCAATAATTGTGCCATGTGGCACTGGATGGGGAAACCCGACACAGCAAGTCATGAATTCATTGGGCCGATCAGCGAGTCTTTTGAGATGAGCTCATTTTCAATAAAACAGAGTACCTACTTCTATATTAAAAAGGAAAAAAATTTAAGATATGGATAAAAATATTAATCATGAAGATAAGACTAAGACCTGCTAAGCATCGTGGTGGGTGACATAGCATTTTCGGGGGAATAATTCAGGATCGTTGCATTTGAATAATAATTTTGCCAAAAATATCTAGCATCTACTGTATACCTAATCCTAGCATCGTCAGCATGGCACTTTTACGGTTTGACAAAGTTATTACCAATAGATTGTCTTACAGACCACAAAGTGGTGGCCTGACAATATGTTAATTTTGTTGCACGAGGATGAATGAGAACATAATAGAATACTATATTATTCTATTTATTTAAAATTTACTATCACTAATTATAAACACAAAAAATTTATTTATCTAAAATTTATACTCACCAATTATAAAAACAGAAAATTGCAAAATCCTAAGGGAAACTGATAAGAACCACACTTCTTATCGAGAGAAAAGATATGAAAAGGAACAATCAAATTCTTATTTCTCTGCATGCTTTGGATCGATACATTGAGTTCAATTATATTCACACATTTTCGGGTTATTCTAACAAAATAACCAACCAACTTCCACTCCTTTAATCCTATACAACAGCATTTACACAACTACTATACAACTGTCTTTTCATACAAGCATCTATTTTACAGCACCCTATCTACTACTATATATTCACAGAGTAATCTCTAGCACAGCTAGGTGCTCCTCTGTTCCTTGATGATTTCTGCAACGTAACACTCGCCTCGACCCTACAAGAGGAACCTTGTCCACAAGGTTCAGATGAGAATAACAGCTCTTCGATTCTTCGTCATCCTCTCATGATGCATCTTCCGGCAAAGAATTAGACCATTGAACAAGTCATTGTTTAATAGTGTTCCCCTTCCTAGTAATTTCTCTGGACATTAATACTGATAAAGGGTGTTGAACAGGAGAATTATCATGTGATAAAATTGGCATAGAGAGCGCCGGTGTTTGAGAGTCACCTTTGAATGGTTTTAAAACTGAAATATGGAATGAAGGATGAATTTTGCACCCCTCAGGTAGTTCCAATTGGTAAGCTACTGAGCTGAGCACACGTTTGACCGAAAATAGGTCAAAATATCTCTTGGCCAATTTTTGATTGCTACGCTTAGCTACCGTAATCTGCCTATAAGGCTTCAACTTAACCAACACCAAATCCCCAACTGTTAAGCTGATATCCTTCCTGTGACGATCAGCTTGTATTTTCATACGATTTTGAGCTGCCATTAAGTGCTTCTTTAGCTGCTGCAGTAGCTCATCTCTATGACATAATAGAGTGTCAATGGCTTCTATTTTAACAAGACCTCTCGGGTAGTGAGGAATCATCGAAGGAGGTTTACCATACAAAGCTTGAAAGGGTGACATTTTAATGGAAGAGTGGAAGGTTGTGTTATAATGCAACTCAGCCCATCCCAGATACATGAACCAGTTTTGGTTTTCATCATGACAAAAAGCTCTAAGGTATTGCTCAAGATAGTGATTCATTACCTCTGATTGGCCATCCGTTTGAGGATGGTAAGCGGTGCTAGTCTTCAATACTGTCCCACTGAGTTGAAAGAGATTGGTCCAGAATTTGCTGAGAAAAATACTATCCCTATCCGAGACTAGGATACGAGGGATTCCATTTAACTTCACAACCATATCACAGAACAGTTTAGCCACTAAGGAAACTGTGTAATGAGGTGGCAATGCTCCAAAATGAGCGTATTTCGTGAGGCGATCTACCACCACCAGAATAGTAGAGAAGCCACGAGATACAGGTAGCCCGTTGATGAAATCTAGAGTTAGATCCTCAAACACTCCTTAGGGAATGAGCAATGGTTGAAGGAGACCCAATGGTGCAGTAGTGGGAGTTTTAATCATCTGGCACGTAGGACAAATTTGCACAAATAAAGTGATATCCTTACGCATCTTTGGCCAATAAAATGAAGCAGAGATTCGTAGGATTGTGCGTGTAATACCTGCGTGTCCTCCCAATTGTGAGGAATGGGCCTCATTCATCAACGTTTCCCTTAGAGCAGAAGTGGAACTCAACAGGAAACGGTTCTTATAGAAGAGAATCCCCTCCTTAGTGGATATGTGTGGATCAGTACATTCATTGTCCAACATCTATTGATGCAGCAAAATCAAGTAAGGGTCTGTCATATTCTCCTTTCGCACCTTATCCAGAATCTGAAAGGAAGGTTCTGAAAATAAAACCAACACAGCAGCATCTGTTTGATCCTCATAACTACGATATAAGGAGTCAGCAACAATATTCGATACTCCAGGTTTGTATTCAATCTTAAAATCATACCCCATGAGCTTACAAGCATATCTTTGTTGCTCCATTGTTTGGACCGTTTGTGAAAGCAGTTCCTTTAAACTACGATGATCAGTTCTGATGATGAATTGAGAGCCCAACAAATAATGCCTCCAACGTTTCACTTCCTCTGTGACAGCATACAATTCACGCACATATGTGGATACAGCACGCATACGTGGACCAATCTTCTTACTAAAGAAGGAAATAGGTCTACCATGCTGTAACAAAACTGCACCCACTCCTGTAGATGAAGCATCTGTCTCGACCACGAAGGGAATTGCAACATCAGGTAAAATAAGTACTGGGGTTATGGACATGGCCTCTTTCAAGGCTGCAAATGCTTGTTGAGCCTCTTCACACAAGTTAAAAGCATTTTGTTTCAATAAATCCGTGAGAGGGGATGCAATAGTCGCATATTGACGTACAAATCTTCTATAATACCCAGTTAGACCCAAAAATCCTCTTAATTGCTTCACATTTCTCGGTTGAGACCATTGAACCATTGCTTCCACCTTTCTTGGATCAGCTTTGACACCTTGTGCATTTACTAAGTGGCCCAAGTAATCAAACTCTGACAGTGCAAAGGCACACTTACTCAACTTCACTAGGAAGCTATTTTCACGAAGGCAGTGTAAGGTAACCTGCAAATGAAGAACATGCTCCTCCAAGTTCTTGCTAAATATTAGGATATCATCAAAAAAAACTATGATGAATTTTCGTAAGTATGATCTAAACATACGATTCATAGCAGATTGAAAAGTAGATGGAGCATTAGTTAGCCTAAAGGGCATAACTAGAAATTCATAATGTCCCTCATGGGTGTGAAATGCAGTCTTATGAGTATCTTCAGGAACTAACCTTATTTGATGATAACCACTGCCAAGGTCCAATTTTGAGAACACCCCTGCACCATTCAACTCATCTAGGAGTTCATCTATGGTGGGAATTGGGAACCGGTCCTTCACAGTGATATGGTTTAGTGCACGATAGTCTACACACATCCTCCAAGTTTTGTCAGATTTCTTCACCAACAGCACCAGAGAAGAAAAGGAGCTATGACTCTCCTTAATGAAACCCGCTGCTAAGCAATTTCTGATTTTTGATGGTGCGCATATCTGTAGGATCTTAGATTAACAGCCCTTGCTCCATCTAATAGGTCGATGGCATGATCACAACCTCTCTTTGGAGGAAGGCTCTGAGGTATTTGGAATACTGATTGAAACTGAGTAAGTAATAACCAAACCTCTTATGGCACTCTCTCCTTCATAGCAGTTAATTCAGGTAGGATATCCGATTGTGAGGGTACTGGTTCTGCTGTGACTAAGGTGAGACAATTTGCTTGCTGCTCCTTGCGTGTTGGAATTTTTTTGTCTCCATACAACACTACTCTCTGCTTCTGCCACATGAATTCCATAGTCATCTCACCATAATCATGCATCACTCTGCCCAATATTTTAACCACATTATTCCCAGTATGATATCTGTATTCATGGTTAAATCAATAACCCACAAATCTATAGTGAATGCTTTCCCTTGAATATGAAGAACCACATTGGAGCATTTCTTGTCACAAGACATAAACTCTCTATTGCCTAAGTACACTTTCATCCTTTGTGTTCTTGACATAGGTAATCCCAAGACCTCCACCACCTCTCTTTTCACAAAGTTGTGGGAACTCCCTGAATCTACCAATACCAGTAATTGTTTCTCCTTTACATTGATGGAGAATTGGAATGCACTAGAATTATGATTACCTGATAAAGAATTTAAGGCTGCATCTAAGGGTGTGATATTATTGGCATCGGGTTACCAAACTATATGCTCCTCAGGCTCCTGGTCATGCTCCTCCATATCTCTTGTCATCAGTAAGAGTTTAGTTTTGCATCTATGTCGTGAAGTCCATTTTTCGTCACACGTATAACAAAGACCAAGTTCCCGACGCTTCTGCAAATACTCATTTGAGAACTTCTTAATTGGTATATTATAAGGTAATGCTGGTATATTTGTGGCTTGGTTTGTAGTGGAAAATGAGGCTGGTACGTTTGTGGACTGGCTTGTTGTGGAAGGTAGGGTTAAGGTGTGGCTGGTGTGGTTACTTCTGAAGAAGAATTGGTCTTATAAAAAAATTTCTTGGGAAAGGTTGGGTTTGATGTAAATGATGAACGAAGGTTAATGAAATGTGCTTCATACACCAATGCTAATTGCATTGCTTAGTTAGGGGAAATCGGTTTGTGAAGTTGAATTGCTCTTCTAAGTTCTGGAGATAAACCCGAAACAAAGAATGTCATCAAAACATCATCAGAAAAATAATAGACTTGGTTAATCAAGGATTCAAACTATTGAATGTAATCGACTAGGGTACCTGTTTGTGTGAGTTTGGACAATACTCCTCTAAGATCTGTATAGGCAGATCCTCCAAAACGTTGACACACTGCATTTTTAAGATCTTGCCATGTTCCAATCGAGCCTCCCCTAAAAAGCCATTGATACCAAGGAGAAGTTGATCCTTCCATCTTCAATCCAGCAAGCCTCACCTTGTACTCCTCTGGAATTTGCTGTAACCCAAAGTACTGTTCTGTTCTAAAGATCCAACCATGTGGATTTGTTTCGTTGAAGGCTGGAATTTCCATACGAACAGCTTTCAGTGGCAATGGAAAATCTGACAACGTTGTTCGATGATGAACAAAAGATGCAGCTTCTGGATCCGGAGGTGGACGAGGAATTGTAGAAGAATTCTCACGTCGAGTACGCTCCTCTCTTCAAAGGATCAGTTCTTGAAGTTGCTGCATTTGTGCAACCAAATTCACGAACTGGGTTTGGTTTTCACGTTGACTTTCCACAAAGCGTTGATCAATCCGAGTCTGGAATGCATGATTCTCTTCTCTGTCTTGTTCAATTCGAAGTTGAAGAGAAGAAAATTCTTCTGCGAGTTCTTGGATGCACATGATGATGAAAACACCAAATGATAAGAACCACAATTCTTATCGAGAGAAAAGATATGAAAAGGAACAATCAAATTCTTATTTTTCTGCATGCTTTGGATCGATACATTGAGTTCTATTATATGCACACATTTTCATGTTATTCTAACAGAATAACCAACCAACTTCCACTGCTTTAATCCTATACAACAGCATTTACACCACTACTATACAACTGTCTTTTCATACAAGCATCTATTTTACAGCACCCTATTTACTACTATATATTCACAGAGTAATCTCTAGCCTAGCTAGGTGCTCCTCTGTTCCTTGATGGTTTCTGCAATGTATCAGAAACTTACAAAATCTTAGGACTTGTTTGAAATCTGTTTCGAAAAATAATTTTTTAATTTTTAAAACAAAAAAAATCTATTTAATAAGGCCTGTTTTGTAAAAAAATAAATTAAAATTGTATCTATTTTTTTAAATAAATAAAATTTAGATAATATATTTGAGTTATTTTTATTTTATATTTTAACTTTTAATTTTTTAAAAAAATATAGAAAACACTAATATCATTAATTATTTTATAAAATAATTTTAAGAATAAAAAAACCAGAACACACTTTAACATACTCTTAATTTCTCATTATTTTTTAATCCTTCAATTCAAGGCTAAAACGAGGGACAACGACCAAATTGTCACTGTTTACACGACTCTGAATTTTTTTACCAAAGTGTCATGTCAGCAGTCTCGCTACAACATGTGGCGAGTTAGAATTGGCCACGTGGCAGCACCTCGTTAGCCACGTAACTAGCTGCGTAGTGCAGCGAGTTTACGTGGCAGACAATCCCTGTCACAAACTGTCACGTGGCCTAAAATGCTGGGCTACGTGGCGTCTTACGTGGCTGACACGTGTGTAACTCGCTATGCAACATAGCTGGTTATGTGCCACTTTTTCTGATAGTCTAAAATACCTTAACTTAACCTAAATTAAATTAATACTCCTATATTAATATAAATTAATTAACACACATAAATTAAATTAAATGAATTTAGTTAAAACTCCTAAAAATAACTAATTAACTATTCTGAAATAGTTTAATTTAATATACACTGAACTAAAACAAAAATAATTAACAAATATTAATTTAGTTTAATTCTTTAACACTACTAAATTATATTAAATTATTTAACCTTTAGAAATAATTTAAATTAGCATAATTTAATTCATAATAAATTAATATAATTAACACTCCTAAAAATTAACAATTGATAATTCTAAAATAATTTGAATTAATTTATACAAATTTAAACTAATTAATTAACAAACATAAATGTCACTAAATTCATTAACACTCATAACTTATATTAAATACCTTAACAGTCTAAAATAATTTAACTTACATAACCTAAATTAAATCAATACTCCTATATTAATTTAAATTAATTAACACACATAAATTAAATTAAATGAATTTAGTTAAAACCCCTAAAAATAACTAATTAATTATTCTAAAATAATTTAAATTAATATACACTCAACTAAAATAAAATAATTAACAAACATTAATTTAGTTTAATTCTTTAACACTACTCAATTATATTAAATTTTTTAACCTCTAAAAATAGTTTAAATTAGCATAATTTAATTTAGTTTAATTCATATAATCAACACGTGTCACATATGCACGTAATCAGCTGCTCAGCTAAGCGAGTTTATCATAGTGTAACACGTGTAACACATGCGTGAGTGCTTTAACAGCAGCCACGTAAATAGCTAATCAATTCAGCGATTTTGGCTACGTAAGACGTCTCGTTGCCTTTGGCTACGTAAGACGTCTCGTTGCTTAACATTTTAGGTCACATGACAGACTATGACAAGGATTGTTTGCCATGTAATTCGCTGCATTGCGCAGCTAGTTACGTGACGAATCCTAACTCCTCACATGTTGTAATGAGACAGTTGACGTGACTCTTTGATAAAAATTTCTAAAGGCATCACATTACGGCAATATAAAAAGAGTCGTCCTTCAAAATATTCTTTTGAAGTATCTACACTCAACGCGGCTGACCACTTTTTTCTTCGGATTAGGTGAACCAACCACGAGACCCATTTGTTTAATGGTTTTGGTATCAATCCGTGTAAAGACAGATACGAATGCATTGAAAAAAGAGTAATTCTGATGGGACTATGCCAGTTTCCTCGACGAATCAAACTAATTAATGTTTGCTTCCAATATGGCTCATTTTAAGCAGTTATTACGGTTAATCAAATATGCGTCAATTTTCGTAACAGTGTATCGATAAGCTAACCAAGTGAAGTGACAGGCAAAAAACTACATAAATCCTTAATTCAAGTAAAGGACTCTGTTCCCATTATTCAATTACTCACAAAGTGCAGGAACCCTGAGCCACTTTAATTTGGTCCCATCTCTCACATTAATTTACTATAGTATTGAACCTCATTAGGTTCTGTCACATACAAATTAAGATTTTGTATGTTTCGCTTATTTCTCATGAAGCTATATGAACAGAAAATGGTAGAATTTAATTGGATCAAATAAAGTTACTGTAAAAAATATTTATTTTACATTGCTAAATCAAAATAGTTCTAATGGTATTGACAAAAAATTATGGTCAGCCATTTGGAATTTAAAAGTATCCAATTAGATAAGTTTGTTCCTTTGAAAGACTACTCATCATTGTCTATCAACTAGGAGCTTCTTGGCAAACTTTAGATTGTGTCCTCCTAGCTGTCATATTTGTAATTTTCATGAGGAATCCATTATTCATATGGCACGTGACTGTCCAAAGATTAAAAAAGTTTGGTCTGATCTTTTGAGGCCAAATTTGATAAATGATTTCTTTGATACTGATTTAGATGCTTGGCTTTCCTTGAATATTCAAAATGTATCTATTTTGTGCTTTGATGCCCCCTGGTCGTTGGTTTTTGTTGTTACTGTTTGGTTAGCTTGGTAGTGGAGAAACAATCAGGTGCATGGTGCGGAAAATAACGGGAAATCATACAAGGTGCAGTATGTAGAGAGTCTAGTTCGTGAGTATACACAAGCCTGTATAACTTCTAAGGGGACAAAGCTGACCAAAAATTACATTTCTGTTCCTATTAGATGGTTACCTCCGGACAGAGGTTGGGTGAAATTAAACACGAATGGTGCAGCCAGGAGTGATGGCAGGGGTGCTGCTTGTGGAGGAATTATAAGAGATGAAAATGGTTATTAGATAGATGGGTTTGCTTACTATATTGGTCATTGTTCATCTTTTGTTGCAGAATTATGGAGCGTCCTCCAGGGTCTTGAATTTGCTTGGGCTAGAGGTTGGAGATGCTGCATCTTAGAAAGTGATTCAAGCTCAGTTATCGCTTTGCTCTCTAGCGGTGGAAGAGCAGCTCGAGAGTCTCGCTTAGTGACTCGGATTCGAGCATGATTACAAAAGAATTGGGAAGTTCACCTGGTTCATGTTCTTAGAGAAGGAAATAGTTGTGCATATTGGCTTTCTAAATATCCTTTACACTTGTAAATAATTTTTGTGTTTTTTCAAACCCTCCTCCTGGTATTTGACCTTTGTATTGGGCTGATTTGTCTTTGTCTTGTAATTTCAGAACGATTTTATTGAATTGATCTCTTTGGGGTGTTATTGTTAACCCCCTTATATTACCAAAAAAAGATTTTGTATGTTTCTGTTAGGATTTTGTAATTTTCTGTTTTTATAATTAGTGATGATAAATTGTAAATAAATAGAATGGGACTGATAAGAAATTTTTTAAGCCAATCACATACCTGGAGATTCACCGAGGAAGCGATGTGGGTAACAAGATAAAGTGAAAATATAGGTAATATTGCAGGCAATACTATCTTATATATTTTTTATTTGATTTGTAATTAATTAGAATTTGTTTTATAATTAATCAATTGTAATTTAATTTGTATGTTTCCTATAGTAATAATGATTTGTGAAGAACTTGACAGGTTTCTCAAAAGTCTCCTTCTATTTATTTAAGATTTATAATCACTAATTATGAAAATATAAAATTAAAATATTTAATATTGCAAAACATATAAATTGAATCCTAATTAATCAAAAACCAAATTAGAAAAAAAAACATTATATAATATAATAGATTTTGAAAATTGCAAGGAAGAGCCCGAATATATCCTTATATTAATGATACAGGTAGAATTTTGACCGTTCAATATTGTCCGAACCAAATTGAAAGAAGTGTCTATGACATTTTTGACTCAGACTAGTATGGTATTATATTATGTTCTCATTCATCCTCATCGCAACAAAATTAGCATATTGTCAGCCCACGACTTTCTGATATGAAAAGACAATATGGGTAGCACATAGCTTTGTCAAACCGTAAAAGTGTTATGCTGACGATGCTAGGATCATGTATATAGTAGAGGAATAAATATGTGGTGCTACTGTTGCACCAAAGACTCAGTACATCCCATCAATAGAAATATCACATGTCAGCTAAAGTTTTCTTTTCTCTGCTAAATTTTTTCTCTTTCCTATGATGTGTAATGCTTTCATTGGTGGGATGTACTGAATCTTGATGCAACAGTAGCACCAAAGATTTATTCATAGTAGAGAAGAAGCTAAATAAAGTTTTAGCCATTAGGTGAGTTTTCTCTCGTAAGAGTTTAATTTCATTTTACATCACATAAATAATTTTTTTATACACACAAAAGAGAAAAGGGTCTCATCACTTTTTTTTTCTGTTCTCTTATCAGTGGGTCTTATTTATAATTTTATTTCTACAACATGAGGTAACTACTTTCCTACAACATAAGAAAAGTATTTCCCTTTCTTATATTATATGAAATAATTTTATCTGTTACACTCACATGAAAATGTGTGTGCTTTTTTTTTTTTGTCTCTTTTCTCTTCACATGGAACCACATACTCTTATATATATAAAATAATTTTATCTATTATAATATGAGAAATAATAATCCTTACTTTTAATTAGGATGATGCTTTTTAGAACTTTGTCCTGGGATGAATTCTTTGTCCCTTTTCTCTTCACATGGCACCACATACTCTTATATGTATGTATAAGATAATTTTATCTATTATAATATGAGAAATATTAATCTTTTCTTTTAATTAGGATGATGCTTTTTAGAACTTTGTCCTGGGATGAATTCTTGTCCTCTTCAAACCAAGCTCTAAGTGAGAGGTTAATAATTATAAGTGTAAGATATATATATATATATATATATATATATATATATATATATATATATATATATATATATATATATATATATATATATATATATGGGCTTATCATTTCTCAAGCTGTCGGAGATAAAGTTATCTCCTGCTACTAAATTATAACCGTACAAAGATGAATCAATGGTGATAAAAGAAAAGAGAGAAAAAAGGAATCATAACCATTAAAAGGTGAATCAATTAATATAAGAAAATAAATAAATAAAACGACGTAGTTTGGGGTAGCCGGAGATAAACTTATTTCAAGTTGCCGGAGAAATATTTTTCCCGATACACACACACATATATATATATATATATATATATATATGAGTTTTAAGCCCTAAGTTGGATGGGTTCTAGGTTTTTTGAACTCTTCTTATATACTAGACCATATTAAACTTTAGCTAAGAGCAAAACCCAACATCTCTCCCTCTAGTTATGGCAAAAATTTCCATTGAAGATAATTTCTCTCATATATATCTAGTTTGGCCAAAAAGACGTTGGGATGGTCCCTAAGGGCAGGTTGGGTTTTTTAGATGAGCTATGATCTGGTTGTCATTGTTAAGGAACTTCATGGCCAAAGTATGAGTTGGTCTTATGGCTCCAAGAGTGTTCATGGACAAGCGTCCAAGGGAGTTATTGTAAAACTCCGGGAGTTATAACCCCATGACTGGAAAATCAACGAAGCAGATTTTAATTTCATTGATTCAACAATAATGACGATAATTGCTTTAACAATTGTTTTTAATATGATTCCACTGTTTATTCATATTTTAATTTTACAATGAACCACAGAGTCTTTTGAAATAATAAAACTATAATAAATAAGCTTGTTTTAACTTAATAAATGTATTTTTGTTTTCCTTTATAGTTTTCGTGTGAAACAGTTCTCGACGAATATCTCTGTTCTTTGCTTCATTTTCTTTTTATCCTTATAAATTTAATTATCCTGTAGTAAATTCAAATATTGGATTTAAAATCTTTGAGAAAGATAATTTTCATTGTTAGAAAGAAAATCAAGTCTATTGTACTCTGGCTGATTTTATGAATCTTATATAAAGTACAAAGAAAAAGAAAACAAATTATTCTCATGATTTATTTTCTTGTAAATTATTTTATGTTTGTAATAATGGTTGTAAATATAACATTTTCCGAAAAAAAAAAGATTGTAAGTATAATCTATTTTGGGAAAGGTTATCCTTACCATCATTTTAACCTTAATTATAAGTGTTACTACTTATTTATTTATCGTTGAATTAATTTAAAATCAATAGTTGAAAAGGAGGAAAAATTATTTGTTGTTGATTTCAAATTGATTCAACGACAATCAAATAAATGGCTGAAATGATGGTAAGTATATAACCTTCCGAAAAAATATATTGGGTTTATACTCTAATCCAAACACTTTATTAATTGAGAATTTTATAAAAGTTATGTTGTAGGAAAAGTGATTGTGTCATGTTATAGAGATTCATTTTCCGTGTTTTAGTTTTTTTTTTTTTGCTTCAAAAAATGCGGGCCTCACAAAATGTTGTTTGTATAGGAAAAGTGATTGTATTATGTTGCATGATGAATATAAACTCCATTATTTATTATTTTATTTGCGAAAACCTTGTCATCAATCCGATTGCAACATGTTTGTGTGTATATATACTAGTTAGGGCGTTTGGTACAGGGTATTTTTTAGGATTGTCGAAAAACTAAAAGTGATAATCTTATTTACCCATGTTTGATACTAGATTTTTAAAATTTTCTTGAAAATTTAATTTTTCTGGAATTTTATTTTGTGTGTAATTTTTTTTAAAAATACCATCCAAGAATATCATTCAGGGGGTGGTATTTTAGGATTTCTATAACAATAAAAAATTTAATACAACTAAACATAGCATCAAAAAAATTAACCCAACATTTTCGAAAATATTTTAGTCTACCAAACAATTTTTTGGTAACATTCGCAGAAAACTTATTTTTCCATCATATTTCTAAAAGTGGTGATTGCCGATAAAAAAAAATGTCTCATCTATCAAACGTCTGTTAACTTCTATTTTTTGTTGAAATTTGAAACAGTTTGTTTCAAGTTTGAAATCTGTCATTTAAGTTTCATATTGTTATCGGTAATATCCTATGACAATCAGTAAGTAACCATGTGCGATTTGATATTAACAAATTATTCAATGCTAAACCGAATACAATTTATCTATTTAATATTTATACAATATACAAAATAAAAAATTTAAAATATACACGCTGTATATGAAATATTTTTCTGTCAAATTTCATCCACCCAAATTATTTTAACCAATCATGGTAGAAATTGCAACATGAATGGAGAGAGAAATAAAGAAAATTTAATTAAGAAGGTAAGTCTAATTTTCTTTAAAAGCAAAAGTAATATAGAAAGAGCACTATTCTAAATCATTACATAAAAGGCAACAATCATAACTATAAGAAGTAATGCTGGAAATATGTAATAAGCAAATTGGGTACCAAAATACAAAAGGGAAAGGGCAATGAGGAGTAGAAACATTGCTTCCCCTGCAAAACCAGATGATCCACCATCGTTGCTCTCTAAGGTCACTATTGAACCATCACCTTTCTCACTTGCATCATATTCAGTGTCACTCTGCACCAATGAATGCATGCTTTTGAGTATAAACATATTTGACAATAAACTATCATTAAATAAAATTATATTATAATAAGAGCATATTATATTTATAAACATTTTGTATACAAACTATACTATGTACTACTTGAGCATATACTACTCGTAATTAGGGGTGAAAATGGGTTGGGCTGGGTCAAGCTTTGCCCCGAAAAG
The DNA here is from genome assembly GCF_033153095.1 of Gastrolobium bilobum. Taxonomy (NCBI): domain Eukaryota; kingdom Viridiplantae; phylum Streptophyta; class Magnoliopsida; order Fabales; family Fabaceae; genus Gastrolobium; species Gastrolobium bilobum. Next base: position 470,193 of record NW_026898387.1, read on the forward strand.
CCCAAGCCTACGTCAAAAAATTTCAAATTAGCCTGGCCCAAGCCTAGTATGAGTCTAACTGTTAGCCTGGTTTGACCCGTTTATAAAAAAACAAATGGCCTAGCTTGACCCGTTAGCCTGTTAATTTTTAACTTCCAAGCAGAACATGAATCAACTTTACAAAGTACTCAAATTCAGTTGCTACACCAAAAATCATAATTTCAACGTCCAAACAGAATCATGAATCATAACAAAACTCATACAATATGCACTTAAGTCATTTTCGAAAGCAAAATGCTCAAACTAAATAACATATATTTCATCAGATCCAATAAACAAATTCATACTATGTAAATTAAAATAACTACATGAATCCAACAAACAAATCATGATGCTTGTAGTAAGTATAACTCTCCCAAAAATCTTTTAATATATTCATATATACAATCTAACATGTTGAGATGTTGGTTCCTCCTATATAAGAAATAAAATAAGATTTCTATTAAAATATAATCGAATATAATTAAGTTATAAATAATTGCAATTGATTAAATTTATATCTTTTGTTTTTTCTTCAAGACATACTTACTCTATTTTATTTTATTTAAAATAAATAGTACAATATAGGCTGACATGTGACCTTATAGGCCCAGCCTTTTGAAAGTGGGCCTACGACCTTTTTATTAAATAGGCTTTTTTAAGGCCCAAGCCCGGCCTATTATACAAAATATACTAGGTCAGATCTGGCCTGATGTAGGCCGAGCCGTAGGCCCCTGTAGGCCGGCCCGGCCCAGTTTCACCCCTACTCGTAATACATAGTGTAGTTTCAAGGGCGGAGGGAGGGGGTGCTAGGGTGGGCGGCCGCCCCCTCCCTAAAATTTGAAGATTTTTTTTTTCTGCTAGACTGCACTTCTTCCTTCTCATCTAGCAGTGGTCTCTATTTTTACGCCATCATTTGTTGAAGAACTTGTTTTCTCATCTGCATCACATTCCCTTCTTCAATTGGTTTATAAGTTATAGTTTCATCATGCTTCTCAAATTCAGATTATGTTGTATCCCCATCAAGCAATCCCATTAGCAGTTTCGCACTACATTCCTCATCTTCAGCTTGTATTTCCCTTTTAGAAATACAAACCTCTCTTTTGGTGGTGACCCAACAGTTTTCAATGAGCTTCACGTTTCCTACACCAGTTTCCCCTCTATGTATTCCTCAACAGGTTTTGTTCTTCGCTATTCTCCCTTCTCTTCCATCTGGGTCACTCTGGTTAGAGCTCAAAATCATGAAAATCAATTCATTTTTCAAAAGGGTTGCTCTTGTTTTATTTTGTTATTTTGTTTTCTAAAATTGGTAATTTTTTTATCTTGTTTTTTCATTTTTTTTGTTTTACTCGTGGTTCATTTTCTTGCAATAGTCCCTTTTGAATATATTTGAAATAGTCTAGATTGAGAAAGCTATTAACTTGTTCAAATTTGAGATTGAAACTAGTTGTGGAGTTGAAGTATCGCGCCTCTGTGAAAATTTAATGGAGATTAGTGAGATTCTACTTATGATTTTTGCTTCCATTTCATTTTTATGTTATGTTGTTGTAGTTAAATGTGCCTAAAATTTATTGGAGATTAGGGCTCTGTTTGATTGTTGTTTTTAAAAACAGTTTTTTAGTGTTCAGAACAAAAAAACAAAAAAACTCGTTTGGTAAGGCTTGTTTTGTAAAAAATGTTTTGAAAACTATAACTGTTTTTTTGTTTTTAGAATCAAATTTAGAGAACATGTATGAGTTGTTTTTATTTTCTGTTTTGGTTTTTAACTTTCAAAAATTAAAAAATACAGAAAACAACTGTTTCCAGAACTATTTTACAAAACAGTTTTAAGAATATAAAACCAGAACATAATCAAACACACCCTAGTTCTTTTGTTTTCTAAAAATCAGTTCTTTTGTGTGTGTACATTTTCGCTCCCCCACCCATGAATTGCTGGCTCTGCCATTGTGTAGTTTGTAAATATAATTAATCCCTTTTAATAAATCAATATTGTATGTTTTAGAGAGTCACTCACCTTGCTCAGAGCCCGAACCTCGCAACTTGTAATTGCAGTTATCATGAAGAATGCTACAAACGCCAAAACAGTGCTTTTTGCAAGAGCCATGGCGCTACCTATCAAGCAGAAAACTTAGGATAACAGGAGAGAATATGGGATATTGGGTGAAATCATCTGCTAAGCTCTTATTTATAGAGTAATTTTTTTCTTCAAAAAAATAATGAAGTTACCTTCTTTATTGCGTATTCTGTTCGATTCTAACGTGTTTACTCTTTTTAATATAGATTCTATTTTATTTTCAATTATGAAATTGTTGCGAGACGAGATCCTTAATTGAGCAGAATACGTTTGAGAACTATGTTTCTTTCCTTTCTACGAATTTATTTGTTTCCTTTTTTCTATGATTTTGCATGCGCAGGGGTAGGATTTTAATCAGATTCTTATTAAACAGAGCAAATTTGAATACAATCATATTGATTTACTAGTTATCTTATCCGTGATATGTATACGATTTACTAAATGTAATATTTTTACTTAATTATTTACTAAGATTTATTATTGTATAAATCAATGTTATTAAATTCAACTCAATCATTGACCCGACTAGAGTACTAGTTTATTGGTTATTAGTTCAACCTGTGATGAGTCACATGATGAAATAGTTGACTTGATAAATATATATAAATTTATATTTTTTTTTTAAAATCCACAAACATACTCATTCAAAATATTTTAATACAATCGTCCACAAATTTATATTTTTTATTTTGAAATCCACAAACATACTTAAATATATGTGAAAAATAATATTAATTTTAAATATTTTAATATAATCGTCCGTTATCCGTTTCATGAAAAAGTTGCTAAATTCTATATCGGGCCCCGCAAGGTCCACAACCAGTGCAAAATCAACAGCATATTAATTTTAAATATTTTAATATAATCGTCAGTTATCCGTTTCATGAAAAAGTTGCTAAATTCTATATCGGGCCCCGCAAAGTCCACAACCAGTGCAAAATCAACAACAATTCTTTCATATTATTTTCCATAAGAAAGTTGCTAAATATATTATATATCTTACACATCAAACTCTACAAACTATGCAAAAATTAGGAAATTATAAACCAATTCAAGACGCACTAATCTAGGTGCATACAATTTCCAGTGATAATCATCTTGACGAGACAAATCTACACACGAGAATCTGGAGTTTTTAAAATGAATATTTTAAAATTTTATTAAAAATACACACCAAGATTTTCTATGACTCAAGAGAAGACACACCAAAAAAATATTTTATTAAGGACTTTTTAAAAAAAATGAAATTTGGAGTTTTTTCTACATAAAAATTAAAAAAATGAAATCTATGAACACACCTGGTCCTCGACATTGAATTCACGCTTGTAAATCGTGTGAAGAAAGTGATAGCGTTGGAACAAGGATAATATTAAAGAGGCATTACCCTGGTTGGAAACAATCCTTAAGGCGGCAAGGTAGGGAGACTTGAGCACAGAGCTAATGGCCTTGTGGAATAAAGAGAAGATGTGAATCAACGATTAGAGAAGAAAAATGTTGGAGCAAAGGTGAGTGAAACGGCGATTGCGAGAAAGGGTTTTGTTTGAGAGGAGTTCTGATTTTTTAAAATTTTATAAACAAAATGGTATCGTTTTATTTAAAAAAAAAAATGACCTGACACTAGCTTAAATAATATATTAACTATAAAAAAAATATTAGCTTTAAAAGATCAACCTTACAATATAATTCTCAATTTACTTTTCCCATATTTTGCACTATCATTTACTTTATTTCCATCCTCACATTTTTTTTTCTTATATGTTACTTATGAACGTGGGGGAGCAGACATATTGACAAGTACAATTAATGTTATAAAAAGCAGATCGATTGGTCGGGTCGACTAGAAAATTGATGAATCGGTAATATGGTTTACATATTGGACCTACCATGTTATAGAATTGATATGACCCGATGTGACCCGATCGATTTTTGTAAAAAACTATGACCAGATCAATTCAACTCGTGACTAGTTTGTTCTTATCAATTGATACATTTTTTTCACTCTCATATACAAATAATTTGTTTTCTTTAAAAATATTTGAGTGATCTGTAACTTATTAACTTACATAGATTATGTACCTACAATATTAATATTATCTTTGATTATGCAATATGCAGAAAATTTTGATTTGATTTATAATTAGATGTCGTCTACTGAACCTAAAATACCAGTATCACAAATATTATATGTTTGATTGATCTTTTTTTTAGTAAACTCAGGGGGGCCAACCGTAACAAAGATTAATTCCCCATCGAGCACTGTCGGACCCTTTCAGGGGCGGCCCTCTCAAATCTTTTTTTCCATTCCCAGAGCTCGAACTCGAGACCTCTGCTTAAGGAACCCAGGCTCCTTACACCTATGCCAAAGGAGTTTGGTTTGTTTGATTGATCTTTTGTTGGATAATGATGTGTAATTTATTATTTTTTATATTAAAATATTTGAAACATGTATCATTTTTTATAGGTATTTATGTATATTTATAATTTTTTTAACATAAATTATAGATTTACATATACTTATGGGGTCATGTGGTTAAACTAGTGACCGCGTACCTTAACTCGGTCAATAATCGGGCTGAGTTCAATAACACTGAGTACAAGTGTTGTCATCAACAACAATGTTATAAAGGGTTTTAATTTTATCATGTAGTAGGAGAAAATTTTCTCATGCTATAAACACATCTTGTATGAGGCCCACATCTATTAAAAAAGTGAAGAGATAAAAGAAAATACTACATGAAAATTGAAAGGTCACTTGTAAGAGAAAACAATTCTCTTACAATATGAGAAAATATTTTCCCTATTATAAAACCTTACACCAATTTGGAACAGATTTTGTCATTATTCTTGAAATTGTGTCACGGTCACAGATTGCCTCACAAAATCAAGAACATGTCACCAATACACTAAGGGAAAAATTATTTTTATGCTACATGTGATAAATTTCTCTATTACACACCCTTCGATAATTGTGCCACTTTTTTTTTTTTTTTTTCAGGTGGTAGAGCCCACAAGTTTATCTCTATGACATGAGATAACTTATCTCCTTTAACCTGAGATTAATAAAACCCTACACTAATTACTGCTTTCTCCCAGTTTTGATATTTTATCACTCTTTCGAACTCATTTAGCTTGTATATAGTACTCTTTTTTTAAGAGCGGATATCAGTTTTCCTTCTATTTTGTGGGCTTTTAATAATAATAATAATAATAATAATAATAATAATGATGACGATTTATTTCTCAATTCAATATCAAAGTTACTTTTGTGCGAACAATTATTTTTATCTCTTCAAATATCTATAGGTAAAATTTCCTGAAAAACAACTTTGTTTTGGAGGAAGGGCCTTGGATTGTGGCAGACCATTATGTTTCTGTTCAGCGGTGGCGGCCATTATTTGATCCTTACGAGGACAACCTTAAAAAATTAGCTGTTTGGATCCGTATTCCGGGGTTACCTATGGAGTTCTATACCTCCCAACATTTGCGGAACATAGGTGATCTATTTGGGAAAACACTGAAGATTGATAGGAACTCTATACGTAAAAGTGATGCTGATGATGGGGTTGTTACGGAAAGGGCCAAGTTTGCGCGTATTTGCGTAGAAGTAGATCTCAGTAAAGGCTTCTTGTCTAAATTCAATCTCATTAATAAGGTTTATACGGTAGGGTATGAAGGCCTTCACATGATCTGCTTTGCATGTGGTAAGTATGGGCATAGGCGTGACACTTGTTCTTCGGTTTCGGTGTCAACCGATAGTCATTCTCACCAAAAGGATGTTCGTGCAGAGGTTGTTAACAATGGTGTCAGGCGTGAGATGGCAGAAGGTGAAGCTTTTGGTTCTTGGATGATTGTCCAAAGGAGTCAACGGGGAAGGAAGGCAAAAGCTACCATGGAGACTGCCGCAATCAATGCTGCCGCAATCAATGCTACCGCAATCAATGCAGCCGGGAATCAGGGGTCATCCGTTACAACTGGCCAAAGGAGAATTAATGCTCAAGGAATAAATCATTCTGTTTCACGTCCAGCTAAAATCAAGCAGCAGAAACCCGATAATCATGTGGGAATTAAATCGGCTACAATGATTAATGCAAAAAATAACGGTTCTGGAGCTTCAAAGGTGGCGTCTTCAACGGCTGGATCAAGATTTTCAGTTATTTCTGACGAAGTTAATGATAATCATGATGTTAATTATGAGAATATTCAAATCATTAATGATAAGCATGGTCCCTCTAAGGTAACCGCTAGTGCTGATTTGAAAAAGGGTTTAAATAATAAGATTTCGAATTTTCCTCGTGATAAACGTCATCTTTCAGCAGCTATTCTCCCTAGCTCAAATATAGTTACAAATTTGGTGGGACCCTCTATGCCAAATCAAAATCTAAGTGGCCCTGAGCTTATGCCAGTTGTTCAAAAAGGTACTGTTATTCCTCAGGTAGAAGAAAGGATTTTGTCTCGACCACAAGAGGCTACCGTTTCCAAGTCTTCTACTTTGTCGCAAAATGGAAAAAAAAAGAAAGAGTTACGTGATGAAATTAACAGGAATAAAAAGGCAGTTGCCTTATCTATTGTCCCAAAGAGTTTTAAGCAAAGGGCTAAGCCGTTCATTGCTTCGAGCTCGGCAAAAAAATTTTCAGCAATGGACATTAATGGCAGAAAGCCTCTTGTTCTCTCTTCTACATCATCTCCTCCACATGTGGTAACTCCCTCAGATTCCGGTAAAAGGGAGGATGGGGTTGATATTTCCATAATAACGCATGACAACAAGAGTCCGGTTACTCTTTCCAGCTCGAAGGATGTTGAGGCTTCGAATGCTAGTTTGAGACCTGCTGATGTACCCTCGGTGATGCGGGATAGTTTTGATCTCCCCAAAGTCTAATGATAGGGTGTTTTTCATCCTTTCTCATTATTTTTTGTGGTTTTTTGATGAGTGTGTGTGTTTGGAATTGCAGGGGGGCTGGAAAAAAGGGTTTTTCTCCCCTTATTAGGGACTTGTCTCGTCGTTTTAATATTCAAGTTATGGCTTTGCTTGAAACTCGTATCGGAGCTGACCGTGCTCAGAAGGTGGTGAAAGGCTTTGGCTTTCAAAAGCATGTTATGGCTCATCCTCAAGGTTTTTCTGGTGGCCTGTGGGTGTTATGGAATGATAATGAAGCTCAGATTCAGATTTTAGAGTCTCATCGTCAGTTTATCCATTTAAAAAAATTTTGGCGTAATAAGAGGAATGAGGAAGCTGTTACTTTTGTTTATGCCAGTCCGCGGCGTCTTGAGAGGGTGTCTCTGTGGGATGCTCTAGGAAGGTTACAACATCAATCCTCGGAGGCTTGGTGCATTTTGGGAGATTTCAATTCTTATTTGCATGCAGCAGAAAAGGAGGGAGGTGGCCCGCCTGATTGGAAGAGTATTTATGATTTCCAAAATTGTATTATGAACTGCAATCTGGAAGACTTGGGTCATCAGGGGCCTACTTTCACTTGGCATAGAGGCAGACTGAAGGAACGTCTTGATAGAGTTTGTGCGAATGAGCAGTGGCAATTGTCCTTTCCTGACAGGGTTGTGACTCATCTTCCCTGCTACTGCTCGGATCATAGACCTCTTCTTCTCTCGGAGGGTCCTTCTCCTCACCATCCTGGAGGGAGCCGTCCATTTAGATTTCTGGCAGCCTGGCTCACTCATGAGGATTTCCCTGGCCTAGTGCAGGAGTGTTGGAATGGGAGTACAGGTTGGGGCACAGCTAGTGAAACTTTTCGATCGAATGCTTCTCACTGGCATAAGGAGTGCTTTAGGGAAGATGCCAAGCTTAAGAATAATCTTCAGGCGAGACTAAGGGGTATTGACCGTAGTCTTAGTCACCATCCTTGCCATGCTCTAGAAATTTTGCAGAAAGATCTTTGGCGTCAGTTGAATCTCATTTATATTCGGGAGGATCTTACTTGGTTTCAGCGGTCTAGGGCTAGCTGGTTGAAATATGGTGACCGGAATACGAAATTCTTCCATTCTACTACAGCTGCTAGGAGGAGGAGAAATCGTATTGATGCTCTGAAAAATGATGCTGGTGATTGGATTGGTGATCCCTCTATTCTGATGAATATGGCGGTGGAGTATTATCGTAATTTGTTTAAAGAGGATAATACTGCTAGACCTGGGCTTCCAATTAGAGGCTATTTTCCTCACCTTGTGCAAGAGCACAACATTCATATTGGTAGCATTCCTTCGAATGAGGAGATTAGGAGTACAGTTTTTCCCATGGGACCTCACAAAGCTCTAGGGGTGGACGGTCTTCATAGTCTATTTTTCCAATCTCAATGGGATACTGTAGGAAGCTCTGTTTGTGATCTGGTGAAAGATGTGTTTAATAATCCCCAAAAAGTTCGGGATATTAATCAAACTCTTATTTGCCTGATCCCGAAGATAACTTCACCTCAATCCCTTAAAGATTTCCGGCCTATTAGCCTTTGTAATGTTATTTATAAGACTATTACTAAGCTTATTGCTAACCGTTTGAAATTGCAGATGGATAAAATTGTTATGCCTAACCAGTGTAGTTTCATCAAAGGAAGGCAAGGGACAGATAATGTAATTATTGCTCAGGAAATTATTCACTCTATGAGGTCAAAGAAAGGCGCCAAAGGTTGGATGATGATTAAGGTGGATCTGGAGAAAGCTTATGACAGAATTAGCTGGGACTTTCTCCGAGATACTCTTCAGGATGTGGGACTCCCCCCAAATCTCATTAATCTTGTTATGTGGTGTGTTTCTTCTTGTTCGATGAATGTTCTTTGGAATGGTTCTACAACTCAGGAGTTTTTCCCATCCAGGGGGCTTAGACAGGGTGACCCTTTGTCCCCATATTTATTTATTCTTTGTATGGAGCGACTTGGTCATCTCATTTCCCATGCAGTTAGGCAAAAGTGCTGGAAGCCGATCATGTTGAGGAGAAATGCTCCTCCCATTTCTCACCTCTTTTTTGCGGATGATCTTATTCTTTGTGCGGATGCATCCTTTGATCAGGCCCAAACCATTTCCAAGGTGCTAGATGATTTTTGTCTTTCTTCTGGGCAAAAGGTTAACCATGAAAAAACAAAAATTCTCTTCTCCCACAATGTGAATCATATTTTGGCAGAGGAACTTAGTGGTGAGTTGGGCTTCTCAAGGACGGTGGATCTTGGAAAGTATTTGGGTATTCCTCTTCATCATCGCAGAGTTGGGAGGGCGGCTTTCAGTCATATCCTCGATCGAGTTCAATCTAGGATTAATGCCTGGAACCACACCAGTCTTTCTCTAGCAGGAAGAATTACACTTTCGAAAGCTGTTCTCTCAGCTATTCCAGCCTACACAATGCAAGTCTCTGTTGTTCCTCTCGGAATCTGCAATGATATTGAGAAACATATTAGGAGGTTTTTGTGGGGTTCTAATAGAGCATCTACTCGTCCTCATCTGGTTGCGTGGGATCAGTTGTGCATGGATAAAGATCATGGAGGGCTGGGTCTGAGGAAAATGAAGGAAGTTAACAGGGCTTTTATTATGAAAATTGGTTATGGGATCCTTTCTAATCCAGACGCGCTTTGGGCTAGAGTTTTAAAGAGCAAGTATAAAGTTCAGTCTGATTTGGTTCCTAATATTTCTGCTACTCGGAATAGCTCCTCTCTTTGGAAAGCAATTGTTTCGTCTTGGCCTGTGATATTACAGCATTCCAGAATTTTGCTAGGTAATGGAAATTCTACTCATTTTTGGGATGACCCATGGGTTCCGGGTTGTGGTGCACTCTCATCCTATGCTGCTATTTCTGATCCCTCTCAGATAAATCATCAGCTAATGGTCTCTGATCTTGTCTCATCCTCCGGAAGCTGGATGTGGGGGGCTTTCCAGCATAGTCTTCCCGATCACGTCAATGCTCGTATTAATAACATCCTTCCTCCTTCGGATGTTAATGGTCATGACCGAATTTTGTGGACAAGGACATCTGATGGGAGTTTTTCGCTGAAGTCCGCTTATATGGCCATATCCAGGGGTAACGAGGAATCTACCAATTTACCTTGGAATCGCGTTTGGCAGTGGCATGGACCTGAACGGATTCGTACGTTCCTTTGGCTGTTGTTAGGAGATAAAATTTTGACAAATGAAAGGCGTTGCAGACGGCACATGGCGGGTTCAGATATATGTCATATGTGCAATTGTTTTACGGAAACTTCCTTACATGCGGTTAGAGATTGTATTGCAGCAAAAAAAGTGTGGGAGATTGCAGTTAAGCGAGAGGCTTGGGAGGATTTTTTCTCTAATCTTCAGCAATGGGTGTTGTCCAATATCTCTGAGGATCGTAATTGGTCCAATTTGCCATCATGGCCTCTTCTGTTTGGTATCATTTCCTGTTTCATTTGGCAAGCTAGGAATAAGAAAATTTTTCAGGGATCTTCTGTTCCTGCTTATGGCACTTTTAGAGCTGCTATGGTCTATGGTGAAGATTTTTCTTGGTCAGAAAACACGCTTCGGGTTGCTGGTCTTGAGACTAACTCGAATAAAGAGAAATTAGTTTCTTGGGTTTTTCCTTCGGACCCTTGGGTTAAGCTCAATGTGGATGGGTCAAGTATGAATAATGGAGAAGCTTCTGCTTGTGGGGGTGTATTTAGGAATGCTAGTGGAAGGTGGCTTGTTGGCTTTTGTAAAAATCTTGGCTGTGGTAATGTTTTGTTAGCAGAACTTTGGGGTTGTCTCCTTGGGCTTGAGATTGCATGGAGGAAAGGTTTCCGTTTTGTCTGGCTTGAAGGTGATTCCTTAGTAGCCCAGTTTTTCATAAGAGAAGGGTGCAGCTCTCATCATCCAGCCTCTAACTTGGTCTTGCGCATAAGGAATATGCTGGATTGGAATTGGAGGGTTAGAATTTCCCATATTCATAGGGAAGGGAATGGGGTTGCCGATTGGATGGCCTATTTTGCCTACTCCTTTGATTGGTCTTTACAAGAGTTTGACTCGCCTCCTTCTGGTTGTCGTGACAAACTTGAAAGGGACTATGTAGGAGTAGTTTGGTCTAGGAGGTGTTCCTAGTTTCTTTTTTTGTTTTTCTGTTTCCTGTTTGCTTTTCAAAAAAAAAAATTTCCTTAAAAGAACATTAATTGAAAAGAAATAATATTATTAAATATTGCTACCCAAAATTAGATTATCTTGAGCCATGACGAGTAACTGATATTGTATTCGAACAAGTCTATTTTGATGTAATGTTAATAAAAAAAATTATACTACAATTAATTATATATTGTTACATATTAAAAACATTGTGACTATACATTTTTAAACAATTATTACAAGGGTTGAGCTTTTTTTTAGTGATATAACAATGTTTGATTGATCAGAAATAATATAAAATACTTTCACACAATAGTGCAGTAAAATTAAATCTGCATCTTTTAAAAATCATACTCATCTTATGTATAAAATAAAAATCATACTAGAAAAGTTCATTTTTTCTACGGAATTTTTCCACGGAAAAAGGTGAAATTTTCATCGAAAACAAGATTTTCGATGGGTTTTCCTTTGTTGATAACAAATTTTTCAACAGAATTTATTTTCATCGGAAAATTTGAATGAAATTTATTCCGTCGAAAATATTCAACGGAAAATAAAAGAAATTCTGTAAAAAATTATTGTAATATTTTTCCACAGAAAACAGATTTTGTCGAAAGTTTTGACTGGAAATAATGAATTTTCGTTGAAAACTGATGTAAAGTTTTTTGACAGAAAACAAATTCTGTCAAAAAATTTCAATGAAAAATCAATGAGATTTAGTCAAAAATTGTTGTAATGATTTCGATGAAAAACAGATTTTGTGAAAATTTTTGGATGGAAAATCAATAAATTTTCGTCGAAAATTGATGTAAATATTTTTGAAATTCTGTCAAAAAAAATTAGATTTTTTTTTAATTTTAAAATTTTTAGATAACTTATCTACATTAAACCCAAAACGACGTCGTTTTGAGGCGAAAATCAAGGTATTTATATAATTATAATTTATTCCAGGGTTATAATAGTTTTTTTCATTATAATTTTTTAATTTTTCAACTTAAAACGATGTCGTTTTTGTAGCGATTGTAGATTACTTATCTACATTCACGGTAGAAATATTAAAACCTATATTAAATGCACAAAAGTCCATATGATATATTAAGCTAAGTATTAAAAAGACTTACAAAATTAGCTAGCGGTGTACAATAAGTATATATTGTAACCTTAAAAAATTAACAAATAAAATTTAACATATCAATACACAATATGAAACTGACTTTATAATTCATCGAGACAATTTCTTATAAGTCTTTTTTGAACTTTATATCAATACACTATCCTTCTATTCCAACACATACAATATTTAACTTCAGCAAGTAATCAAATGTTACACACATAGTATTAGTACAGGTTCTTATATGAACATCATCTTCATAATAATTAATATGTAGGTATCTAGTTAGGTAAAATTAAATCTTTAACCTCTATTAACCCAAATAGTGGCCCTTTCATGTAAGAAAGAAAAGAAATTTTTGGGTCTGAATATAACTTTTTAAGCTTTTAAAAGATTTATTTTTTTAATGTGTTTTAAATATGTGCATTGTATATGAGTATTTTAAATACTTAGTAAAATATATGAAGCATATATATTAAAAATAAAAAATATTTCTAAAATTATAAATAATATATGCATAATTAATTCAAGTAAAATCCATTACTCCAACTATAATACTATGATCGTCTCTCCATTTGATTCTGCTGACGATGTCAATACCATGAGAGGAATAATGGAATCTAACACATTGAAGTAACAAAATTAAACGCTAAGCTATCATATATCCCCAAAACCAAAATACCAAAACACCAAGTTGTTAGGTGGTTTTGTTTTGTATCTTTGAAATTTGTTATATTTTGATAGCTCGAATGTTATAAAATTGAAAAATGAGATATTCTTGAAAGAAAAGGAGTCCATAAGATATCTATTCTATAAGCAAAATAAAACTAAAGAAAAAGTAAAAATTTAAACCACTACCACCGCACATATCATAATGAATAAACCAGAGCCTATTAGTCTGTCAAAAGGAGAAGGAGGGAAATGATAAAAGAGAAAAATATTTCAGTTTGAGATATATTCATTTTCGGTATTTTCAAAATTACGTCGTTTCATTTATTTATTTTCTTATATTAATTGATTCACATTTGAATGGTTATGATTCTCTTTTTATCTCTTCATTTACCACCATTGATATATCTTTGTACGGTTATGATTTATTGACCGGAGATAAAGTTATATCAAATAGCTTGAGAAATGATAAGCCCATGATAAAATGTGATTAATATGTATAAAAATAGTTTTCAATTAGAAAATAATAAATTATGACTAAATTTCTTTGACAATTTTTTTTTGATTTATTATTTTATAAGGGTTTTCGAAGTCGAAATTTTTGACGGAAAATGAATTCCGTCGAACACTTCATATATATAATTTTTATTTTGATTTATTTTTTATATTGATTTTTGACGGAATTATTTTTTCGTCGAATTTTTTTGACAAAAAACAAATTCCGTTGAAAGCGTCATATATATAATTTCTTTTATTTCTTTATTTTTTTTATAAGATTTTCAACTGAATTATTTTTTCTTCGAAAATTTTCAACGAAAAACAAATTTTGTCGAAAACTTCATATATATAATTATTTTTTTTTGATTTTTTTTATAAGGGTTTTTGACGGACGAAAAACGAATTCCGTAGAAAATTTTATAAATATTTTTTATTTTATTATTTTAAAAGGGTTTTTGACGTAATTTTTTTTCCGTCAATTTTTTTGATGGAAAACGAATTCTATCGAAAACTTCATATACTTATTTTTTATTTATTTTTTTATAAGGTTTTCGAAGGAATTATTTTTCGGTCAAAACATTTCGACGAAAAATGAATTCCATCGAAAATTTCATATATATAATTCCTTTTATGATTTATTTTTTCTTAAGGTTTTCGACGAAATTATTTTTCCTTCAAATTCTTTATAAATATAATTTCTTTCCATATATTTTTTAAAAACTTTCAACATAATTCACTTTTTTCAAAAAAAATTGACGAAAAATAATTTCAGCCGATAATTTTTGACGGGGTATAATTTTTGTCAAAAATTTCAACGAAATACGTTTTTCATCGAAATTTCCGTCGTTAATTTTGACAGAATATTTTTTGTTAAAAATTGAGACTTTTCTAGTAGTGATATTTTTTTTTCTAACCTTGTCAGATCAGCAATCAAGTTGTACAGATCACTATTAAGTTTTATTCAAATTAAGAATTATACTGTAAGGTTAATCTTTTCAATCTAATATATTATTGAAACAATGATAAATCTTAGTAAATAATTAAGTAAAAAAGTTCACATTTAGTAAATTGTACACATATGACAGCTAAAATAACTAGTAAATCAATATGATTGTATTCAAATTAATTCTGTTTGATAAGAATCTGATTAAAATCCTACCCTTTGCGCATGCAAACAAATAAATTCATAAAAAGGAAAGAAAAATATTATCATACATATTCTGCTCAATTAAAGATCTCGCAACAATTTCATATAATTTAAATATTAAAAAAATGCAATAAATAAGTAATTACGATATTTTTCTTTTGAAGAAAAAATTGCTCTCTAAATAAGAGCTTAGCAGATGATTTCACACAATATCCCATTTATACCTCTCCTGTTATCCTAAGTTTTCTGCTTGATAGGTAACGCCATGGCTTTTGCAAAAAACACTGTTTTGGTGTTTGTAGCATTCTTCATGATAACTGCAATTACAAGTTGTGAGGTTAGGGCTCTGAGCAAGGTGGGTGGCTGATCTCTAAAACATACAATATTGATCTTAGAGAAAAGTTACAAACTTACAAATTACACTATGTCTGACTGGTCAGACTTTATTCAAGAGTATATTACCGATCAGACACTAGTTTGTAAACAAAAAGTTTATAAATATAACATTTTCCTTGATCTTATATATATTTATTAAAATATAATTTTATTTAATGATAGTTTATTGGAAAATATGTTTATATTCTAAAGCATACATTAATTGGTGCAGATTGACACTGAATATGATTCAAGTGAGACAGGTGATGGTTCAATAGTAACCTTAGAGAGCAACGATGGTGGATCATCTGGTTTTGCAGGGGAAGCAATGTTTCTACTCCTCATTGCCCTTTCCCTTTTGTATTTTGGTACCCAATTTGCTTATTACATATTTCCAGCATTAATTCTTATAGTTATGATTGTTGCCTTTTTTGTAATGATTTAGAATAGTTCTCTTTAACTAAATATTTAAAGCCATTAGGATTGGTCTGGTGGTGAGGGGTTTGGATAGTTTATATTAGGTTATATGTTCAATTCTCACTTGTATAAAAAAAAGAAAAAAAAAGAATAGTGCTCTTTCTATTACTTTTGCTTTTAAAGAAATTTAGACTTACATTCCCACTTGTATAAAAAAATAAAGAAAAAGAATAGTGTTCTTTCTATGATTTTTGCTTTTAAAGAAATTTAGATTTACATTCTTAATTAAATTTTCTTTATTTCTCTCTCCGTTCATGTTGCAATTTCTCCTATGATTGGTTAAAATAATTTGGGTGGATGAAATTTGACAGAAAAATATTTCATATATTGCGTTTTTCACTTTTTTGTATATTGTATAAATATTGAATAGAAAGATTGTGTTCGGTTTAGCATTGGATGGTTTGTTAATATCAAATCGCACATGTTTACTTGTTGGATCATGGATGGATAATATTGTCATAAGATATTACCGATAACAAAATAAAGCATTGAAACGTAATGACAGATTTCAAACTTGAAACCAACTGTCACGTTTCAAATTTTAATAAAAATAGTAGGTATAATACACAGAAGCATGTTGCAATCGGATTGATGATGAAGATTTTCGTAAATAATATAATAAATTTAAGTAAAGTTTAAGTGTTTGAATTAAAACACAAACCCAATATATTTTTTATTTTTTAAATGTAATTATTTAAAAAAATTCAAATATCTTTTTGAGTACGTCGGTCCAGTTTTGTATTACTGTAAACAGCAAAACTTTTGTTTACAAAGTTATGGAACGAAGCTTTGGGTAATATTGGTAGCGTTTCAGGAAACTTATGTCCAAATCGGATGCATAACTCAAAGGTGCTCTGTGTCATGCCTTTCTTTCAAAGGTGAACGAGATTCATTTGTTTTTTTTTTTTTTTTTTTGTCTCTTGGCTCTCACTTACTTTTTTATATGTTACATGAGACGCCGGATATAAATGAGCTGAGTTGAGCCAAACTTTAGCTTAAACGAACCAAGCTTGCAAAAAATATTTTGAACTTGACTTGGCCAGTTAGCCTGATACAAACTAAATTCTTGACTTGGCTTGACTTGCTTATAAAAAATTAAAAGCTTTGTTTGAGTTTGAGTTTGACTTGACTTATTTATAATTATAAAATGTATTTTTTTTTCTAATCTTACATATGTCCAAATGTTGATACTATAAATGCATGAAATTTTGTATTCCTTTATTAGAGAAAAAATAATCATAGAACTCACTTATTCCATATATAATTACATCTTTCATGCTATCTAGCCATGACCGAGGGAGGAAAGGAGAGACCAATACTCAGAGAGCTTGTTTGTGAAACTGTGGCTATGAGAGAATATTTGTAGAAAATCATAAAAAATAGGATAAATGATTCAGTGACATAAAAATATATTTTATAATAAAAGTATATTAGGCTAGCTCACGGGCTTTCAAGACAAGTTTCATTAAATTAGGATTGGGTTTGTTTGCTAAACAAGTTTTTTTTAAAGCTTGGGCCGTTCTATTTATTAAACAAGTCAGGTCAAGTCAAATTTAAAGCAAGTCAAACCTTGAACTTCTCACGAGCCGCTCGGCCCATTTACACCCCATCAGACAATGCAACATGAGAAACTACACTCCTTAATAAGAAACTATTAGCATTAATGGTTAGTCTCTCTCTAAAAGTACTTATAATAGGTAATGCATCGAATTTCTGCCTGCTTGACACGTGTCATTTTTTGCTGACTGTGCAGCCTGACATGGCATATTTCGCTACACTGTGTAGCGAATTACTTGCAAACATATTTCGCTACACAGTGTAGCGAAATATGCCGCGTGGTATTTTGGCAAAATTTACTGTTGGTGTAACAGCATTTTGACAAAATTTACTGTTATCGTGACAGTCTAATAAATTTTTTTGCGAAGTGTGACACTCTTCCAAAATAATTAACGTTTCGTTCATCGTTTACTCTGCTATTGCTACATATTATATTGGAGTTGAATTAATTAGATAAATGTCACTTTTACAGTACCATTGGATCTAATTGGATGTAATATGGATCAGTTTGGAAAAGCTTCAAATTTTGTTTTTCTAATTATTCAATGCATATGCAAATTGAGATTATATAAATTTAACAATGGCATAAATGTTAATGAGATACTCATGACGTACGTAGTATTATTTAGCACACAAGAAGTAAAAAATAAATCAACATTGATTTTTTTTTTATTGATTTCTTTCTCACCTCTAGTGAAAAAACAATTCTCTCATATATTTTTTTGGATAAAATATTTCTGCTTTTAATGTAGAATTTTTGTTTCTGCTACACTCATGTAAAAGTGAGTGGATCCCGTTATAAAGATAAGAGAGAGAAAAGATTAATGGAACTCGCTCACTCTTATGAATGTGAATAAGAAAAAATTTCTGCAGTAAAAGAAGAAACATTAAACGCATATTTTTAACTTAATTATGTCATATGAAAAAACTTAACTAATCATTGATAGATAAACAATTGTAATTTTAATAATAAAATTCTTAAAATAAAAAATAGAAAATTACCATATTAATTGATTATTGATCTATGAATGAATAATTTTTTTTGACAGGATTATCTTAAAATAAGACATTAAAGAAATTCATTTCCCACAAAAATATTTCTTATATTGAATTTTATTTTATTTTATTGTCAATTAGTTTTTCTATTATTGTTAATGTAATAATGTATATGTAATGAGCCATATTAAATATATAATTCAAAATATTTTCCCCTTTATTTAATGTGATAAAACTTAAAAAATGCTTTATTTTACAAACTAGTCTTTGAAATCAAGAAGAAAGTTTGAAATTTTAATTATAATTAGAAAAAGTGAAAATTTAATTTGATAGATCCATTTAAAAATGATTATATTGAATTAACTATGAAAATATTAATACTTTTAGAAATATTTAATTAATTTACCCCTTAAATAAAAGAAAAACATTAAATAAAACCAAAAATAATTTATAATTTTTTTTCCTATTTTATATAAGATCCATAAAATCAGCCAGAGTACAATAGACTCGATTTCTCTTTCTAACAATGAAAATTATCTTTCTCACACCTTTTAAATCTAATATTTAAATTTACTAAAGAATAATTAAATTTATAAGGATAAAAAAAAAATAAAGCAAAGAACAAAGGTATTTGTCAAGAACTGTTTTACACTGAAAACTAATCAGGAAAACAAAAATACATGTATTAAGTTAAAACTGCTGGGATGTGGTCTCTTAATTAGTGCGGAAGCAGAAATCTCATGTCGTCATCTCGAGCTCGGAGCTTGGCACTTTAAGGTCGGTTAGAAGTTACCAGGTCGGTCAAATCGTAGAAACAAGAAAAAATGCTGAAATGGGAGAGAGAAAAAAAAACAAATTTTTAACGTGAAATTTTTTCTCTAATACAAAAAAGTAAAAATCACATGACAATAGTCCAAAAATATTCCACTACAAAAAATAGGAGTACAAGAGATTCAATCTTCTCTAGTTACACTAGAGGTACACTCAAGCATCACCAACAAACAATAGTGGTTACAAGTTCTTCTCCAAATAGGTCTTACTCAAACTTCTTTTTAGATGGTTTTCTCACCAAAACTAGGCTAACCTATTACATAGGTTCATGTTTTTATTTAAGATGAGGGAAACCCTATATCTTTTTCTAGAATCTTCAATGATAAGGTGAGCAACATTTATGGATGTAGTTGGACAAACATTGACCCATGCACTCATAAACATGAACAGTGGCGGACTCAGAATTTTTTTTTATGTGTGCACACTTAAGGCGGAGGTGCCCCGAAGATTTTTTTTAAATTTTTTTTAAATGTATTAAAAAAATATAAACAAGAAAAGAAAAGTTTAACTTAACATAAAAAAAATAATAATCAAGAGTCAACTAAGCTGTTACAATAGAACGATCACAAAAGCATTCTTCGATTGTTCATTCCTTGAAAATATTGCATTATATCTTCATCATCAATTTTATCAAATATATCATATTCAACATAAGTTAGCATGCATGCGTTAAATCAATCATCACTTATCTGATTGCGCAACTTATCCTTAACAAAAGTCATTACGGTTTTTTACAATTTTTTTTAGGTTAGGATTTTACGTTTTACGATTTTTTATCCTTCTTCCGATTTTAGATAAGATTCCGATTTTAACTAGCATGGTTGGGCCTATGTTTACTTTTTTCTTTTCAATCTTCCTAATTCTTTTTTTTTTTACTTGACTTAAATTACCCATCTCTTTGAAAAAAAAAATATTCTCAAATTTGCAACAGTGTTAGTCAGCCTCTGAACATGATGCATGCTCAGCCACCTGCATTAGAGAAAGGAACACAAGCTCCAACAAAACAAGAATATTTATTATAGTTTTATTATTTCAAAAGACTCCGTGCTTTATTGTAATATTATAATATGAATGAAGAGTGAAATCATATTTAAAACCATTGTTGAAGCAATGATCATCACTTTGCCGATACGGTGGGAACCAAAAATAGCGGACAACACATATTGAATGATGCAATACTTTCTGCAACGTCTCACAAACCAACAAACACTATAGACTTAAGCATACGGCACATGCAGTAGCATATATAGTCATTTATGTTATTTTCTCATAATAATATAGGTTGGTATGGAATTGCGATTCATTCCTCCAGTGACCAACCACTTTTAGATATTAATATTTGTTGTTTGTAATAGTTAGATAGTGGATTTTTGTGAACATAAAGCATGCAGCTAAGTCATTTTTGTCAGCCTAATTCTATATATATAAGTAAGCTAAGCATTCACTTGAAAGGAAAGAAAATTAATTTTTGGGTTCTGAATCATTTGTGTGGCATTCCTTGAATCAATGAAATATAAATGCAAAATGGAAGATCATGAAGAAACTAATGGTGTGGAACTGGACTCTGATGCCAAGAAATTCAGTGGTCGTAAACCTGGTGGACAATAGGCATTGATTGCATTCTCGTAGTTGAACTCCAATACACCACTCTTTTCATCAACTTCATCATTTTCAGCAGCATCCTAAACGTAAAAATCAAATATAGCTTCGGTAAGATATAGCAAATCACTACATAGATGGTAACAGTTGTAGACATCAGACAAGAAATGATAAATTTAAAACTCTTAATTCAGAATGAACTTATTATTATTATTATCCTATACCATATATATAGCATATATTCCTTGTCCTCATTGAATCTGATTCCTCTTAAGTGAGATGTGTATTTTAGAGAAAAAATTGCATAGTTATGGAAAATCAACAGTTGAGATAAAATACATATATAACAGATTATAAAGTTAAAATCTCTCTAAAGGGCATCCCTCACTTTGGAGGAGTAAAATCCGTTTTCATTAATAATTATGAGGAGTGAAGTGTACCTTGAGAGAATAATGGTGAAAGGAAGGGAGAAAACGCATCTTGCAGTACTCATTGAACATCAATGTGAACAAAAGTAATGGAATGGTTGATATAGCAGCAGCTGGTTTTAACTTCAGTCCAAATAGACCAATCATAGTAATCTGCATCAGAATGATTGCAAGGAGAATGTAGTGATGAATGTATGGCCAATATTGTCCACATGTTTCGTAAGTAGTTTCATACACATCTTGAATCTGCAAAGTTCAAGTTTTACACTGCTTAAGACAATTCTTTGCCAGGGTCAATGGTAACTGCTTTATTTCAATATGAACAATTTTAGAATTTAGACTAACTTGGAATCACAACTAAAAAATCTGTAACAGAACATTTCTTGTGTGTCAGTGACTGTGCATGTGAATTTGTTTTATAGAAAAACACAATAAATGAGTGTTTGAAGATACTGATAAGCTCACCTGGTTGATATAGACAACAAAGCCTAAACAGAAGTAAACAATGAGAAATGGGAGCAACAATGGTGCAACTACTGCATACACTATGCCAATGAGTACTGAGAGAGAGACTAAGGGGATAATTCTAAAGTAAGGTAATGAATAAAGATAAGGACTTCTCTCTCGTTGAAAGCCACAGGTACAAGACTTCAAAATATCCCAAATTAGTAAGCCAGGTTGGAGAACTTCCAAAGAAAACCCTGAAAGACCATCTGCCAATATGTATGTCACAAAGAAATGTGCCTGGAACAAAGTACAGAAGAAAATGAAACTCATTAGCAAACTATCCAAATATAAGCAAATTAGACAAATTTAAAGTACATAAAATAATTCTTGAAAGTGTGCCCCAGTCATTGAAGAAAACTTCTATAAAGCTTCAACAATATTCAAAATATTATGAAGGGAATAAATAAAAATACACACAAATTAGACAGAATATGTCAGGAATAACAGAAAAGAAAACAACATACTTGGGCGGAGATGGCCCTGGCAAGATGACTAGGAATATTTTTAGGTTGACTAATAAATTGTCCAATTTCATCAAGAAGGGATCCTGATAACACACTGACGAAGAACACATTTCCAACCAGAAAGTAGAAAACCATGTTGCAGGCTTTGATCTCCTCCTTACTTCTTGCAATACATCCAGCTACTTTAGCCATAGCAAACATTGCAAATGGCACAACGTATATAAATCCTTTGAGTATAACACTTGGAAGATATCCTGTCACTATAGAGCTCAATCCTGGTCTAAAGAATGAGCATAATGTTGCATGTCAGAGAAAGATAAGGAAACAAATACTCTAGCTTCTACACTAGACACTAATCTATAAATTATTAAGAATATACGATGTGAAAGGTAAATAGATCCATGCTTGCATACAAAATAATTTATAGAATTTCTTTTTACCTTTATGTAATGACAATACCTTTCAGTCTCTCTATTATATGCTCTAAATTCACTTTATATTAATTGATTCTAAATTTTCTGAAATTTTTTCTTAAAAATTTTTGGAAGCTTTTTACACAGAGTAATGCTACCCAGCTAAAAAGCTTGACAAGATCCGGCCAGTGTTTGTCAAGATTCAAAGATGGTTGTTGGATAAATCAAAGAGATGGGGCTACTTATCCATCCAAGAATCAATAAAAACATCAACTCATTCTGACTAAGATTTCGGCTACCTAATAATTTCCATTTGTATATCTTTCCTTTTGTTGATATTTCTATTTATTTGGTCAGACAAATCACGAGAGAGTCTGTAGAAGAAAAAAGAAATTCTAAGCAGAAATTGGAGGCTAAGGAAGCAATTGGATACAAACATGAAAATGTGTTCATTGAATGCACTAGAAAGAGAGAGACCGAATCACAAGGTTCAGGAAATCCCTATAGAAATGCAGGAGATGGTTGTGGCTGACATGGTTGGTGTGGATAAGTCCTGGAAATGGCAGGATTTTAGTTTTTTAATCTCCCAGGAGGCCCGAAACCTCATTGCTGGAATTTGCCCTCCTATACCAGAAGAGGGGGAGGACAGGATTATATGGGAACTCTCCCAAGATGGGGTCTTTGCTTTGAAGTCTGCTGTATCCTTGCTCTGTGAGGGGGAGTTGAATACCTTGCAATATCAGTGGAATACTGTTTGGGAGTGGGAGTGGGGGGGTCCTCCTAGAGCTAAAACATTTCTTTGGCTTTTAATGGGTGAGAAGCTGCTGACTAACCTGAGAAGAGTTCAAAGACATTTGTCAGAGTCAAGTATGTGTCCAAGATGCTTGCATGAACAGGAGGACTGTTTACATGTTATGAGGAGTTGTCCCTGGTCAGCAAGGTCTTGGGAAGCTTTAATCAGTCCAGATAAATGGATTAAATTCAATTCCCTGCCGCTTCAAGCTTGGCTGTATGAGAACCTGGATCCAAAGACGTGCATGGTAAGAGGTGAGAATGGGAACATCCTTTTTGGTATTGTATGTTGGTGTATCTGGAAGGAAAGAAATAAATTCCTTTTTGAAGGGGAGCTACCTGGTGAAGGAAATACTAACAGGTTGGCATACACTCACTTTGTGAATTTTTTAGATGCTAATAATCTGTTTGCTAGAGCTCTTAGTTCAGAGGAACCTGAAAAAGGAAACTCTGGTGCAATGGAGACCCCCTCCAGTAGGCTGGACAAAATTAAATACCGATGGTTCATCCAAGAGTGGAAATTCAAAAGGCGGCTGTGGGGGTGTCCTAAGAGATGAGGCTGGTCGTTGGATGATGGGTTTTGCTAAATTTCTGGGAGTTTGCAGTGCCGTGAAAGCTGAGTTATGGGGAACTCTTTTGGGCCTGCAGATGGCTTGGGACCTAGGCCATAGAAGAGTGATTGTGGAAGGGGATTCTCTGATAGTTCTGGAGATGATTCAGGAGGGAATTGCTGGAAACCACCCCCTTGCGGGTCTAGTTAACAGGATCAGACAGCTCAAGGATTGGGATTGGCAATTGGAATGGGCTCATGTTTATAGAGAAGGAAATGGGGTAGCAGATTGGCTTGCGAACTTTGCATATTCGTTTGGGTGGGATACTGTTTACTTGGAATACCCTCATGAAGGATGTGGTAGTGTCATTGGGAGGGATGATAGAGGTGTAGCCTGGCCAAGAATGGTCAGGGTCTTGTAGTTCTTGCTGTTTTAATTCCATTTATATACAAAAAAAGAAAGAGAGAGACCGAGAGAGAAGGGAGATGTTCCAGTTATTTATCCTAGTTATCTTATTCATAGCGTCAATAATTCAAATGGAACCCAATTGATGATTCCTACTACGTACGTAGTAATTAGTGAGAGAAAATACAGGTTACATATAAAGCAACCTTCACTATATGTCGGGTTTTTTACTGTACTAGTTTGATTTTCAAAAAATTTGACCGGATTAAGCTCTTAATCAAATTTATTACCAGACTAATGCAAAAGATGTGACACTTGACATGCTGCGTCTAAACATGGTAGTATACCTGACGCGTATCATGACAATGGGTCCTTGACAAGAGAGTTGGCACTTGACATGCCACATCTAAATGTGGCAGTGACACGTTTAGTGTGACTTCGCCACGTGGCATGTGAAACCGAGTTTATATTTGTCGTAAACGTGGTAGTGTGACTATCATGTTTAGATGTGGCATGGCAGGTGCCATATCTCTTGTCAACATTAAACACGTCAGGCCTACTACCACTTTTAGAAGCGGCATGTCAGGTGTCACATCTCTCTGCATTAGTCTGGTAATAAATTTGACTAGGAGCTTGATCCGGTCAAAAATTTTGAAAAACGAACTAGCACGGTCAAAAAGTCCTATGTCTTGCCAATTCATATGGAAATTCTTTTCATTCACAGCGGGATGGCCGGATTGAAATTCCAAAGAATTTAATGAACTAAGAAATGATCAAATGTATGCAATGGGATTGCATTTAACCAAAAGTGAATAAAAGTCTAAAGCAAATGTTTTTAAATTCTTAATTATCAAAAGGGCCAGCACTAGAGTAAGATTCTCACATCAACTGCACAGCCATGGCTGGAGGAAACCATTTCTTCAGTTTCTCGTATTTGGCTATTCCTTGAACAGCAGTAACAGGTATGGCAAAGAAAACTGTAAGTAGCGATGCTGCAATGAGAACACCAAGTCTATAAAGTGGCACTACTCTGTAGGACACTCTCATATTCCTCCATGAAACATCCCTTGGTTCTGGGGCCCGTTCAGTGATCCAAAGAAGCGGATGTGAATGCTGTTGCAACTGAGCTGCTACTGTGGCACCGCAGCGAGACTTGAATGTTACAAAAGCAACAGGCAACTCCTAATACGTAAAACAAATCAAGATACTTTGTTTTCATCCTTTGTAATCAGACAATAGAATAAAACTTTCAACAATCATTTATTACCATTTTCAAAGAAATAAATAGGCAAACGTAACTGCACAAGATACCCATGTTATCATAATGATATGAATAAGGAATTTAACAAAACAAGAATTATACATTAACTTTACCTGAAAGGAACCTTACATTTGTTTTAGGAATTAGGATCGTAATACTCCTAGATATGTACAAATGATCTTTTCTGTTGAAACATCCAAATGCTATGCATAGGCCTCATAGCAGAAAAGCATGAAGCTTTCAAACTACCATGAACCTTTACAAAACAAATCTGCTTGATCATTGCTTACTTCCCTTTATTTTAGCTTGGACTACTGAACATTATCTTTCTCAAAATATTCCTTTCTGAATATCATATTCATTATTGTTGATAAATTGTGTGCTCAGAAGACACTACTTCTCCTTTCGCGGCAGGGGGCACTGCCCCACCTTCACTAGTCATGTTTGTCCCTCTTGTTTTCCTATGTAATTGATGAGCAATGAAGAACCTGGCTTATATTACCAAAAGGAAAGCACCTGGCTTACTTTCAACCCAAGAATGCATCAACCACCTTGACTTAAATTTGGTCTCCAAATCCTTATTATCCTATTTTCTGAATGCTTTCCTAAAAGGGCCACAAAGAATGCTTTACTAAATAATATTATTTTCCAATCAAAAGCACTATTCCTCAGTAGAGATACATATACTCGGTGATACATATAAATAAACCCATTCACTAATTGAGATAAATAATGAATTTCCATCAAGGATTACTAGCAATGAGCAACTAAGATGCATCTGCAAAAAGAAAATAAATTATGATCAAGACACTTAATCATTCTTGCCTATTTTCTCTCTCTTTTAGAAGTTAAAAAATTAAAAGAAAACTATGACTTGTAACTCATCTAACTTTTTACGTAGAAAAAAAGCAGTTTTTTAATAGAGTAAATATCTTTTTTGTCCCTGACAAAAAACACGGTACCCATTTTAGTCCCTTACAAAAAAATTTATTCTCGAGGTCCCTGACAAAGTGGACTCATTTAGTTGAAATCATGGTTCCTCACAAATTCAAAAAGACCTATATTAGTCCTTCAAAAGGACTAAAATAGGTCCACTTTGAATTTGTCAGGAATCTCGAGACTAATTTTTTTTTAAGGGACTAAACTGGATACCGTGTATTTTGTTAGGGACCCAAAATGGTATTTAATCTTTTTAATATTTCCAGAACAGGAGACGAAAATTCATTAGCACAATGAGATAGATGTGTTTTACACGAAGATTTACAGATAAAAGTGTTCAACCATTACAAATTAAACTGTTACCTTTTTCTTGAGCGTGTCTTTGCGTTGTAACAGGTGAATCTTGTGACAAAGTGCTTGAAGCTTTTCCTCAAGCAAAGCTACTTCTGAAGTCTTTTGTTGTAATAAATCCAAGAGTAGCAACTTATTCTTGGGTTTCTTGGCCACGGAAGTCTCTCTCAAGTCCTCTATTTTTCTTGCAAGAGACTTTGCCTGGTTCTGCATGCAACAATATCTGTGAGAGGATCCATTACACACTAGAGAAATTCAAACTAAATTTGTCTTCTTCAATGCTCTAACAAATACAATAAACTCAGTTTTTCTGCCATGACTTAATAATAAAAGTAGAATTTTTTTCCATCACTTCAACTAAATGATCCATTGAGTCTTAACAGAGTTTATGTATTTTGGGGACAATGAATACAATTTACCTTGTATAAAATATATGTTCAAAATGAAGGTAGCCAGCAAAAAAATATACAGCCATATATCTCAGGGCGTTGAAAAACAAAGTGCTTTATTACCAGCACTATGTTTATACAAAGGATAAAAATATCCTACCATTCAAAAATTAGGTTCAACAAATTTCATTTTGGCACACTTGTATTCTGCAGCCAATCAAAAGCATTTACTGATTTGCAAAATTCAAGATATGAAGATTTTGTTTAAAAATGTTATTATGCTATTCCAATTTTAAATAATTCAGAATTTGATTTGCATAATTTGCGAAGGTTGATGACAAAACAAACTGTAGTGGTCACAGCAGAGGCTACAGAACTATCAATGTCTGCCTGTGAAATGATTGCCTATTGCATGGTGTGGCACAGTAGAAACATGCTGCGTCTCTTAGAGGTAGGACATGTGTTAGATCCCCTACTAAATCATGTAGGGGAGAGCCACACCATTTCATGCCCACCCATAGCATGAGTATGCGATCACCCAACTCCTTTTACAAATGTTGAAACTATAAATAATAGAACTAATATTGATATATGGTGTGTAATGGTGTAATGTAATTTACAAAGAACTAATTCCTATTTATATTATTGTTAGACTCCAAATCTTAATGAAATAAGGAAATAAATCATGAAATATAAATAAATAAGAAAACTATTCCTAAGAGATCATCTAAGAAACTCTAAACTATTCCAAGATACAATTAATATATTATCAGATATTGTTCATATATTCTAACAAGAAATACTAGGAAACAACCAATTTGCAAAAAAACAAATGCAAGGATAAGGATATGTACTAAGATTTTCTCATTGCTACCCTCACAAGTTTGGGTTCTACAAAGTGCTCTTTTTTTCTAACAATAAATGATGCTGTATCCAAAAAATGCCTATGTGCACAAAGAATAAAATTGGAAGGGAAACAGTAAAGAAGAATTTCAAATTGTTCAAAAAAATTGTTCTCAACAAACTTCACTCTGATAAAACCAGGAAATGAATCATGATTTTCCCAAAATCTATGTTAATTATCATGAATTATTAATACTAGATAAGGATATAAGATCATCTCAAACAGATTTCTTAAACAAAATGCAATATTCAAGGTTAGCATATAGTAAATTAATTAGAAATTCTCATCAAGCATCATACAAACGCAATGCGTGATAATTCGTTGTTGTAAATTGTAATAGGGCATATCTTACCACCGACTCTTCAAGATCTGCAATGTCATACACCATTTGATATGAATAATAATTGTTTGGATAGTGTTTAGAGAAGAAATGATCAACACAACAGTCGTGAGCCTTGTGTTCAATGCATAATGGAATTTCACGAGCTACAATAGTAAATTGATCAGGTCTATGCTTTAAATTTTGAAGTTGCTGAATCCTTCGGATCAAAATTTCATGATATTCCTGGAGATGAAATCATGCATGAAGACAATAGTAATATTAACTTGAATAAATAACTTCCAATACTCTAAAATCATAGGCATATCTCTTAGAGAATTATTGTTAGTAAAAAAATCAATAATGCTTCCAAGAAGGGTCTATTTTTTTTATTTTATTTTTTGAACAACAAAGCTGATAGATATCAAACTAAAAACTTCACCTTATACAGTAGGTACATCCCATAGAAAGATATAAAATACAAGCATGCAAAATGCACCCAAAGCCTGTTAGAAAATCATAAAACCATATAAGTTTTAATGCTTTGTGTGTCAAAAGTGGGAGCCAGAAAAACATTAGGGCTAAATCATAAATTACCACAAACAAGATCCAAAAATGTGCAATAAAACAGGCAAGATAATGACCTGTTACCTTGTGTAGGAACTCATATGCATATACATGTAGTATATGCAGACACACGTTTGTATATAGAGCATATTAGTATGATGCCCAGTATGATAATAAGAATACAAATCAAATGATAATTGAAAAATTGTCCAATGAGGTAATCAAGCCCACTCCAGCTATATATCAAACTCATGATAAACAGTCTGTTTCTCCCTATCTCATGTACCAAATACAAATTATGTTAAGGTTGTGAATCAATTAATACCATAAGGGAAGAAATCAAATGTGCTAGACACAACAAAATTGACTGAAGGAGAGGTCATTGGAGCATTTCCCCTGACCCTTCCCCATGGCCTGCCTCTTCAGCCTGCTTACCATCCTCTAAACACTTCAAAATAAAACATTTCTCCTACCCATTCTGACCCACAATTTGTATTCTTCCAAAGAATCTTAACATATAGCAGAGATTTACAAATTAGGATCTCCTGGTGAATATATTTCCAATTTAGGCTAAATTAACTTGAATATCGAGTTATTAGCCATCTTTGAATGTTATTAACCACTCTTTGGTTAATCATCCAAAATTGGAAATACAAGTCCATAGCAGGTGAGAATCGAATATTTAACATCCTAAGAACTTGGGAGAAAATATCCCAAAACTCTGCTCCTAAACCTGTAGATTTTCACTATGTAATTATTGAATTAATTTATTAAACATGGAAGCATTAGTAAAAAAATTACACATTTTAGGTAGGAAATTTCCCAAAGTTGAAGTTAGAAGGGAAAAAGAAGGAAGTCAACAGAAAGAGAACAGAGTGGTTCAACACTAAATTGGAACATGTTTGTGCCTAACAATTGAATATTTTTCTTTCAAATCCTTCCGTTTAATTTTCAGTAAAGCTATTCTTTTTCCACAGAAAAACCAGTTATTCTTTTCTATCAGCTTTGCTATGATTTGATAAAAATAAATGCATCAAGTAAAATTATTTTGTGCTTGTAGGTAGAGATTCAAAATCACTATACCCATTTCCCAAAAACCACTTCCAAAAGTTACAGAATACAAACAACCGTAGGAGGAGAGGGAGAAACAAAAAGACTGCATACAATTCTAACAAACAGCATATGATCATGCGAGTAACTCCATTCAGCAGAGCCAAAACAATATCACCTTTTAGAACCTCTACCAACATTAGATATTGTGAAAGAATCCATTGTAGGGTAGCTCCTATTCCGAACCTCCAGGGCACCATAATTAATCGGGACAAGTACCACCAACCCAACAAGAGAACACACCGCAAAAAACTTAATGCTGCAAACCCAAAATTAATAAATAAATATATAACACAAGAATATGATAGTAAAATTAAGCAAAATCCAGGAAACTAGGCAGGGTTAATGCATGATACATATACAGCATGGATGTAGAAAGTTGAATACCTCATGAACCCACTTCATAAAAATTAAGGTAATCTGTTTTTCCATGTCATAAATATCTGCTCTTCTCACAAGCAAAAGGATTTGTCTATACCCAATTAGTGTAACTCAATTGCCAACACAAGCTGAGTCGGTGGGGGAAAATTTAGGTTTGATTCCCTCCAAATACATCTTTAGAGAGGACAAAAAGATTTAATTGTGACTAAGCTATCGGGATTAGTCGTATAACCAGATCAAAGTTGAAACTTGTGAAAATATCTGGGGCAACTCGTCTCAAAGAGATAATTAGATTTGGTATACCAAAAAGAAATGATTCGACTCTTAAGTTAGCATCATTTTAAGTTATACTACTACTTATGTTATTGTTTTTTTTTGTTTTTTTTATTTCTCTACATGTTGATCAATTACTTGACTAATCTTATTGAACTAGCAAGACCAAAGGGGTAGCAAAGTTCTCTAAGTTTTTAACAAAGTGAGTGAAAATGGTTAAGCCGAAACTAACACATATTTGGCGATTATGTTATTATATTTTTAACTAATGTCAAGGCCTCATTTACCTTTAAATCTTTTTTATTTGTTAGAGAAAAAAGCATGATAATATCCAGTTACTATAATGCAAAGACTGAAAGTGAAATTAAGTTCAAGAGTTGAAACTAACCCAAATTTGAAGAGCCTAATGATGACAAGAGCGTCAAGGCCATGAGCTTCGATAATCTCATCTTCAGTGACATAGAAAGCGCGAGAAATCCAAGAGATGGAAGGAAGGAAACGGTGGAAGGAGGAGGGAGAATCAAAAGGGACGTAGTGACGGTGATAGAGACGGTGAGCGTAGTAGATTGAAGCATTGGAAGGCTGTTTCTTGAGGATAGAGAAGAGTGACAGAATTATGAATGCTACGCCTATGTTTATGGTTGCAGAAGCCAAGAGGCTATGAGAGTTCATCTTCAACTTCAAGTTCAAGTTCACTTAGAGAGAGAAACAAAAAGTGCACAATCAAAACCAGAGACACAAAGAGATAAAGAGTAGCAGTGTGCCACCTTTGGAAGTACGTGGCAGAGTTTAAATTGAGGAGGACGTAATTCTCATGGCTGTATTTGCATGCTAGAGAAATGTTATATTATTTCTCACTAAACAATTTTGGGGGTCGTTTGGTAAAGGAGAAATTTTTATTTGTCCGAGAATCTCAATTTTTAAAAATATGATTTTTACATTCAGTTTACGATAATATCCGAAAATTTAAAATTTAGAAAAATTCAGTTTACTGGGAATCCGGCCAAATGCCGTGTACCAAACCCTCTTAATAGAATTTATATAAAATTCAATTAATTATAAAAAATTGTTCTTAAAGAGTGTGTTGCTAGCATATTTTATTTTGGATTGTATGAGATATTATTTTTTCCTTATTGCACCAATTGTCTTACACAATTAGGTAACTTCCACTGTACAATTCTTTTATTTTGAGTAAGTGTGTGGTTTTGGGGTTGTAAAATGTGGGTTTAGTGTATTTGCTTTTAAAGAATATAAATTTATATTATTTTATTTTTTTATAGTTATATATTTTGAGGAGTATATATTTATAATATGAAAGTTGCTTTTTTTTCTCTCTCTACGTCAACTGACAAATTTCTGAAAAGTTTTTGAAGAAAAAGAAAAAAATAACTTTAATATTATGTATTCACTAGAATACATAATTATAAGGGAGTAAAAAGACATAAACTTATATTCTTTAAAATGATAATAAATTAAAGTTGATTGAAAAACCTTAGCTAGGTTGGACCAGTTCAATTTTGATCAAAGAATTCTAGGTACTCAAACCAAACTAACACAATGGAAATAGGATTACTTCATATTAGCTTGATGGGCCGGCATGTATTTATATCTTTAAAAACAAATTTCATTAAAAAAAACTCAAAAATTTAAAAATTTCTCTACTCAGGGTTTGTAAAATTTTAATTTCTCTACACAGGGTTTGCAAATTTTAATTCTCTACTCATGGTACGGGGAAGGTTCATAAGGGATATATTTATTGATGAGTGAAATGACAAACAACAATAAATAAATAGGTCCATATCATATTTCAACCCAAAATTTTAATATATTAAATATATAAATCTAACCAATATAGAATTTCATCATTCACATTTGAAAATTTTCAATATTCAAAGACAATTTTTACGATAGTCTCTTCAGAGTTACATTAGCCTCAAATACATGGTCTAGACAAATCATTGACTCTAACTAATAAAATGGTATAAGAAGCCCAAAATTATGTGTTTCAACTTATATCATCTCCATTTAATTCATCTCTAACTAATATGTAAATTCATCACTCGCACTTATATATTTCCAACAATCTTGATACTCAAACTCGACGAGGTCAAGTTTATTTTCTCTTACCCAAATAAATTTAATTATTTTTTTTTATATTTGAGTTAGGTTGAGTAGATTTCGGATTCAAACTTTACCCTAATATATCTACACCTATTCATGTACGTAATTTTGAGTTAATTCAAAAATAAAAAAATTAAAGACAAAAATACTAAAATAACATAAATTAAGGGTGTAAATTTTTTTTGGCATGAAAATAGGGTTAAGCAATGCGAATAAAATTTATGGAAAAAGATTGAAACTTATATTCAACCAAAATTAAGGAATATAAAAAAATTAGATAAATTGTTATACTATTCGGAAAGTACCACACAGTCTAACTATGGCTTTTTGACCCTTTTGCCCCTCATTAATTAATTAATAACCAATTTGCCCCTGATCAAGAACTATCCACCAACCTGCCCCCTTTTAGTCGACTACCTTGCTGTTTTAGTCGAGCAAATGGTCAATCTTCAGAAAGTTGACTTCCGCAAATTTAGTCGACTAAAAAATCATCTTAATCGACTACATTTTTGGGATATTTAGTCGACTAAGTATCGATATTTAGTCGACTAAATGTCGACTGAAACCCTATATTTTCCATGTTTTCGGTCTCATTTCGATTGTTGTTGTTGTGTAAACCTAAATAACTCCCTTTGTTCATGTGTAATCCTCTCAATCCGATTGTATTTCATCCCACCATCTCTACAGACCTAATATTGTGAAATCATTGTCATTGCCCAATTCCAAACCCCAAAATCCGAACCCAAACCCCCAATTTCAGAACCCAAGTCCCAATTTCGTGAGGAAGATGAGCACAAGTCCAAACATGTATGTGACAATGATCTACTATGATGGAAAGCATTATGAAGGCCCCAATGGTGTTCAATTTGAAGGAAAAACGAAAATGTTGAAAATCAAACGGGGCACTACATACAATGAGTTAAAGGAGAGAATTCAGCAAAAATTGGGTTTGCAAGGCAGCCAATGCGTTCAACGGATGATTTCCAGGGTAGAGACAACAGTTGGTAAGGATGTTATTTACTACATTGGTAACGATATATGTGATGATGAAGATGTCGAATGTGTCATAGATGCAATTGTTGACCGAAAATTTCAAAATTTTATTGAGATATATGTTGAATTAGATTGTGGTCAATCTTCATCTGCACCCATGCATACAAGAAGTGAACCGTATTTTGGTCATGAAGAAAGAGTAGTCGATTTATCTGCACCTGCACATGTCATAAGTCAGATAACACTGCGGGAAATAGATGAGGATGAACAGGATGCCGATATGGACAGCGATGAGGACGGTGAACCTGAGAGTGTTATTCCACTAGGTGACACGTCAGATACTGACGTAGAGGGTGATTTCGACGCTGACACAAGCTCACCATCCCCGGGTTCGCAGGTTACGAGACCACTTCGTGTTGACCCTGTTAGCAGTGGTAAGATTTGTTTTTTAAAGATTTAATTTAGCAATTATTTTTTTTGTTATGAATGGTATTGACGGTGGCATTATAATGCATCCGTAGGTTCTGAGGTCGAGCCATTTTGGAATGAAAGCTCACATTATACCTTCATTAATTGGGCCCACCCTAATGATGAGACGGAGATATTGTATGGTGACGATGATGATCACGGTGGCTGGCAATTAGGGGATCCTTTATATTTGTATCAGGAGTTTCGTAGCAAATCTGAAATGCAACATACAGTCAAATTATATTGTATGAAGGCTCACCGTACTGCCGTTGTGGCAAAAAGTGATGACCATAGATTTGTGATGAAGTGTCGACACCATAATGATGGATGTCCCTTATAATGACCCTAACTGATAAATCTTAGTTAGAGATTTAATTTAAGGATTTAAATGCCATAATTAGATTCAGTGAGCGATTTCGAGTATTTTGACTGTAATCATGACTATGTGATGAACAGTGCGTTCTGCCGGAGAATTTACAGTTTTGTGAATTAACCGGTAGAGCTTAAAATGAGCAAAATAATTTTAGGAACATAATTTGAAAATTCTGATGACAAATATGAGTTCAGAACGAAAAATTGTATAGTCTGGCACTTTCCGTGAAAATCTCGTGAATAGTGTTTCTACCGGGTATTTTGTACTGCTGTTTAAGCAACCGGTAGAGTCCAGAAATAAATAATTGATGAAATAAGAATAAGAAAGTCCAATATATGCCAAGCAAGTCAATATAGGCCCAAGAAAATGATAAGTTTATAAGTTTTAAGTTTCGTAAGTAAAGGAAGTACAATTAGTGATGCACAGTGCATTTCGTCAAAAACGGTGCAAAAACCATACTGTGAATTATGAATATTGTTCCTTAGGAAATAAAAATTAATGTAAATGATTTTAGGAAATAAAAAATATGTTTGTAGCTTTGAGTTAGTTCCGGGTCAATTTAAGTTAAAATACGCGATAAAAAAACATCCGATGAAAATGGCCACATGTGCCTATATAGCCTTGTCACTTAAATGAAACACTATTCATTTCAGATTTTCTTCTTCTCTCTCTTGCATGGCCGAGCTGCACATGGAGGGGAAGGGGCTAGGGTTTCAAATTTTCCTTCTTTGATTTCTTCATCATCCATCCACCAAATCCAATGACCCACCACATGAAATTGATTGGAAACCACTCAATGAATCCATTCCACCTATCCATTTGAGCTATAGTTGAGTGTGTGAAGAGTTATTCCTCCTCTCATTTTCGAGTTACTATTCATTGGAGGAGAAAAAGTGAGTTTTTGGATGGAGCTTGGCTTGGAGATTGCTCTCTAGGCTTTGTACAAGTGTTTAGAGGTAAGAAACCTCTATTTCCATGATATTATTTTGATGATTTAAGTTATGAAATTGATGAGCATACTTTGTTGGGAAATAATTGATGTTAGAATGTGAAATTTATGATGGATTATTGTTGTTTAGGAAGTTATAGTGTTGAGTAAGCATCCACATGTGATATAAAAATTTAAAAGTCCTATTGCATATTCCTCCTAGGTTTCGGCCATCATGGAGTGAGTAGGAGTTATTGTGGAAAAAATTATATTATGTATTGTGAAGGTATAGTGTGTTGGAAATGAGTGAAAATGGATGAGTTAGTAAGAATGCCTAAGTAAAAAGGACTTGGTGTCTAAACTCAAAATAGGAATTTAGTGGAAGCATTCCTAGGTGTTTGCAAGTTGTAATGAAGTAACGAAAATGCATTGTAAAAGAGAAGGATCTTTGGAAATTCCCCTTGTAGGATTCGACCTATAGGGTATTTAGGGATATATTTTGTACATTTTATTTTAAATAAAATGTGTTGTAATAAATTGTATAAAGGTGATGAGTTTTGAAGAAAAATAGCATGATTTATGTTGAAAATTCCTAAGGGAATGGTTGATTAAATTAAAGAACACCGACAGTTATAAAGAGGTCTAGACTTGTGTATTGGCATAGGATTGGCAAAAATGCAAAGAAAGGAAAATAAGCAATAAAATGTATGCTTATGAAATAATTATGGTATTGCATCATTTTATTGATGCATTGTAAATTATTCTCTAGGTGTGCCTAGGGATTGAGAAGGATCGGAAATCTCTTGAAGCGATAAAAGTAACTTGTTCCACAAGTAAGCGTATTGGTAAAGCTTCAAGAGGTAAGCTCTATGTTTAAGGAGTCTTTTCCTGCTTGAGTGCTCCACCATGGTTAGTGAACTATGGTTGGACTGTATGACTGTGATTTAGATGCTTTGTATAGATGCATTCATATAGAGTTATTTGATAACATGATATGTTTTGCTCTGATATGACTTCTGTAATATGATTTCTGTAACAATCTCTGGCCATTGATTGTATAGTACCCGGACGTCCGCTTTGGGGTCCTCCCTCGGGACTGATGGTGTACTCCTCTGATATGTCTGGTTCCGCTTTGGGGTCCTCCCTCGGGAACACGTGCGTTGATTTCCGCTTGGGGTCCTCCCTTGGGAATGACGGCGCACATCTCTGATATGATATGGATATATGCTCGGTTCTGTTATGATATCTGTTATATGTTGTATTTGTATACTCTGTATCTGAATTTCATGCAGGAGTGAGCCAGGGGTATGGAGAATTCTCTATAAACCTGGAGCTTATTGAGATTTGTAATCTCACCCCTCTTTGGGGACACATTTTCAGGGGCCCAGATTTTCGGTGAGTCCTCACTAGGCAGGGACACGACACGTGGCTGAGGCAGTTGACAGACCGGATTTTGAGTGGCTGTAGGCTACTACCTTTTTGGAGTGTTTGATGTATTCTAGTATTTTCGCATTTGATGGATCATAATATTGATCCTTTATTTTGTATATGGCCTGTATATGTTTTGTACATGTCTATCAGTTTGATGCATGTACATTTGAGTATTCAGGAACGTTATATGATGATGTAGTATTCAGATAGGTTTATGTTTTGATGGCATGCTGTTAGATTTAGTGGCACGGAGCCATGTTATGCATGCGCCCATGTATGGGTATTTGATTATATTTGGATATCTGGTATTTCTGAATTGATATGTTGTATAAACTGTTTATCAGGAAATGCTTCTGAGTGGGATTGGAAAATCCCCAGTTGTCCGATTTATAGAGGAAACTCTGCCCGATTTTCGTTTACGCCGAGTAAGAATTAAGTTAGAAAAAGAAAAAGTTAGCTCATATTTTTGTAAGTTAAGTCTTCCGCTGTTTCTGTTTGTATCATATGTATGTTAATTGAACCGGCTCGAGACGGGGATGTTACATTTATGGTATCAGAGCAGTTTCTCTAGGAGAGCCTGTGAAATATTGCATGAACTGTTCGGGTTGTTATGTTCTTGAGTTTTTCTTGGAATACTATGATATGCATGTCTGATCACCGAGTGTGAGCGTAGCTAACTCATTCCTTTGTGTGAAATATGCAGAATTATGGTTCGCCCAAGAAGGACTTCTGATCCTCCTATTGACCCGACCGATCCAATATTGGCAGATTTAGCAAGACCCCGACTTAACCCGCGGGGAAATACTTCACAGCCAGATCCAATGATAATGGCCTTAACTGAGATGCAACAAAATATGGCTGCAGCTAGGCAGCGAGAGCTAGAAGTGATGATGAAAGCAAATCAAGATCTGTTAGAGGCTAATAGGTTGGCCAATCAAGAAATGATGGCAGCAAGCAGAATGGCGAATATTGAAATGATGAGATTACTCTTGGTTGAGGTGAGGGCGGGTGGGCAAGGTCCACAGCCACAGCCTTTGCAACAGCCACAGCCTGAGCCACAACCACAACAGCCTGTTCCTCTTCCTCATAATCCCATTGTTGTGGAGGGTGAAGGAAATAATGATGTGAATGAAGAATCTAGTCACAGGGGTGGTGTGGCACAGCCAGCCACTAATAGAGAGCAAAGAGAAAGAATGCTAAATGCCTTCCGAAAACATGCACCACCAAATTATAAAGGAGGCATTGATCCTATTGTTGCAATTCAGTGGTTAGAAGAATTGGATCGCATTTTTACTGTCATGGAGTGTGATGATCAGCAGAAATTGTTGTATGCTTCTTATATGTTGCAGAATGATGCAGCTGATTGGTGGAGAAATACCCGTCTGCCCTTGGAATGTCAGGGTTATGCTATTACCTGGCCTTTATTTGAAAGGCAATTCTTGCTGAAATACTTTCCGGCTGAAGCCCGGATAAGGAAGAAGGGTGAATTTGAAGAACTAAAGCAGGGTCAGATGTCTATTGATGAATACTTGAATAAGTTCAATAAGCTGGCCAAATACTCTCATTTCCAGAGAGCTCCACCTACAGAGGATGACTTGATTTTTAAATTTCATAGAGGATTACATGATAACATCTCTGAAAAACTTGCAGGTGACTCATTTGATACTTTTGCTGCACTTGTTAAAAAGTGTAAAAATATTCAAGAATATTACAGAAGGAAGCATAAGGACCAATCTGCTCCTAATTCTGGTCCTAAAAACACTTCTGGGAATTCTAAAGGAAAAGGGTTGCAGGTTAGACAGTCTGATGGTAAGTTCAAAAAGGCGGGAAATTCTAAGCCTGGAAATATTAAGCCTGCTTCTCTATGTGCTACATGTGGTAAAGTTCATGCTGGGGTTTGCAGAAAAGAGCAAAGATTGTGTTACAAATGTGGCCAACCTGGGCATTTTATTAGGGACTGCCCCTTTAATGGGGGACAGGTTTCTACTATTCAGGCCACTCCGGCTCCTATTGTGGTTGAGGAACCATCTCTACCTCTCCCACCTCCAGTTGCCCGAGTATATGCAGTGACTCAGCAAGAGGCTGAGAGGTCAGCTAGTTTGGTGCGAGGTATGATTTCTATTCATGATGAAATGCTTAGTGTTTTGTTTGATTCTGGTGCCACGCATTCTTTTATTGCTGATTATGTAGCTGAAGCATTTGGTCTGCATGTGATAAAAATGAAAACTCCTATGCGTATTGTTACGGCTGTGGGAAGAGTTTTTAATGAAGACTATGTTTGTGAAAATGTGAAATTCAAGTATGAAGGCAGGGAATATTCTGCCGACTTTATTGTCTTGCACCTTGCTTCTGTGAATTTAATTCTGGGGATGGATTGGTTGTCCAAGTACTGTGTGAAGATTGACTGCTGCAGTAAAACCATTTCTGTCTCATCTCATGATGAAGAAAGGGAGTCTCCTTATTTGTCTGTACTTCAGGTGGTAAAGGCCTTGAAGGAAGGAGATTCCGGGTATGTTTTATTGGGAGGTCTGGTTGGCGTCAACAAGGAGCCAATTTCTGTTATTCCGATTGTCTCTGAGTTTGAGGATGTCTTTCCGGATGAAATTCCGCACTTTCCTCCAGAGAGGGACATTGAATTTGCAATTGACTTATTGCCTGGTGTGGGACCTATCTCCCTTGCCCCATACCGGATGTCACCTCTAGAATTATCTGAATTGAAGAAGCAGATTGAAGACTTGTCCAGTAAGAATTTTATCAGACCGAGTGTGTCTCCGTGGGGAGCACCGGTGATCTTTGTTAAGAAGAAGGATGGGTCTATGAGATTATGTACAGACTACCGGCAGTTGAACAAGGTTACTGTTAAGAATAAGTATCCTTTGCCGCGGATAGATGATTTGTTGGATCAGTTGCGGGGTGCGACTGTATTTTCTAAGATTGATCTCCGGTCCGGGTATCATCAAATCCGGGTAAAGCCGGATGACGTCCCGAAGACAGCTTTCAGGTCCCGTTATGGGCACTATGAGTATCTGGTTATTCCTTTTGGGCTTACAAATGCACCAGCCGTTTTTTAAAGCCTATCTGGATCAGTTTGTGGTGGTCTTTATAGATGACATACTGATATATTCAAAGAGTAAAGAAGAGCATTCATTTACAAAAAAAAAAAAAAGAAGAGCATTCTGAGCATCTAAAGGTTGTTTTGCAGATTCTGAGAGAGCATCAGTTGTATGCTAAACCATCAAAATGTGAATTCTGGCTTTCT